>NW_017728949.1:64405908-64420884 GCF_001723895.1 Crocodylus porosus | reverse complement strand
GTATCCACCCCTGTCCCATTAACTGCCTCCCAGTTTCCTGTTCCCATCCCCCCCTCCCACAATGCATCTCTCATCCCCATCTAGAGCAGGGATAAAAAAAAGTCTGTCCTGGCTCACCAGCTCTGTAGTGGGAACTCACAGCTGTAGCTCCTAATCAGGTCCCAGCTCCCCAGCTCTCTAGTGGCAAGTCACAGCTGTGCAGGCAGGGGACAGTCAGAGATGGTTTTTGGCCTTAGGGTGTGACTGCTCTAAACTCAAGATAGCACTAACAGTTGAGCACCTCAAAGTATAATGTGTAACAAGACCCTAATTGTGTGGTAAATAACTGTAAGCACCGTATAATCCATGAGTCTATTCACATTATTCCTAAAACCCTGGTGTACCTAATGGGGATCTGGGGGATGGCTCTGATCCTCCCAATACTGATATCACTTGTTCAGGATTGAGCTCAGCTAGTGTCTGGCAACCATTGTCCCTTTGGTGAAGCAGTCTTTACCTAAAGCTCTTCAGGCTAAAGACTGCATCTACAAAGTGTCTCAAGCCAAGCGCAGAGCCAGAGAAAATCACTTGTTCAACAGCTGCAGGGCTGCAGCTCTGTCACAAGATGAAGGCTGAATGGAGGGAACCTGGTGACATGTCACAGCATTGAGTCCAAGTGTCAACCATGTACTATGAATTCGGATTCTGCATTTGGCAGTTTTCTGAGAATGCCTGTTGTGTACGTTAGGCTGGAAAACTTTCACGTGTATGCTGACCAGTTCTCCTCCTCAAGACCCAAAAGGGCAAGTACTCTCTAACCTCATGCCAGTTATGCTGTTCTGCCTTTTTTGGATGTAGGTCCCCTTCAGGGCTTCATTGCAAGCTGAAGACCATAGTCCCTCTCTTAATTGTCATCTCCAGTGCCGGTTCCTTTTACCCTAGAAGAAACAGACTCGTCAGCAGTGAGGAACCTCTCCCCGTCTACCTCCTGTTTCTTCCACCTTCCTTTCATAATGCACAAAGCAAAACCACCTTAACCAATGCTGCTCCATTTCCTAAAAGGTCATCCTGCCCTTGCAAGAGAAGTGCAACTTCTAGAATTCCTTTAAAAGTCCATAACCTGAAACAGGGAGGTGCTCCACCAGGGAAGGCGCTTAAAGGGGCTGCAGCACCTATGATTTTGATGATTATCTTCTTACTTTCTGTATGTGGTAGTCATTTTTTTTTTTTACCTGAATAGTCAAGAGACATCCTGTGCATAGCACCCTATCAGACTAGCATGGTTAACCATGCCAGTTTCTGCAGGTAGCGGCATGCAAAAGTCAATGGTTCTTTTGACTCTCCAGCTCACATGGCTAATTCCAATTACAGATTTCAGTACAAGCCAGAGTGATACTTGAATGCATGTCCTTGCATCTTAGATACCAATGCACCACTTCACCACTTGATTCCAAGATGATATGCAGACAAGACAGGTACAGAGTAGCATAGCAAGGTCTTTAATTGTCGTGATCACACTCCTGCCGGTGGGCTGAAGAAACAGTGTTCTGAGAATGAATTACAGTTACAAATTGAACAATTTTTTTTCTGTAGGCATGCCGCCAAGTTTTCTACAGCTTCTTGTGTGACATTTTTTACAACTTTTGTAATTTCATTAACTATATATGCATAATTAGTTAAATACCATGTCTTTCAGCATATGCTCACAATATCCAGCTCTAAGTGGCAACAAAAGTTAGATGTGGCACAAAAGCTGGCAGTTATAAAGATGGGGTAAGTAGGGTAGATTGGAGCAGAAATAGGGCAGATGGAAGCACTAGTGGTTGCTAAAGAAGTGTGTGAATGCTGGTGAAGCTGGGTCCATGGGTGCTAGAGCATAGGTGGGAGGCGATACAGTGTCAGAGACTGGCCAGGTAAATGGGTACAAACTGATGGTGGATTGATGCTAGGGGAGCTGAAGAGGTTCTGGGAGTGCTGAGGGGTATGGCTGAATGCTATCCAAGCATCTGGTGGATGCAGGCTCTCTGGAGGCCAGCGTATCTGTGGAAATTTGCTGGAGGAGGCAAGTCTTAGTTTGGGGAAGAGTGTTCTTTAGGGACTGCTCAATTTAAGTCCTGGACAAGGGGCAAAGGATCATTCTGGGGAACAGAGAGTTAATGGGGAAGAGTCTGGTTGGGAAAGCCTGGGATATGGCATTCCCTCACTTTCTGTGCCTGTCACCTGTTTCAGCCAACACCTCCAACTCTACCTCTTCTGCTGGTTGCTTTCCTGGTTGGATCCAGCAAGGGAAAGCAAGTCAAAGGGGCAGGCGTGTTATCTATCTACATGAAGCCTGTATTGACAGTGGTCCCTAGAGGTTATAGGCAGAACTTCCATTTCTGCCCACAACTCAGTGAATGCATGATGCTTCACCTGAGCTGGAAGATCTTGGCTGGCATGTGCATGAATGCCACAAGAGATACATGGCACTTAGCAGCCTTTCAGCAGTTAAAGGAGTCAGTTGACACCAGAGAAAACTGTATTCTGTTACTGCTTCTCCCACAAACCTCCAATCTAATGCTGTCTCTCATAACTCAAGTCAGAGTTTTCACAGTACCAACTGTTCCTCATTGTATCGGTGCTGATCTGGAGACCCCTCAGGGCTGATGTGAAGAAGTATTGAGCATCCAAAACTGGGTTTGAAGTCAGTAACAGAACTCCGTTAGGAGTCAGTACTCCCAACACTTCTTTTGCTTTCTGTTCAATAACTGTTAATTGCAACACAGACAAGCAATGACTGGAGCAGGGACTGGGACTGAAGTCTCACCTGCATTCTTTTTAGCTTGCTTTCTTGTTGACCCTACATGAATCTTTCACTCTTGCCACTTAGTGACACTGCTTCAACCGGGTGGGTAGAGTATACCCCAACCCAGTTTTACTTCTAACCTGATGTTAGGGCACTCTCCTAACATCAGGCTAGAAGCAGCTCTCTGCTTCTGCTCACGGCTTACTGATCTGCTTATTGGGATAGGCATATGGGACTGCCTTGAAGAGGCTTTTCTCTGTGCTAGTGATGTAGGGTGGCCAATTGGTGCTAGCGTGTTTGTGTTTTTTCCCTTTCCCTTGTGGGATGTGTTTGCTGTTTTGATTCTTTCTTTCCTTTTTTTCTCTGTCTCTCTTTTTTTCTTTTCTTTTCTTCTACCTTCTAGAGTGACTAAGTGACAGGGCTTGCTCTGAATGGAGCTGATTTAGGTAATTGAGAGATGGACCTAGCCTAAACAGCCTTACAAAATGACAGCCCACACCAAATAGTGTGAGCAGCAGAGAGGGAGTTTGCTTAAGGAGTTTACCTGAGGAGGCAGCTAGAAAGCCCGAGACTCTGTGCATGTGTGTGTGCACATGAGCATGAGCAAGAACACAAGCATGTGCAATGGCCCAGATGTGGGTGTTTGATGTGCAGATTCTTGTGTTGTGTCTTTTTCCCTTTCTCCCCTGTTCTTTTTTCTCTGTGTCCAGCATAGATGTTCTAGGGAACAATGGAGGCACAAATGGAGTCTGGGGCAGCTGTTGTGACCAGTGTGGGGTATGTGCCATGTTCATCTAGAAGGTCAGGACCACTTCATCTGAATCAAGTGTAAGCTGGTGACTGCCCTGGAGAAGAAGATTCAAAGATGAGAACCACAGGCCTTCATGCTGCATTGCATTCAAAACCAGGAAGATTACTTGGATAAGAGTTATGAGAGGCTGGTACTGGAGAAGACAATAGCCCCCAGAATTGAAGAGCAGCAGACTGAAGTCAGCAATAGCTTTCAAGCACTCTGCGGTGGAACTGCTGAGGAAGATCCAGAGGAGAGGACATCTGTAGGCGTGAAGGAGAGGAAGCAGCAGCCTAGAGAGCAGGAAGTGCAAGGCCTCAAGAACAAGGGCTCCAGGCCCTGCACCAAAAAGCAAGAGAAGAGCAGTGGTGGTTGATGACTCCCTTCTCTGGGGGACAGAGGTACCAATCTGTCATCCAGATTTGGGTGCCCAGGAGGTGTACTGCCTGCCTGAAGCCCAAATTCAGGATTTTGTATGGAGACTACCAAAGCTTTTCCGTTCTTTGGACCACTACCCCTTCCTGATTGTCCATGTGTGCACCAATGATACTGCTAGGAATGACACTGAATGGATCAGAGGTGACGACGAGGCTCTTGGCAGTAGGATTAAGAAGTTTGAAGCACAAGTGGTGTTCTCATCAATTCTTCCCATGGGAGGCAAGGATTCAGGCAGAGACCACTGTATCCTGGGAATGAACACATGACTGAGATAATGGTGTTAACATGAAGGCTTTGGCTTCTTCAATGATGGGTAGATAATTATTGGGGGAAGGACTGCTATCAAGAGATGGGATCCATCTGATGAGAATGAGGAAGAGCATCTCTGGCCATCATTTGGCCAACCTAGTAAGGACCTTTAAACTAGGTTCCCAGGGAATGGTGATCAAAACCCTCCAGCAACAGAGCACACAGCTCAGAAGAGAAAGAGCTCGGAGAAGCAACTCAACTCTGGGAAAGGGCCAGGGAGCTACCGGACTGCATCAAATGGTGCAAAAGGGAAGCAAGTAGGTTAAAATGAAAAATATGCCTGATGCATGTATACAAATGCAAGAAATATGGGAGATGAGCCAGATGAGTTGGAAGCCGCAGCTTGTGAAAAGAACTATGATCTGACTGGCATCACTAAGACCTGGTGGGATAGCTCTTATGACTGAAATGCTAACATTGAAGATTACACTCTGTTTTAGAAGGACAAAGTTAGGAGAAAATGTGGTGGTATATGTCAAAAATGCCTACACTTGTTCCATGGTTCAGGAGGAAGAAGACTGCAAAGGAGAATGAATTTGGCTGAACATGAAAGGTGAAAGATGCAGCACTCATATAAGGGTGGGAATTTATTATATACCACCTAATCAGGAAAAGGAGGTGGATGAGGTACTCTTCAAGCAGCTGAGAAACCTATCCAAAAGCTATGGGTTGTTACTGATGGAAGACATCTGTTGGAAGAACAGTGCAGCCAAACAAAATGTCAAGCCAATTCCTAACTTGTGTGAAGGACAACTTTCTTTTCCAGAAAGTGGGGAATACAACTAGGGGAAAGACTGAGGTCAGCACAGTTAGGATGCTACATTTCAAAAAGGTGGATTTCATCTAAATCAAGGAGTTCATAGTTATGGTGTTGTAGAAGGACAGACTGAATGATAAAGACATTCAGGAGGGCTAGGAGCTTCTAAGGGGTACAGTATTAAAAGTCCAACAAGAAACTGTCCCAACACAATAGAAGCAGATGAAGAATGTCAAGAGACCAATGTGGCTGTGCAAGGAGCTACTCAAATGCCTCAAATACAAAAGGAAAGCATACAGGCAATGCAAGACTGAGCAAGTCACCAACCATGTGTACCAGGAAATAACAAGAACCTGCAGGGACAAAAATCAGGAAGCAAAGTTAAAGAATGACCTGCATCTGGCAAAGGAGGTTAAGGACAACAAGAAGAGGTTCTATAAGTATGTTGGCCAGAAAAGGACAAAAGAAGCTGTGGTCCTCTGATAACAAACCAGGAAGAACTCCTAACTGAAGATGCAAAGAAGGCTGAGCTACTCAACAGCTTCTTTGCCTCAGTCTTCACAAAAAAGTAAGCTGCAGTCCCATACCTAATAAAGATTATCTGGATAAAGGAGGGGGAAAGCCAAGGGAGGAGATAACAAAATGTTCAGAGAGCTTTTGTTATATCTGAACGAATTCAAGTCAGCAGGGGGATGAACTCCACCACAGGATACTGAAGGAACTGGCAGAGCAGATCCCAGAGGCTTTGACAGTGATCTTCATGAAGGTGTGGGAGACAGGCCAGATACCAACTGGTGGGAGACAGGCCAGATACCAACTGACTGGAAAAGGGCCTCTTTAAAAAGGAGAAAAAAGAAGGACCTGGGGTACTACAGTCCAGTTAGCCTCAACTCAATACCCAGGAAGTTACTGGAGCATATCCTAAGGAAGACATCTGGACGGCGAAAGGCTGATCTCAAGCAGCCAGCATGGATTTATGAAAAACAAAACTGTCAAACAAAACTGATCTCCTTCCTTGACAAAGTAACTACTTGAGTGGATGAAGGGCATGCTGTGGCATATAGTGTATCTGGACTTCAGCAAGGCTTTTGACAAGGTCCCACACAACCATCTCATAAATAATTTGGAGAAATGTGGGCTAGATAAAACTGCTACAAGATGGAGAGATACCTGGCTAAATAGACACAAGCAAAGGGTAATTATTAACAGGTCCATATCAGAATGGCAGGAGGTTGTGAGTAGTTCCACAGGGGTCTGTCCTGGGCCTGGCTTTGGTCAACTTTTTTGTTAATGTTTTGGATGCTGGCATAGAAATCTTCTTGAGCAGTTTTGCAGATGACATGAAACTGGAATGGACTGTGAACACACTGGAGTATGTGAGCACAATTCAGAAGGTTCTTGACAGATTGGAAGGCTAGGCTAGAGCTACCAGGATGAAGTTCAGTGTGGACAAATACAAGGCACTATACCTTCGAATATTTAAAAAAGTGTGTGTGTGTGTGTGTGTGTGTGTATTCCAATATGTCAAAAATGCCTACACTTGTTCCATGGTTCAGGAAAATATATATATACCATATTGAGTCTGATCTATCAGGACTCCCAAATCCTATTCCATAGTGCTACCATCCAGTAGGGTGTCACCCAATATATATATGACCTCCACTCCCCCTGGTGTCATATATATATTGGGTGACACCTTGCTGTACGGTAGCACTATGGAAAAGGTCTTGGAAGTCTTGATAGACCAGACTCAACATGGCACCTCTCCCAGATATGGCAGTTCTCAGTCCCTCTGAAGATATGCCAATGGGCAGGACCGGCGTAACACAGATGGCCACTTAAAGTGGCATATTGTAGGGGGTGACAAAAATCATACTTGGGTCAGGCAGGCAGCTTGCACATTAGGCCCAGCCTGGGCTCAGCATGATGTCACCACAGCAGCTCCTCCTGGAACAAAAAGGGAGAGCAGCAAAATTTTGTTTGCCAAGGGTATCAAAATCATTGAGTTGGCTTTGCCCAGGGGATTTATGGGCCTTATTATTTCTATTTCATATAGGAGAAACTGTCACCTCATATGGGTCTGAAGATGAGTGTTTCTTGTTTATCAAGGCATTTAAGTACTACAGTGGACAACACCACACAAAGGACCGACCATAAGGAAATCAAGGATGAGATGGAGGAGAAGAAAAATCTGTATCTTCTGTAGGGTTTGGCCATTAAATAAATACAGCTTTGGGCCATGCATTAAATGAG
Organism: Crocodylus porosus; assembly: GCF_001723895.1. Classification (NCBI taxonomy): domain Eukaryota; kingdom Metazoa; phylum Chordata; order Crocodylia; family Crocodylidae; genus Crocodylus; species Crocodylus porosus. The sequence continues at coordinate 64,413,573 of NW_017728949.1, read as the reverse complement.
GAGAATAAAATTAAATATTAAATAGCTATTCATGTAGTGCTTACATTTATGCAGCAAGCTGAGGGAGGCATCCAACAGAGCAAACAGCATGTGACCCTGTAATTAAAGATTATACCATGATACACGCACACAAGGAAGCCAAAGTAAAGTTGCATAGACAGCCACAAATTTGGGATTTCCTAAATTGTTAGTGTTTGACTTTTTAACCTTAACGTTCTTTTAACAAGGGAGAGACACACTCACTCATTGGATCATTGGTTTACACTGGGGATTTTAATTCTTTGGTTTTACCGTCATATTTTCATACTCAGTGGTGAGTAGTTAGGTAAGCTAAAATAATCAGCTTCTGTAGACGCAATCAAAACACAAATTAAAGGCTGCAACTCAAAACCTTTGAAGTGCCCATTCAGGTAAGAAAACCCACATAAAACCAGGTGTCATGGGGCACTAAGGTGCCTGCTCCTTTAAGGGCAGAATTGACCTAGAGAGAGGGCCCTAGGAGCCAGGCAGAAACCCCACAGGTACAAGTTACTATGGCAGCAGGCTAAGGAGGGATTAGCCTGCACCTGCCCCCAGCCAGCTGGCTGGAAGAAGGCAGAGCCCTGGGCCCATATAAGCCCCAGGGCTGGGTCTGAAAGCAGTTAGGACCTTGGCAGCTGCCAGGGGGAGTGGAGGTCATGTAGAAAAGCTCCACAGAGATACCAGAGTGCCTGCACTGCTGCTGGTGAGACTAATGAAGTTTAGGAGCTCCTAAATTATCCAGAGCTAGGAGGCACCCATTGTTGAGGGAGAAACTGGTCCTCTTAAAGGGACAGAATGGGACCTCCAGTGTTATGGTTGCTGTTATGTTATAGCCCAGGGGCTCATATTTATGTTGTTGCTTTTAATCCAGTGGGCTGGACTGAGGCTATCAAGGAGGAGGAGGCCTCATTGGGGCACACTACCATGCAGAGCCCCAGTGCCAGTGAGGGTGTGCAGATGGGGCTGCGGAGAGCCCAGTGCCAGTGAGGGTGTGCAGACAGGGGCCAAGGGTGCAGTGACAACAGGAGGCCAAGCTAGATCAATGCCTCAGAAGGACAACATTTGAATACCACCTGCGAGGCATGGGGCATGGTAAAGGGGCAGTTTTGGAGCCACACATCTAGCCCATAAGGCTCGAGGTGTCCTGCACAACACTTACTTAGAGCGGGACCCAGCAAGGGGTCTAAGTACCATACCGTCCATTTACCATCTATTATCCTCACCATCAAAACGTAGCAGGAAAGAATAGAAGGTGCCCACAGGACAAAGCTGGCATGGTCACAGGGCCCTAGGGGCATCACTGCCATCCCTAGGGACCCCACTCCATTACACTAGGTCTTTCTCAAACACACTTACACATACAAAATGCAACATTATATTTTTCAACTGATTCTTAGTATTTTCTATCTAAAATGCCAATATAAGAATAGAAAACTGTCAAATCTATCTTCATGACAGAAATAAGCAAGAACAGGGATAGAGTCCAGTACACCTGCCAAATCTCATATACACTTCACAGGATCACGCAGAAATACTGCTCTTATTGACACACAGATGATATGGTCAGTTCTCAGAACAGAAAGTCAGCACTGTATATCAATCTTAATTCATCCTTGAATAGTAAGGGGAAGCACCTTAGTAAGCTGGCACACAAAACAACCGACAGAAATAGAAGTCCTTAAGCTCACTTCAGGGTGAAAGGTCTAAAATTTAACTTTCAGAATTTCTAAGAATATAAAGTAGGACCTATTCATAAAATGTGATCTGCCTAAATTACAGCAGTATATTTGTGACAGTGTGAATAGAAAGGCGATACAGAACTTGTATTCAGATTCATTACAGCTGAAGTCTTCTTTGTGGAAACACACTGTTTATCTGTAAGTAAAGTGCCCTGTGGTACAGAATGCCGGTATACGGTGATCCACAGCATTCAAGTCTGGCAGAGGGAATGAATTGGACAATGGGATTGAGTGCATGCTCAGCAAATTTGCAGATAACTCTAAGGTATGTGCAGCTGCAGACACTCCAGAGGGTAGGGCTAGGATCCAGAATGACCTGGATAGGCTGAAGAAATGGTCTGCAATCAATCAGATGGAATTTAACAAGGACATGTACAAAGTTCTTCACCTGGAATAGAATAATTCCACCCACAAATACGAACTGGGGAATAACTGGCTAGGCTTCAGAGAAGGGCCCAGAGTTACAGTGGACCATAAGTTGAATATGACCCAACAGTTCACTCTAGTTTTTTTTTTTTTTGCAACAAAGGCATACTGAATTGTATTAACAGGAGTGCCACTTGGTTGTCAAGGGATGTGATTCTTACACTCCATTTTGACAGTGGTGAGGCCTCACCTGGAGTAGTACTGTGTCCAGTTTTGGGCCCCATGCTTCAAGAAGGGAAATAGTCCAGAGGAGAGAGATAAAAATAATTACAGGTCTGGGAAGCAGAGCTTGTGAGGAAAGCTGAATTAATTATGGTTATTTAGTCTGGAAAAGAGAAGACTGAAAGGGGATTTGATAACAATTTTCAAATACAAGAAACATGGAAAGAGGTCCGAGATAGGTAGACTTTTCTCTGAGGCTGTAGGGGACAGGACTAGGAACAATGGTCTGAAGCTGCAGCAGAGAAAATTTAGGCTGGAGATGAGGAAGAACTCTCTGACTGTGAGGACAGACATAGTACAGGCTACCTTGAGAATTTATGGAATCTCCATTCCTAGAAATTTTCAAGGGCAGGTTAGAAAGACACTTGGCTGGGATGATTTAATCAAGGATGATCTTGTTCTAAGCAGGGGGCTGAACTAAATGACCCTGTGAGGTCCCTTCCAGCCCTACTTTCTTATGATCCTATAGTACAGGAATGAGCATCGCTAGTGTTTCTGTTCACCACTTTGCACAAGGGGCAGAATGTGCACACAAAGGGCACAGATACGGGAGGCCAAAAAAGGCTTTCGGAATAGAGGAAGGGGTCATAGATCTATGCACATATATAGGCCTAATAACTATGGAACTGATGAGAAGAACTATAAATCAGCTTTCCAGTCTACAAGTGAGGACAGTACTCCATTCCTGAAGTTTCAGGGTACATTTTGCCTCCCCAACCAGCCTACAATCCACATTTGCAAAGGCCAAAGACTTATTTTTTTGCCCTGCATGCATCCATTTGCTCCTCAATTTGTTGCCTTCTTTTTATCACCATCCCACAGTTAGAACTTGGTCATTTATTTGCACTTGTACTGCTCCCCTGGAACTCCCTTTGCTCTTTGAGATACTGAATTGGTTCCCCTCTTTAAGTCTCACCTCAAAGTCTTCTTTTTCACACTTAACCTTACGACTATTACCAAAAAGCATTTTGTTTCACTTTGTATAAAGGGCTCTCTAAAAAGGTTTGCTTTGTATTATTCTACACAATGCACAACCATGGAAATAATGATTGCAAGCAACTAGAAAGGATATTTGACCAAGCTAAACACACTGGTCTCTTCAATTAATATAGATTTTGTGATTTTTTTTTTGTACTAAAGAGTCAACGCCTACAAGAAAAGTACACAATCAAAAGAAGAGACACAAGAGCCTGTAAAGGACATTTAATGGGGGGAAAAGAGTGCGAGGAAGAGGTTGCTTCCCATCACAGAATCAAAACTTGATGGGGTTGGACTTGATGATGTGTTCAGGTCCCGTCCGACCCTAGAAACTATGAAAACTGGTTAAGCGATAGGAAGCAAAGACTAGGAATAAATGACCAATTACATTACAAGGAAAGTTGAGCAGTGGGTATCCCAAGGCTTTAGAGTAGTTCTAGAATCATGGGAAAATGACCTCATGAGGGCTTGTAGCCAAACCCTCTGACCAAGGCAAAATCATCCCTGTTTAGGCTAGTGTTTGTCTAATCTGCTATTCAAATTTTTCCAGGAATGAAAGTTCCACAGCTTCTGAGTAATCTTTTCCAATATTTAGTGAGAAATATCTTCTTAATATCCAACCTACATTTAGATATTTGCAAATGTTGCAACTTAAGACCATTACTTCTTGTCCTGTCCCCTGTCACCATTGAGAATAGTCTATCACTATTCTCTTTATAGCCACCCTTCAGTTATTTGAAGACTGTTATTAAATACTCTTATCTTTTATTCCACAGACTAAGTAATTCCAGTTCTTCAAACTTCATCTTGTATACCATGTTTGCTCAGCTTCTAAATAATTTTTGCTGGTTTCCACTGAACTCTTTCAATTTTAGCTATGAAAAGCAGTGTCTAAAAGTGGAAAAAGTGCTCAAGGTGAAGCTTCACCAGGGGTGAGCAGAACAGGAGAATCATTTCCTGTGATTTGCAAATGATGTTCCTATTAATACAGCCCAGTATGCTATTGGTTTTTTTTGGCAACACAGACATGCTGTTGACACATGCTTAATTACTAATCCATTATACTTGCCAGTTTCTTTTCTACAGTACTGAAGTGAGCTGGTCATTCCCCAATTTGTATTTGTTCTCATGATTGTTCTGACCAAATAAAATTGACTCATTTTAGTTTATTATTCTAGTTCAGCAAGATTATTCTGAACCCTAATCCTATCTTTCAATGTGCCCCCAACTCTACCCAGCTACAAATGTGCTAATTGTACATTCAGTCCCATTTTCCATATCCTTAATGAAAATATTAAACAGTACCACACTAAGGATAAGTTTGATACTTCCCCCCAATTAGACATTGAGTCACTGATGACTCCTCATTTGAGCACAATAATCATCACTATGGATCCACAATGAACCACCTTTCAGTGGTTTTGTCTATATTGTATTTGCGTATCTTATTATTGAGAATGCTGTGGGTGATGGTGTAAAACGTGGTATACACATCCACTTCTCCAATCTACAGAGACTGTCACTTTGTTGTAGAAGGAAATTAGGTTGATCAAACATGCCTTGCTCTTGAGAAATCCACATTGGCTGTGCCTGATTACCTTGGTGTCCTCTAAATCAGGGGTGCTCAACCCCTAGCCCATGGGTCAGATTCAACCCAAGGAGCAGTATCATCTGGCTCATAGGGCTCCCCAACTATCTGGAAATTTGTCAGCAAGATAGTGATGGCAGCATTAATTGGCCCCATTGGAAGACCTATAGGCTGAATAATGTGGCCCTGTATGCCAGATCATGATGGTGTGCACAGTCTGATGGAGCCAGTGGGTGGTGTAAGGCTGGATCAGGGTACAATGTGGACAGATCAGGATGAAAGGCAACATAAGGTCAGATTGGGGCAGTGCATAGCCAGACTGGGTCTCATGGATTGGATTGGCATGGCAGATGGAGCGGGGCCACATTGGGGCAGCAGAAAGGGCAAAGCTGAACTGGGGCAGTATGTGGCCAGATCTGGGCAGTGCACAGTGAGGGGCTGGACTGGGGCAGCACAGTGTGAAGGGCTGTATTGGGGCAGCATGGGACTGTGTCTGGGCAGCAGGTGGTGCAAAGATGGACCAGGATCGGGCCTACAGACTGACAGCTTGTGGAATCAAGCCTGTGGGCCAACCGTGTACTACTCATCTAGTCCTCTAGGGCAAAAGTTTGTCTACCACTTGTCTAGGTGCTTAGGAATAGATTCCTTGATGTTGTGCATCATAGTCTTTCCCAGTACTGAAGTCAGACAGCGTAGTCTGCAGTTTCCTAGATCCTTGTCCTCTCTTTTCTTAGATAGGCACAATATTTGCTCATTTCCAGTTATGCAGGACCTCACCTCACTTCCACAAGTTCACAAAAGGAATAGCTAATGGCTCTGCAATGATTTTATTAAATTCCTTGAGCACTCTAGAATGAATCTCATCCTGTCCTGCTGACTGGAAAATAACTAGTGGCTCTGTCTTTGATCTGTCCTTTCTCTAATCTAAACAGATGATCTCCTCTGCTGTCCTTGCTGCCCACTGACCTAATTCTGCCTTCTCTACATCAGCTTTTATTAGATTACCCTCCCAGTACAAGCCTTTCCTTGGACTTCCTCTTGTAACATCTTGTTAGCTGCATCTCAATAATTTATTATTAATGACAGAACAAGGATCAATAGTCTCAAGTTGAAGCAAGGGATGTTTGGGCTGGATATTAGGAAAACCTCTCACTAGGAAGGTGGTAAAACACTGGAACTGGTTACCTAGAGAGGTAGTGGAATCTCCATCCTTGGAGGTTTTTAAGGCCAGGTTTTGACAAAGCCTTGGCTAAAATTATCTATTTGAGATGGTCCTGCTTTGAGAAGGCGGTTGGGCTAGACCTCCTGAGGTCCCTTCCAGCCCTAATTTTCTACGATTCTATGATTATTTATTTATTTATGCCAGCTTAGGACATCTTACAGTGAGGGAGACATTTCTTGATCTTGCCATTTCTTGATCTCTCATACTCATCCCTAGTAACATGACCAAGTTTCCAATTGTTTTTTATAAGATTCCTTTACTGAAAAATTTGCTGTTTAGCCAGATCAGTCTCTTGCTGCACTTCCTATCCTTCCTTCTACAAAGGGATAAGCCTGCTCTTTTGCCTTTAGCAAGGTCTCTTTAAGGTAAAACTAGATGTCCTAGGTTCCTTTTTCCCTGAGACTCACCTCCTATGCAATCCTACCCACCATGGGCACGTCCACACATGCAAGCACGTGCGCTTGCAGCAGCTCAAATAGAAGTGATGCAAATTTGATCTGGGGCTTTTTGCCTCAACTCACGTGCTCAGACATGCACTTTGTTGTGGAGAAAATTGTGCCACTTGGGGCAAAATAACCCTGCCTGGCTCCTCCCAGATCTTCAGCCAGGGGAAGCTAGAGCTCGGAGCCAGCACCCGTGCTGTTCCCAGCAGTATAAAAAGCTGCCCTGGCAAGTAGCTCAGGGCTACTAGCTCTCAGGAGCTTCTGGGTCCCAGCCAATTGGTACCTGGGGACTGTGTTTGCAGGGCTGGCCTTTGTGCAGCACTACTGCCATTTGTGCCCCCTGCCTGGCCATCTGGGCAGCTATCACCTGAAAGATGTTCCAGGTGTGGTGGCCTGCTTTGAACTGTCAAAGCATGTCTTCCTGGCCCCTTTTGGCCAGGAGGTAAGCCACCTGGGTCCAAGGTGCAAGCTCTGAGTAGGCAGGGTCCTGCCACTGGCCTCCCTAGCAGGAATTCTGATGTTCCCTATTGGAAAACTTAAAAATCCCTGATAAAAAAAGTCCCAAAGTAATTCTGTAAAATACCCCCAAATCCATGTTCCTACACAAGTAAAACAAAAGACCACTATAAAGAGAGAGAGAGAGAGTGAGACAGAGACAGCAATAAGTTGGACAATGTTTCATTGATATATCTACAGTGTTAAAGCAAGTCTCTTATCATAATAATAAAGTGAACTTTAAGTACAGGTTTCATGAATTCGTGAATACATATTTTGCTGCCCTCCCATAGGGTGAAGTCCCCCACGAAAGTGGTTGGTCCCCCCATACAAGGGCTCTGGGCCCCAAACAGGGGATTCAGCCCCCACACACAAAGGGTTTCATACCCCCAACAGGGGGGGCTCAGCACTCTCACAAGGAGTACGGTGCCCCCAACAGGGGCCATCACCCCCCCGCAAGGCTCACATGCCCCACTCCAGCACCCCGATTTCTGCCCCACCTGGCCCCATCCCCCATCAGCTGCTGCAGTC
>NW_017728949.1:64392972-64405118 GCF_001723895.1 Crocodylus porosus | reverse complement strand
TCTCCCTGCCCTGCAAACTTGCGCTGCGGGGAATATTTTTTTGTTCCTTCACGTGCCTGTTGCTGCACCTCAAAAGGGTTTGAGTTGGGGCAAGAGGCACGTGTGCGCTCATGTGAATGCACCCCATGAATTGTAAAGTCTTTTGTTCCTGCACATAATTCTTGGTAACCTGGAAAAAAAAGATAGTGAACAGAAGGCAAAGTCTGCTGTTGAATTCACAAAGATAACATTCATTAATTAAACACAGGGAGAAGCATCAGTATTTTGTTAGGCTATTTGCCTGACCCTATTACGAATGTGAACAAACTAATACCACCTTAACTGTTTATACTGCATTTTCCAAAACTTCTTCTTGGTTCTAATATTATTTATTTTAAATGGGATTTTTTCTATTGACTCCAAAGGACTTAAGGTGAAGCCCAATAAAAAAATCCAAACAAACAACATTGTCATATGCAATTATGGCAGAGACCCTGGCACTGTTGGGGGCAATTAAGCTCCATGGAGAATGGCTGGCAGAAGACTGCTGCTGCAAAAAGACTAGAGAATATTCAGCTAATATTGTTGTGCTGTTTAAGTACATGGAATGTCACTACATTAAAATATGATATGCACCTCTGGTAAGCTCATTCCAAAAAGGAAATGAAAGTAATAATAAAAATCTAGAGAAAGACAGAAAGATTAATAGGGGGATAGAAATGCCTTTGGATAAAGGAAACGTTTAAAGAGTATTCAGTGGAACTCTGAACAGCCTCAGGGATCTACATTACGTGAACTGATTTTAGGATCAGGGCCTAGAATTATTTTGGAAAGACCTAAGGGGACACTAAATATCTATAATACAGAATAGCATAGTAAATCACTGTTACAAGCATGAGAGAAGACTTAATTAAAAGGTGACAGAAGTGACAGAAGAAAATACCTGGCTTTACAGCTTGTCATAAGACTATGAAAAGGTATCAAGGTGCACCATTTAGAAACTTTCCAAAGAAGCAAAAAATTCAGTCACAGCAAACATGCCATTTATTGAGAAACTCTGTGCTAGCTGGGAAGGGCTCACCAATGTATCCTAGTATACATTTATCATCAGACAAGGCAAGAAGGACATTTGATCCCTAGTTTACCATGGCATAGCTTCACCTTCTTTTGAGACATCCCTAAGCACTGCTGCTGGCAACAGAATGCCTGACAACATGGTCTAGTCTTACCTGTTAAGGCAGCTCTATTTTTCCTATGACAAAATAATCCTCATTTATCATTAAAAACCTGACAATTGCTTGAGGAGAAAAGGAAAAGAAACACAAAATTAGCTGGTAATAAAAAACGAGCACTGTGGTATAAAGTATGGAATGTGCTGTGGGTATAAATACTGATCCCTTTTAATAGAAAGGCAGCAAAGCTTTCTTCTGTCCTTTTCATGTGAATCTCAGAGAAAGTAAATTAGGAAATATGCAATTACAGACTGGGCTGGATTTTCATGCAAGGTAAAATCCTTGAGGTAATTAAAGTCAAGGGGGACTGTGCCATTGACTTCAGTGGGACAAGGATTGCAACCTTATTGTTTTTTATGGAGTGTACAATCCTCTTCGATCAGCACAGAGAATACAGAGTTATCCACAATATAATAAATAATTTGTATATTTAGGCATTCATACGCACACATATGGATAGCAATAAAACTGTTTTGACTGAGCTTTGGAACAGAATGTTTTCTAAAGACCACAAGGCCCCTCAGGTAGATATTAGCAAGGACCCTAATTCAGCAAAGGACTAAAGCACATCCCTAACTTCATGTTAATGAGATGACCCGCATACCTAGAGCAAGGCACATTCTTAAATACCTTCCTATCTCAAGGCCCTAGACTTCTCTTTCCATTGCTGTCAATTACTTCATTGGTGTGTGACCAATTCTTTATGGGATGAAATTCACCCTGTGCCGGGGGTGCATACAAAGTCAGTGTGCCACTTAGGTTCTTGTAATGCCAATTTCTTAAGGTGATGTTCAAAAATATCAAAAGAACTCTAAACTGTACAAAAAAATATGATGTTAGAATCCCTTTTGCAATTCTAGAATCCCCAAGAACCTGCTAGCCTTGAGGTATCCTTAGCTTTTATGTGATTTTTCAGGATTTTTTCAAACTTCTATTCAGCTTCTTTTTATGCATCTGCACTCATTTATTTTCTACTGTATCTATCCTCATTTTTAATTGAGAAACCCTAGGAGATCCAAACTCCAGTTATAACAAAAGGCACAGAGCTTCACAATTGAAGTTCTAATCCTTGGCTGGTTCCAAAGGCCTTTTGAATATAAAATACCCAGGGGTAGATTCACAGGAAGGGAAGGAAAAGAAAGGGAAATTGCTGCACTGCTCACCTTCTGAGTTCCCAGGTTGGGAGGGAGGTGGAAAGCAGGAACTCTGGCCAGTGCTATGCCAACCAAGTGGTGTGTTCAGAGCTCATGACACACGGGACTCTAGCAAGACCTTTGATATGCCGGTGAGCTTAGAGATCTCAGTGGAATCCAGGATCATGCTGACAGGCGTGTGAACCACCTGCTTTGAACACCTCTTCGCGCACCCCTCACTACAATGCTGGGTCTGCCCCTGAAAATACCCGATGCTTGTCATGCGTTCCACATGCAAGGAAATGGTCCTCAACATTGCAGCCAAGGCAGGTCACGATCCTGAAGCAGGAGATAATAACTTGAAAGGAACAATTTTGTGGACTTCGGATTAGGCCCATCAATGCAGATTCCTTAATAAAAGAATACATATCTCTACAGAATTCCCATACTTGTTTTTTAAGGGCCTGATTCATCTTTGTAATCAATGAAAAGAATCCAATGGGCTTTGATTCAGAACCTGTAAGTCTCACAGCGAGATGGTACACAGCCATCTAAACGTAGCAAATACAATGTTCTATTAAGATTATTAAAATAAACAACCAGCCTTAAAAGGGGTTGCGCCACTATTAAATAAATCAACAGAAATCATGCAGCATGATTTATTCTGTTTTTAATGCAGCTTGTATAGAGCACAAAATGATAACGTATCAATCATAGCTCTTCATATTAAAAAGGGGGAAATAAAGGGGAGAAAGGAGTGGATAGAAATAATGAAAAAGAAAAAAAACCCCACAAAAAATATTCGATTAAATGTAAATCAAGATAAAAGAGAATGAAAACATGAATAATAAATGTAGAGTTCATTATATATCAAAAAGAACAAATCATAGCAGATTTCAGTTGAGTGAAATGATTAATAACTCATTCAAATCACAGATACCTTTGACTGAATATGAATAGGTCAAATTGTCTAGAGATGAGCTGCTACAACCATTAAACCGTATGCCCCGGGAGCCAAGATAAACCAATGATAAGATCTCGGTATAAATAACAACTTATCACGTATTCACTGTTGTTGTCCTCATTTACTTGCAAAAGGTATAACTTGGAAGAGGTAATACATAGAATAAACTTAAATATGGTCAAACTGGAATTACCAGGCAGCAGTACAATAAAATAAAAAAAAATAAAAAAACAGCCTTGAGTTCAGCTCACTTGATCTTATAACATCGTATTCCACAGATGAACTCTGTGACAGAAGAAAGAATTCGTTCTCACAGAGTTGAGATGACAAATCATGAATAGTCCTAAGTTTGTTGAAGTAAATTGGTACGCTCGTTCAGTCATTGGCACGCTCGTCTCTGTTAATAATCAAAGACAACTCTGTCTTCTTTCTGTGCCATTTCATTTCCAGCACACAGATGAAAAGAAAAAAAATATACCTTTCTATCATGAAAACCTGCCTTTCATGGTACAAATTTGCTTTTTTCTTTATTACGTTTCTATCAATAATTCTCTATTGAGAGTCAGAATCTAACAAACTTGTGAAATAACAGAGATTAGGGACAAAATGCTTTGATGTCTGAAAGCGCTAACTGTCCCCGCTTCACAACCAAGCCTTTGGGGAACTAGCTTGCCTATATTAAAGAAAGATTCAGGAACATGCAGCTCTGCTTATTTTAATACAACAAACACTGTCTCGGATGCGCCTATTTATGATTGCAGTAATGTTTTGCTAGTATAGGACAGTTGGATTACAGACGCTAACATAGTTTACAAGGTTTAACATCACAAAATTGGTATGAAGTTAGATATACCTCAGACTTTCTACCAATGAGGAAACCAAAGCAGTAGAAGAGGTCAAAAGACCATGAGGAACAAAGTGCTGGATCATCAGTACAGCCGCAATCAGGTCTCCTCTCAGCCTTTTTTCTTTAGGCTGAAGAGCCCAAGATCCCTCAGCCTCTCCTCACGTGGCTTGCCATGCAAGTCCCTGATCATGCAGGTGGCCCTTCTCTAGATCCTCTCGAGCTTTAGCATGTCCTTGTTGAAGTGCAGCGCCCAGAACTGGACATAATGCTCCAGCTGCAGCCACACCAATGTTGAGTAAAGTGGGAGAATCACTTCTTTGGTTTTACTGGAGATGCATTGATTGATGCATGCCAAAATTTTATTGGCCCTAGCAGCTACTGCATGGCATTGCTGGCTCATGTTCATGCTGCGGTCTATTGTTACCCCCAGATTCCTTTCATTTGTGGTATGTCATATAAATAACTCTCTTCATAAACGCATTGAGCAATTTAGGGGCATACAAAACAGGCTGTATTCAATTCGGATTCAGGCTGAATCAGGGACAGTGATTTGATTCATTGATTTGGATCACTGTCCCCAATTTGATTTGGTCAAATCCGAATCTGAAGATTCAATGCCAATTTGGAGAATCAGCGATTCGGCCATAGACACAGCTTTAAATGCTTCTTCTACGTACCTCAATGTAACCAGGCGTGGCTCATGAATGCTGTGATGCTGGGATAAATGGAGCCCCCCCCCCCCCCCCCACAGGAGGGCGGGGGGGCTTCTGCATGCTTGGTGGCGAACCCAGAAATGGACCAGAAGTACTTCCAGGTCCACCACTGAGTAATGCTAGAACACTAAGCCACAAAGTAGGAGATCTCCTCAGCAAGACCAGGTTAAGAACTGTATCCCCCATTTAGTTCTTTATCCAAAAACATTAATAGGATGAATGCAAGTGTTTCCATCCCTCTGACTGAAGCTGGAAAAGAAGTGCAAGCCTCGTGAATTCAGAAAGACAGCAACCAAGAGGGAATGTGACTTTGTAGCCTTGTGGCTTGGGAAATTAAGGTATTCCAGTCCTTCTTCTCTTGGTTTTGTCACATCGCTAATGCACAAAGCTATTCCACTACGTTAAACTCTGATTTTCCATAACAATCAGTTGAACATGTAGGTAGCAAGATCAAGCCCCCAGGAGTGGCCGTGACACCCCCTGGGGGCTGCATGGCTTCTTCCCAGCTCCAGCTCCCTGGGTACCCTCCCACTTTTTTTCCCCTGCCACTCTTCAGTGTAATTAGTTGGTTTAAAAAAAGCAAGGCTGTCCTCAGGTCCAAGCTTTAGTCCATCTTTCCCCCAGCAGATCCCTCTTGGATCCCACTGGCCCCAATCCAGTCCCTCATGCTAAATGGGCCCTCCTGACCCATCCATGCCCCCCAGGGCACTTGTTGACTTATGGGCTACTCATGGCCTCCTTCCACTCCAACATCTGTGCCTCACAGACGTAATCAGTTAATCTATCACAAATAACAAATCAGTTAATCATTAATCCACCCTTGCTGGGGCCTCAGCCTTCCTGGCCTTTCCCCTTTCCTCTAGCAGGACCTTTTAACCTAAGCCCACCACACTGGGTCTTTCTCTCCCTCTTGTGCTCTGGGCCCATGGCCCCAGTTTCTGCCCACCTCAGGCTGTAGGTCCCCAGCTCTGGTTCCTGTCTCTCTTGGGCTTTGCACCCCTGGCTCCAGTTTCTGTCCCTCTTGGGCTTTGGGCCCCTGACCCGAGTTCCTGCCTCTCTCAGGCTCTTGTCTTGGTTCTCTTGGGCCCAAGCCATCTCTACAAACTTCCCTTGTACAGGCTTTAACCCTCCAGGATTCCACTTGTCTATCTCTTGTGTCCATCTCTCGATAAGGCTGAAAACTGCACATGCCCCTTGGGCACCAAAGTGTTCTCCTCATCACCACTTCTAGCTACACCCAGTCCACCAATGTAATCACTACAACAAAATGTAAGCCCACAGCTTGCAACTAATCTATTCCCACACTGGATCCAAACATAAACACCAGCTTGTTGGCTGTACAACAAACCTCTCGTCTCCATACTGTGTCATACTTCCTTGTAAACTCTAGGCAACTTGCTTGCAGTTCCCAGGGAAACTCGGGTATCAGCCTGTCACTCTCCGGAAGCCATCCTGTTCAGAAGCCCCTCTCCCTGCATCATGAAGGGCCAAGCTGTCCATCTTCCCTCAGGCACTGGCCTTATCAGCTTCTTAAGTCCTGCCCCTTCCAGTCAGATGGCTCCTCGGCCACTTTAAGGTGTTTCTATTTTGGGCCTAACACCTAGCTTCCAGGACAGCTGACAGATGCTACTTTTGCTTCACTAGGAAGGCTTTCACCTACTGTCCCATTGCTGGGCTGCTAGCCCTGCAATACGTGCTCTTAGTCTCTGGCTACCTGCCTGCCTGCCTACTCCCCTGCAGCCAGCCCTTATAGTTTCATAGTTAGTAGGGTCGGAAGGGACCTGAGCAGATCATCAAGTCCAACCCCCTGCCATGGAGGAAAGAGTACTGGGGTCAAATGGCCCCAGCAAGGTGATTGTCTAGCCTTGTCTAAAAGACCCCCAGGGTAGGAGCCAGCACCACTTAGCTTGGAAGTTGGTTCCAGATCCTAGCTGCCTTGACAGTGCAGTAGTGCCTCCTAATGTCTACTCTGAATTTGCCCTCTGCCAGCTTGTAACTGTTATTTCTAGTCACTCCTGGTAGTGCTTGGGGGAACAGTGCCTCCCCCAATGCCTTCTGGTCCCCTCTGACTAGTTTGTAACAGGCCACTAGATTCCCCCTCAGCCTTCTCTTGTGGAGGCTGAACAGGTTCAGGTCCCATAGCCTCTCCTTGTAGGGCCTGCCCTGCTGCCCCCGATCATGCAGTGGCCCTCCTCTGGACCCTCTCCATGTTGTCCACATCCCTCTTGAAGTGCAACGCCCATAACTGGACGCAGTACTCCAGGTGTGGCCTGACCAGTGCTGCATAGAAGGGCAGTATCACCTCCTTGGATCTGCTTGAGATGCATCTGTGGATGCATGACAAGGTGCGGTTGGCCTTCCTGACTGCCTCCCCACACTGCCGGCCCATGTTCATCTTGGCATGAATGATGACTCCAAGATCCTTTTCTGCCTCTGCACTGATGACAAGGGAGTTCCCCAGCCTGTAGGTATGGTGCCAGTTCTTCCTCCTCAGCTGCATCACCTTGCACTTGTCAGTGTTGAATCCCATCCTATTCTCATCCGCCCAGGCCTGTAATCTGTCTAGGTCCGATTATAGCCTATTCCTTCCTTCTAGGATGCCCACATCCCTGCACATCTTAGTGTCATCAACATATTTAAACCAGGTGCATTTTACCCCCTCTTCCAAGTCACTTATGAAGATGTTAAACAGTACAGGCCTGAGGACTGAGCCCTGCAGAAGGAACCCCCCTGCCCACATCCCTCCAGGTCGAAAATAACCCATCCACCACCACTCTCTGGGTGCGGCCCTCCAGCCAGTCTGTGACCCATTTGACTGTGTAGGTGTCGGCACCACAGTCCTCCAGTTTCTTAATGAGAACGGGGTGAGAGACAGTGTCGAAGGCCTTCCAAAAGTCCAGAAAGGCTAATGTCCACTGCTCCCCCTGAATCTAAGGATTTGGTGACCTGGTCGTAGAAGGCCACCAGGTTGGTCTGACAGGACCTGCTTCTAATGAACCCGTGTTGGTTGCCCCTAAGCATAATCTCCCTTGCTGGCCCCTCGTGGACATGTGCTAGAATAATTCTCTCAAAAAGCTTACCCAGGATCGAGGTAAGACTAACTGGCCTATAGTTTCCCGGATCCTCCTTGCTCCCTTTTTTGAAGATGGGGAACACATTGGCCCTCTTCCAGTCCTATGGCACCACACCAGAACACCACGAGTGATCGTACAGCCATGCCGGGGTCCTGCAATGACCTCAGATAATTTCCTCAGCGCTCTGGGGTGGAGATCATCCGGACCAGCTGATTTAAATACATCCAGTCCCTTCAGAAGTTCCCTGAGTAGATCCTCTCTGACCCTTGGCCTAGGTGCACCTCCCCTGGGGCCTGAGGGAGACCCAGTTGGGGGGGGGCTGATCTGGTCCCTGCTTAGGAAAATGGAGGCAAAGAAATCGTTAAATATGTTAGCTTTGTCGTCTGGTGTGACTAGATTTCCTAGCGTGTCTTGCAGGGGCCCCACTTTACCCGGTACCTTGTTTTTGCTCCCTATCTAATTCAAAAAGGACATCTTGTTGTCCTTGATCCGGGAAGCTAGTCCCAGTTCCATCTCCTCCTTGGCCTTCCTGAC
Source organism: Crocodylus porosus (assembly GCF_001723895.1). Lineage (NCBI taxonomy): Eukaryota > Metazoa > Chordata > Crocodylia > Crocodylidae > Crocodylus > Crocodylus porosus. The sequence continues at coordinate 64,396,642 of NW_017728949.1, read as the reverse complement.
TGCCCCCTTGCATCCCCGAGCAACTGCAGCATAGTCCTCCCTGGTGATGGCCCCTCCCTTTCTTTGGGTGTACACCTCCCTTTTAGCTAGAAGATATTCTTGGATGCTTTTGGTGAGCCATGGGAGCTTTTGTACCCTCCTGCTCCCTTTGATCCTCATTGGGATTACCTCCCTTTGGGCTTGGAGGATCGTCTCCTTAAGGAGCAACCACTCTTCTTGGACACCTGGCTCCCCTCCCCTCTGGGACCTCAGTGCCTCCCCAACTATTCTCCTCAGCTCATTGAAGTCTGCCCTCCTGAAATCTAGGGCTGCTGCCTTGCTGTAGGGCTTTGCCACCTTGCGCTGGATGGTGAATTCCTGCAGGTGATGATCGCTGTCGCCCAGGTGGTCGAGCATCTGCAGCCCCCTCACCAGATAATCACCCATAGCCAGCACCAGGTCCAACAAGGCATCTCCCCTGGTGGGGCTGTGCACCTCCTGGGTTATATGGAGGTCCTGCATTTGGGCTAGGGACCTACGTGAGCAGTCAGACCTGGCTGACTGCTCTTCCCAGCAGATGTCTGGAAAGTTCAGGTCACCCATGATGATCACGTCCTTTGACCTAACTACTTCCATGAGCTGACTTAAGAATTTCTGGTCTAGCTCTTCCCCTTGGTTGGGTGGTCTGTAGTAGACTCCCACTGTTAAGTCCCCCCTCTACTGCCTTGTATTCTAACTCAGAGCACTTCAGTGTGCCCCTCCTCTGACTCTGTGCTACTTGATGAAGATTTGTATTCCTCCTTAATGTAGAGTGCCATACCCCCACCTTTCCTTCCTGTCCTGTCCCTCCTGTACAGCCTATTGTGCTTGATATTCACTGCCCAGTCGTGGATTGGGTCCCACCATGTGTCTGTGAGTGTTGGGTCCCACCACATTTCTCATGACCCCTAGTACTTTACTGTACATCCTTCTCCCCTCTGATGTTTCTCTATACTTTGTGTATCCTTGTTTACTTGTTGCCTTTTTCCTATGTAATGAAAGCCAAGAGTGGAAGATGACATGTGTTATTCCCAACCTTCTCCCCTCATTTCTCAGTTTAAAGCTCTTATCAGTCATGCCACATTTGTTCCTAAAAGACTGTTTCCAGGTACTCAAGCTGAAGCCCATCTTTCAGAAAAGTCTTCTTTCAGCAAATACATCGCACTGGTTGAACATCTCAAAATCTTCCTTATATCACCTGTCCTTGATATGCCATTAGTAGCCAGTCCATGTTGCATATAATAATACAGGTCTCCCTCACTTTATGCAGGTTCTGTATGTGTGAATTCACTCTTATGTGATGACCCTTTTTATACCAAAAATTTGTTATATGAGAGGTAAATTCACTCATATACAATCCATGTGGTGGAAGCCTGCTGTCAGGTGCTTTGTGTAGTGCATCATGGGAGTGATGTGCACCAAAATATTGTCTCATGTGGATCTATGCTCCTTGCTTGTTGTCTTCAACATGTATTTCTGTAGTTTCCATCCTCATTATGATAGTGCCCTGTGCTTGTGTGTACTGGCTGCTGTTGGTGAGTACCAAAATTGGATTGTAAAAGTGGTAGATATGGGTCTGGGAGTCATAGGCCTTGGAATGTACCCCTATTTATTACATGGTAAAGTGTGTTCCCTTTATGTGAATTCACGTTACGAGCCCTTTTCCAGAAATGTATGTACAGCATAAAGTGAGGGAAACCTGTGACAACTTCCAAAGTATCTTACAATATAACACATTTTCATATAAATCTAAGTCTTGATATATAAAATGAGACAGCAACATTTTAAGAGAGAAACATATATCTATATCTATGAACAGATAAGCAAAGCAGCCAGTTATTCAGCTGGAAAGGTTAATTTCATATCTTTTTGAGGCAGGCCACTTGTAGGTTCAGCGGACGCCACATTCACATAACTATAGTTGTGTCAGTTCATTAGCACGTCATTAGGATCACTGGGAAAAATGTTAAAACTCTAGAGTGAAACTCAGGGGATTAAGGCTGTAGTTGTAAAATTATGTCAGATCATAACAAGATTCAAAATTACAGATTAAAAATAACTTCATTAAGGGCCAGAATTAGCATACCTTATTCATGATTGGAAGATCATAGAATCTTAGAGTCATAGAACTAGGGTTGAAGGGACCTTGTAGATCTTCAAGTCCGATCCCCTGCCAGGGCAGGAGAAAAACTGGGCTCTAATGACTCAATTAGCCTCTTCTTAAAGACCCCCAGGGTAGGAGCCAGCACCACTTCCCTTGGGAGTTGGTTCCAGATCCTAGCTGCCCTGACAGTGAAGTAGTTGTTATGGATGTCTAATCTAAACCTACTCTCCAACAACTTGTGGCCGTTATTCCTTGTTATGCCAAGGGGCACTAGGGGAAACAAGGTCTCTCCCAAACCCTTCTGGTCCCCCCAGTGAGTTTATAGATGGTCGCAAGGTCCCCCCTCAGCCTTCTCTTGTGAAGGCTGAACATGTTCATGTCCCGCAGTCAGTCTCTCACTGTAGGATCTGCCATGTTGTCCCTGGATCACGTGGGTGGTGCTCCTCTGGACCCTCTTACTGTTGTCCACATCTCTCCTGAAGTGGGGCGCACAGAACTGGATGCAGTACTCCAGCTGTGGACTGACCAGTGTCACGTAGAGGGGGAGGATCACTTCTTTGGCCCTGCTAGAGAAGCACCTGTGTATGCACAACAAGGTCCAGTTAGCCCTGCCAACCATGACCTCTCATTGTCAGCCCATGTTCATCTTGGAGTCAATAGTGACTCCAAGATCCCTTTCTGCCTCTGTGCTCTCAAGAAGGGAGTTTCCCATCTTATAAGTGTGTTGCTGGTTACTACTGCCCAAGTGCAGCACCCTGCACTTGTCAGTATTGAAATGCATCCTGTTTTTGTTAGCTCACCCCTGTAACCTATCCCAGTCTTGCTGCAGTCTTTCCCTCCCTAATAGTGTGCTCGCATAACCCCAAATTTTGGTATCATCAGCAAATTTAAACAGGTTGCTTTTTACCCCATTGTCCAAATTGCTGATAATGAAATTGAACAGCGCAGGCCCAAGGACCAAGCCCTGGGGGAAATTTTACATGAGGTCTGATGACAGATCATTTTACATGAGGTCTGATGACAGTTAATAGAACCTGTCATATAAGTAAGATAAAGAAAATCTGACTCTAAAATAGGCAAATCCTTCACAAATTGTCCTGTTTTTAACTCAGCATATACAGCACTGTCTCCCTTAAGTGGTTTCAGAATAAAGACAAGTGATTTAAAGGATTGTCTGCAGCCAAGTGAACTCCTAGTGCCATAGAAAAATAGAGTTGGAAGGCACCTCCAGAGATTATAGTCCAATCCCCTACACAAGACTGTATCATCCCTATCCCAAGCATGCCATAAAAATCCTTATCTAACCTATTCCTAAAAAAAAAAATCACACAATCAATCTTGTTGCATAAAAATGAGGACTGGAAAAGGGCTAATGCGGTCCCTATTTTCAAGAAGGGGAGAAAGAAGGATCCAGGTAACTATAGACCAGTTAGTCTCACCTCTATCCTCAGGAAAACCTTTGAAAAAATTATTAAGGATCAGATTTATATAAGTCCAGCATGAAAAATGATGCTGAAGGGCAACCAGCATAGATTCATAGCAGGTGGA
>NW_017728949.1:64367305-64392872 GCF_001723895.1 Crocodylus porosus | reverse complement strand
AATGACTCAATTAGCCTCTTCTTAAAGACCCCCAGGGTAGGAGCCAGCACCACTTCCCTTGGGAGTTGGTTCCAGATCCTAGCTGCCCTGACAGTGAAGTAGTTGTTATGGATGTCTAATCTAAACCTACTCTCCAACAACTTGTGGCCGTTATTCCTTGTTATGCCAAGGGGCACTAGGGGAAACAAGGTCTCTCCCAAACCCTTCTGGTCCCCCCAGTGAGTTTATAGATGGTCGCAAGGTCCCCCCTCAGCCTTCTCTTGTGAAGGCTGAACATGTTCATGTCCCGCAGTCAGTCTCTCACTGTAGGATCTGCCATGTTGTCCCTGGATCACGTGGGTGGTGCTCCTCTGGACCCTCTTACTGTTGTCCACATCTCTCCTGAAGTGGGGCGCACAGAACTGGATGCAGTACTCCAGCTGTGGACTGACCAGTGTCACGTAGAGGGGGAGGATCACTTCTTTGGCCCTGCTAGAGAAGCACCTGTGTATGCACAACAAGGTCCAGTTAGCCCTGCCAACCATGACCTCTCATTGTCAGCCCATGTTCATCTTGGAGTCAATAGTGACTCCAAGATCCCTTTCTGCCTCTGTGCTCTCAAGAAGGGAGTTTCCCATCTTATAAGTGTGTTGCTGGTTACTACTGCCCAAGTGCAGCACCCTGCACTTGTCAGTATTGAAATGCATCCTGTTTTTGTTAGCTCACCCCTGTAACCTATCCCAGTCTTGCTGCAGTCTTTCCCTCCCTAATAGTGTGCTCGCATAACCCCAAATTTTGGTATCATCAGCAAATTTAAACAGGTTGCTTTTTACCCCATTGTCCAAATTGCTGATAATGAAATTGAACAGCGCAGGCCCAAGGACCAAGCCCTGGGGGAAATTTTACATGAGGTCTGATGACAGATCATTTTACATGAGGTCTGATGACAGTTAATAGAACCTGTCATATAAGTAAGATAAAGAAAATCTGACTCTAAAATAGGCAAATCCTTCACAAATTGTCCTGTTTTTAACTCAGCATATACAGCACTGTCTCCCTTAAGTGGTTTCAGAATAAAGACAAGTGATTTAAAGGATTGTCTGCAGCCAAGTGAACTCCTAGTGCCATAGAAAAATAGAGTTGGAAGGCACCTCCAGAGATTATAGTCCAATCCCCTACACAAGACTGTATCATCCCTATCCCAAGCATGCCATAAAAATCCTTATCTAACCTATTCCTAAAAAAAAAAATCACACAATCAATCTTGTTGCATAAAAATGAGGACTGGAAAAGGGCTAATGCGGTCCCTATTTTCAAGAAGGGGAGAAAGAAGGATCCAGGTAACTATAGACCAGTTAGTCTCACCTCTATCCTCAGGAAAACCTTTGAAAAAATTATTAAGGATCAGATTTATATAAGTCCAGCATGAAAAATGATGCTGAAGGGCAACCAGCATAGATTCATAGCAGGTGGATCCTGTCTGACTAACTTTGTTTCTTTTTATGACCAAGTCACAAATTGTTTTTATGCTGGAATCAAGGTAGAGGTCATCTACTTGGATTTAGAAAGACTTTGATACGGTATCTCATCCTGTTCTCACAGATAAACTGAGCGGCTGTGACATAAATGATTACACAGTCAGGTGGGTGGCAAATTGGCCTAGGGGTCACACCCAGAGAGTGGTGGTGGATGGTCAAAATCAACCTGGAAAGATGTGGCCAGTGGAGTCCCACAAGGCTTGGTCCTTGGACCGGTGCTATTCAATGTCTTCATCAGTGACTTGGATGAGGGTGTGGAAAGCACTCTGTCCAAATTCACTGATGATACCAAATTATGAAGTAAAGTTAGCATGCTAAAGAGTAGGGAGTGCATCCAGGCAGATCTGGACAGGTTGGAAATGTGGGTGGAACAGAATAGGATGCAACCAATGGAAAAGGAAGCACTAGTACACTTACAGGTTGGGGGATGACCTTCTCAGCAGCACAGCAGCAGAAAGGGATCTCAGAGTCATTGCTGACACCAAGATGAACATGAGTCATCAGTGTGATGAAACAACCAGTAAAGCTAACCACGCTTTATCATGTATTAGCAGAGGCATGACAAACAGGTCCAGGGAAGTGATACTTCCCCTCTATGCGACATTGGTCAGGCTGCAATTGGAGTACTGCGTCATTTTGGGCACCACACTTCAAGAGGGATGTGGACAACATGGAGAGGGTTCAGAGGAGGCCACTCTTATGGTCAGATGCCTGAAAGCAAAGCCCTACAAGGAGAGATTGAGGGCTCTGGATGTCTTCAGCCTCCAAAAAAGAAGGCTGAGAGGTGATCTTGTGGCTGCCTACAAATTCATTGGGGCAGAGGAAGAGGGCAGCAAGGAATAGGAGATACTCTGTTTACCAAGCAGCCCCTTGGAGTAACTAGGAACAACGGCCACAAATTGACAGAGAGCAGATTTAGGTTAGACATCAGGAAGAATTTCTTTATAGTGAGAGTTGCCTAAATCTGGAACAGGTTTCCAAGGGAGGTGGTGCTCTCCCCTACCCTGGGGGTCTTTAAGAGGAGGCTGGACAAGTAGACATGCACCTGGCTGGGGTTGTCTGACCCCAGTGCTCTTTCCTGCCCAAGGCAGGGGGTCAGACTCCATGATCTGCTGAGGTCCCTTCTGACCCAAACATCTATGATATCCACAATGTCTAGGTTAGGCACCTAGGCTCCCTATACATAGAACGAGTTGGGCAGCCAAAACTAGATTCACAAAAGCCAGATTACTGAGCAGGGGCTACATATTCCATTCCCCTTCAGGTTTTTGTGGTGCCCAAAGACATCAAGTGTTGTTTTATGCTGAAGATCTCAGTGTGGTAAGAAATGTCAACATGAAAGATTTACAGTTACAATATAGCTACTATAACTTTCTTTGTCCACTGCTTAAGGACTAAGCGTTCATTGTGGAGGAATGGAACATGAAAAAATGGGATGGTAGAAGCAGCAGGAACCTGAATATAAGGATAAAGGATATGTCTGTATAATACAATGCAGAACAGAGCTGCATAGAGAAAACTTCAGCATTAAACTAACATGTTTTTACTGCTTTTTTTAGTTTAGGTCTCTGCAGCCTGCATTTTATTGTCTAGACAATCCACACATTTTTATACGTAAATTGAAAAAGCAATCCAGAGCTTAGAATTTATCTTGATATATCTAATGTCAAAATGCCCTGCAATACACCTCTTAAAATGAATCTATTTTAACGCTCAGATTTCTGCACATTGTCATAAGCAGTGACTAGTCAGTCCCAAGAAAACTCTTGATTCAAGCTCTTCTGTTCCAAAAGAATTAAAAGCTTGAGTCTTCTAAACTTCTTACCAGTTTTCTGATAATGTTCACCATGCAGCATGCTGGGCTACATCACTTCTTGTGCTTATTTTGAGAGATGTTAAAGCAATCTGATTTTCAGGGGGGAAGTCCTCAATATTTTATGAAAGCTGAATAACCATCATTTTCATAAGTAACTAAGTATCTAACTTGAGACATCTTAAAGAAGCTTGATTTTCAAAAAGTGCTCAGTACCTTTCTTCCGAAAGTCAGATTCTTTTCACACGCCTTGAACTGAGGCATCTGAGACTACTAGCCACTTTTCCAAATTTAGACATTTTGTGTTAAAGTATCAACCCATGAACACATGACTGCTCAAGCTGCCACACGCTATGTTATACATCGTTGTCATCTAGTCAACTTCCAGTGGGCTTTACCCAGAGAAATTTACCAAAACTGTCTAAAGCAAAAAACGTTCTGTCAAGATGCTTTCAGCAACGTCCAGGTGGATTTATGTCTTATTACTTAGTGTTCATGCTATACACAGAAGGGACAACTAAAAGTCTCAATTTATGGTCTCCTAACATTTTGGAAGGCAGAATTTTGACACATTTTATTGGAAGTCAAACTGCTATTTGTCATTTTGAAGTTATAATCATTCACTGTTTTGGAATATTCCTAATGTTGGGTATAATAGTTGAAATTAACACATTTTCCTATTCAGGAGGCGAATCACATTCTGTTAGGTCAGAGTCTAAATCATGAGGATTTTAGAATTTTTAGCCAAATTATTTTGTACTTTAATGAATCTGTGCTAACTTTAGCTTTGATTATTCTTTTCTGTTTTATTTAGGTCCTTATCTCATGCTCATCAGTACAGTCTCTGCATATTCATTTCCTCAAACAATTGTAGTATAACAAAATCATTAACTATAGGAGATTTGGACAACTAGAAAAAACTTCAATAATACACACTTCAGCTTTGGCGTAGTTATCCAGTGCAGCAGCAGCCAACTGACCCAGAACAAGGATAATAATTACTGTTCCTCAAAAAGAGAGACAGTTATGCTAGGTGTGGCTGCTTCCTCCTTCCAGCTGTTATTAAACCGAACGAAAAAATGTACTATAAAATACAATCCATTACAAGTTACTGCTCATTCTCTGTACAAATTAAATACACAATGTATGATTTTAACACATAAATATTTCAATTTTCTAATAATTCAATAAAGCCTTCCAAAATTTAAGAGTCGACAAAAAAAAAAAGTTAGCAAAAGAATTCAATTTTCTATGTTCCAAAACAATTCATTTTAAACCCCATATTAATTGTGATGGATGGTAAGAAATTCCCCCGTGTTGTTCCCCTGCCACCGTAGGCAATATTGTAAGACCAAGTTCTAATACCCAGTTCCCTTGTACCTCTTTGCTTTCATCATCCCTATAAAATACTTAACTTTCAAAATGCCAGCAAACCACATCATTCATCATCTTTAGATGCCTCTGTCATATTTCAGGTTCTTACCTATGAGAAGTGTCCCCAAGGTTTTCTAGCCCAAACAATATAACTGACCTTTTTAAAGGTTAAACAATACAGGATGAGTCTGTCTCTGCTGCATTTTGAACAGGAGCAATTGTGGGAAGTAGAAAGACTGAAGCCTGCCTTGGCATCTCCATCCTCACATTTAGTGTTATCCTTCTCTTCCTTGTTGTGGACACCAAAAGAAAACCCTTGCAACATGTCCACAGTGATGATGAGGGTGGTGAAATCCCTGCCAAGGGTGGCAAGTAGCTGCTCATAGAAGGGGCAATTTGAAAGGGCATATTCAGACCTTTTCTGTTACAACTTCACCCTGTTGAACATCTGCCAGAGATCCTTTGCAATTATCTGACACTCCTCATCACCCTGCTTTTAAGGCCTGGCTTGCACACCCTCTGTGAGCTCTTCATATTCATCTCTTTCCCTATCAGAAGTGTACATGCACAGTCTGACCTCCTCACAGCTAAAGAGTTTCTGTATCTCCTTCCTGCTCTAAATGGGAGCATAATGTTTTAAGATATATGTCTCTTTATTCACAGAAGTTTAGGGCTGGAAGGGACCGAATGAGATCATCTTGTCCAGCCCCCTTCTCTAGGTAGGAAAGACTGCTGGAGCTAAATAACTCTAGCAAGGTATGCGTCCAGTCTCATTTTGAAGATCTCCAGGGTAGCTGTCTGTACCCCAGCTGGAAGTCTATTCCAGAGTCTGGTCACACTAACCATGAAGAAGTTTTTCCTTATAACCAGTCTGAAGCCTTCTTCTGGGAGTTTATGACCATTTTCCCCTGGGACACTTTGGTGAATAGGTGTTTGCCTAGCCCCTGATGCTCACCCCGATATTATTTGTAAGCTGCCACCAAATCCCCTTAAAGTCTTCTCTTTTCTAGGCTAAACAGTCCCATATCTATCAGCCTTTCCTCACATGGCTTACTCTTCAGACCTTTGATCTTATGAGTGGCTTTTGTCTGGACTCTCTCAAGCTTCTCCACATTCTTCTTCAAGTGTGGGACCCAGAACTGGGTCCAGTACTCCAGCTGTGGCCTCACCAACGCCAAGCAGAGCAAGAGAATAACTTCCTCAGTTTTGCTTGAGATGCATCGTTTGATGCATGTCAGCGTATTGTTTGCTCTGCTAACTAGCGTCACACTGGCGGCTCATGTTCATTTTATGGTCAATTGTGACCCCCAGGTCCCTTTTGGATGTGGTGCTAGCTAGCGCAGAACCACCCAGCCTGTAAATTTGTTGTGGATTTTTCCTCTCCAGATGGAGCACCTTACACTTCTCCGTGTTGAACAGCATCCGGTTCAGATCCACCCATCTAACTAATTTGTCCACCTGGATTGTCAACCTACCGTTTATTAGAATCCACATCTGACATCTTAGACAAATGCCAGGAAAAGAGGCTTTTCCAAAATAAAGAGGTTGCATGTGCTTTTCTTGATTCCAGCTGAGATTGCAGTTAGAGCACAGTGCATGCTAAGCAAAACTATTTTCACAGTGGCTTTTTGTTGGAAGGTTATATGGCAACTTATGGTTTAAGCCATTTTGGGATGAGGTAACACAAACCTTGAGCTTTGTCTGCATATACCAGATTTAAGAACGAACAGAGGACTCGCAACAGATTTTGGCAGAACTGTAGTTCTGCTGAAAATCCTTTCTATTGTAGATTGGACCTAGCTCCACTTCCATTCAAACTAGGACTTAAACCGCAACTGTGCTGAACGGAGGGCTTTTGGAAATCTTATTCATGTGTGCTAAATGGCTTGTTTACAAGCCCTTGACAGAGCCAGGAATAGAACACAAGGCCTTGATACACGTGCAAGTGATTTACCTAAATGTGGATTTATCTGCATCCAATTTAGATACATGCCCATGTAGATGAGGGTGGTACACATTCATTCTGTCATGTGCATTAAGTTATGTACCTCGTAGCACCACTGGAGGGTGCTTACATGCCATGATGTTTCTTACAGAGTAGATTGATGTACTTTGAATTCTCATCCGTCAGGTGGTGCTGTTCTAGGCAGAAAATATATATATTTAATTTTAATTTAGCTTTAACTTAAATACTCAAAAAGCTTACACATTTAACCTTAAATAAATTAATTAAATATTACAAGCTTAAAATTTTAAGATTTAAATATTTAGCGTTGGCAGCTTAGCTTTAATTTACCTGTAATTAAAAATATGTATGTATATGGGTATATAAAATAAATTAAAGCTTTCCTGTCTGTAGAGAATAAAATGTATTTGCTTTCTATCCTGAGCCTGGTTTCTTCTTTTCTTCTTGGTGGGGGTGGAGGGGGGGAAGATGGCCATCCCACCATTTTTTGTGGTCAAGGGGGACTTCACTTCACAATAGTAGCAGCTACCAAGTTCATAGATTTCATAGACATCAGGGCTGGAAGGGACCTCGGAAGATCATCGAGTCCAGCCCCCGCCCAAAGGGCAGGAAGTCAGCTGGGGTCATAGGATCCCAGGAAGATAAGCATCCAATTTGCTCTTGAAGGTGCTTGAACCACCTCCAATGGAAGGCTGTTCCAGACCTTGGGGGCTCAGACAGTAAAGAAATGCTTCCTTACATCCAGCCTGAAATGGATCTTGCAGTAGTTTATGACCGTTCAACCTTGTCATCCTTTGGGGTGCTCTGGTGAACAAGTGTTCCCCCAGATACTGGTGGACACCCCAGTAAGCTTATAGGTGGCCATGAGATCACCCCTGAGCCTGCGCTTTTCCAGGCTAAAGAGCCCCATGGCTCTCAGCCTGTCGTCATAAGATCTGTTTTCCTGACCTCTGATCATGCGCGTGGCTCTTCCCTGGACTCTCTCAAGCTTCTCCACATCCTTTTTGAATTGTGGAGCCCAAAACTGAATGCAGTACTCTGCTCACAAATTGTTTCTTTGCTCTTACATAGTCCCAGGGAAGCCCCCGCCCCATAATTTCTGTTTAGTCTCCACCACATAGATGATTACCATGGGCAGTGACTTCTCTTGCTCCCAGCTATCCTCTTTTACTAACAGGCTTCCACTTAACTTGAAAGAAGTCAGTGTTAGCCAGCTGTATGACTGTATAAAGATGCACTCAATATGTGCTTACGTAGCTCAACACGTTGCCCCACAGTGCTGACGATTAGCACCCTGAAGCCCCAATTATGGAGCAGCCTGCCAATGAGCTAGGCATTAGACATTCAGAGAAAACACCAGTCCTACAGTGCTAATGATCTAAGGAGCAGCAGACAGACACACACTTAGGGGATGTCCCCAGAAGCCATGAGGAGTTGCAGCACAAGAGAGATCTGGAAGGAGATGAAGAGCTGGTTTTACAAAGGACTCCTTTGGTGGCTGAGAGACAGCATAAGAAAAAGGGGCAGGTGGGATTGATACGGTATTGGGCATCACACAAAGGGGTTCTTGAAAACCCAGTGGGCAATGAGAAAGAGCCATTCCTGGCCTACAGAAAGGCAGAGCCTAAGACTTGGACAGGTCTCCTGAGACAGTGAACCTCGTCTCCTGTTCCATTTGCCTGAAGACCCCTAAAGATCATCCCCTTCAACCTATTACATGACAGTCACAAAGCACGCAACATCCCAAACATCCTCCAACGTATCACAGATGTCAGAGTGACATGCTGGAAAAAAAATTATTACAAAAACAGATGCATAGAGGGTCCTAGGGAAAGGACCAGGTATCAGTTCTCCAGCAGGCAAAACCCCCCATAGTGGGCAAGTCTACATGTACAATTAATGGGCATGAATAAACTCCAGAGCTTATTGCTTCAGAGTTTTTTTTTTGTGTGTGCAGCAGTCCACATGTAGATTCAGCCCTGGCTGGCTGGGGCACAGGACTTCTCAGCGTGGAGTTGGCTGGCAGGCAGCCCCTGTGCCGAGGAACCCTGTGTCCCAGTCAGCCAGGACAGCATTCACATGTGCACTGCTGCACATGAAAACAAAACTCCACAACAGGCTAGTACTTGGATTTTATAAGACTGCCCTGCTGCAGAGTTTTTTGCACCTTAAGAGGGGCACACATGTAGATGCCAAGGCATTTACTGCATAGTTAATTTGTCAACAGCACAAGAAATGTCTTGTATAGATGTGCCCAGGCTGGGCCAGTGTGACCTGGGCGAGCAACTCATTCCTGGCCACAAACCTAGTGATTGGTTTACCCTGTGGAGAAGAGCAAGGCCCTCCAGCCACATCCCTACAAGTATCTAAGCACTGGTAGCAACCCGTCAGAACCTGAACCTCCCCTTGTGGCCAGTGTCCACAGTTGTATCTGTTCAGGTGGGAAACTGAGAGGTGAAAAAAATGACAGTATCTGAGGGCTTTCCTAGGAAGGGGATCCTGGGTATGATAAAGGGGGAGCTTGCATCTGGAGGAAAAAGGAAAGGGTAAAAAAACCTCCCCTGACAGTTGGAGGTCAGGAAGAAGCAGATGCTGGCTAGTGATAAGGCCCAGCTAGGGGGATTCACCATCAGAAAGCACCCTGATGGTACTGGGAAAGAGAGTAACTGGACCAGAGGAGCTAAAGCATTTTAAACTGGGGCAAATAACAGGAAGGCAGGAGGGGCTGAGAAAGGTGGGAGGATCCTCCTTTACTTCTAGATGTTAAAATAATTGGGCACACAGAGGCAGGGGAGATGAAGAGGACATAGGAGCCAGCTATGGGACCCTCATGGGCAGGGTTTGGGCCTGGAGGACTGGGGAGAGCCAAGCTCTCAACATGCTTCTCATGCAAGGAGGGGAGGGAAGGAGCCATAAGTGGAAAGTGAAGTGTAACCCTGGGGACATGTCTGCCCCAGACACTCAGTGTGAAAACCTGGTTCCTAGACCTGGGCAGGAGGGGACACAGTGGGACAGAGGACACAGTGGAACAGGACAAAAGGACTCTCAGAACAACTGTGCAACACCCGCCTTGTCCCACACAGAGATAAAAAGAACTGGCCAGACTGGTCTGGCTAGCTCAGGAGCCTGCTATCCCTGCACCAGCCACAGCCCTGTCCCATCCATGCCTTCCGCCCAAGGACAGCCTCAGAGCTCGGGTAGATTGGTACCAGATTTAGTATCTAGAAATTATAGTTCCTGACAGAGAAAGCAGGAGGTATGTGAAACTGAGAAGACGGTTTGACTTCCTTGAAACTACAGTCACTGGCTTCTGCTTCCAGGAAGAGGTGACCAACTCAGGTTGATGCCAGACTGGGACTTCCTGCCTAGCTTCCCAGAAGCTGCTATATAGTAAGTGTGCAGGCCCCAGCCCCATGCATTTCCTGTCGTACCCCGCCCCCTACACCTCCTGCACGCAGCCCCTGCCCATCCTATGCCCAGAGATAAGAAATGACTGGCTCCCTGGTGGACAAACTACATAACTCCCAATAGAGACAGACCCTAAATCACATTTGTATGACAAACATTACAAAGCCAATCGCAGAACCTGGTTCAACTACATCTTGTTCAACTAAACTACTTCCACTGAGCTTTAGTTATCGTATGATGATTGGCCCCCTAAACAAGATATAACCCCATGCATATGTATCATGTTATGGGTTATAACACATTATTGGGTTGTAAAATGTAATGTCTATCATGGCCTACAGATTCCCAGACTGTGTTAATGTTAATGCTAACTGATAAAGTGTTCCACTCTGTAGGCAAAGAATAGGTTTTAATATTATACAACGACTTTTGTCATCCACAGGATTGAATAGGCGTATTGCCTTAAAACAAACTGGTTGAGATTTTTCTGACAATTATAAAAAAAAAAGTTTGTCTTGGATAATGCGAATTTGTCTCATCTAAAAGTTTTCACGGACGCATTTTGGTTTCAGAGAAACTGCCATGAGAAGAGTATATGGAAAGGAACATTCAGGCCCAGAGTGTGAGGGCAAAGGAAGGAGGGTAAGAGCCAAGAAGATATGGCACAAGTATATAAAACAAGCCTTGACAGCATATGTTGTTTTAAGAGCAATAATGATAGGCAAAATCTTGTGCAGAATGAGGACTGAAAAATCAGACCCTGCCTAGTGAAAAACAAGGCTGGAAGAGAAAGGAGGAACTATGATCAGGTTTCGCAGGCTACAGAAAGAAAGCTACCCAAATTAACCAGGAAGTTAGGACACTCACCTGGAAAGTGAAAGAATTCCCAGTTTAGAGCAGTCATTACAACCCGAGTCTCCTGAACCTCCCCGGAGACTCACCAGGCTATTAGCTATTCTGGGGCTCTCTCCCCAGTGAGCAACAAAAACAAATGCTGGAGCTAAAATTGTTTTGGGAACTGGAATTCTTGTTTTCTGGCCAACCCTATTCTCAGTGTCTCGCTACAGTACCGCTAACAACAGTATTTGGAAAGACGTCTATTAATCTCTTTAGTAAACAAAGGCAGGAGATGGCTTTCAACTGAACGTTCCCATAATGCATATTTTACCCAGTCCCTAGGGATCAATGTATTCTTCTTTCATACTGTTCTCTAGAATAATTATTGCCTTGGTTGTGCATAGACAGCAAACAAATGCATTACTTTCCTGCCAATCAGTATGCAACGGTTAAGGATTTTTGGCACGCTAAGAAAGGTGTTGCTATTTTTTGGTGCAGGCTGGACTGGTGCCGTTTGAACACCTGGAGCAAATAACTTTTGTTTGTGAAAATCAATTTGCAACTATTGAATTTCAAACACCACTTTTTGCAGCTAAGAAAAAAGGTTACCTCCAAATTCACCTGTGTCCATGTTCTGAGGTTCACTCTGGGATGTGGAGAAAGGTCATTTTTCATAGACAAGAGTTAGGATCTCAAGTCAAGGCTACAGGTAAGGAAAAACAATCTTTTTTCAGTTTACATGTACCAAATTAAAAGAAAGACCTAATATAAATAAAATTCATGTGTTCAGTGACATAAAGTCCATTTCCCCCGGAAACATTATTGGCCCCATTTAGATGTCGTCTCAGGAAAGCACCATCTAACATGATTTTTCCCCTTGCTATATGCTAACCATCCCATACGAGCAAAGATGGTGTGACCTAAATGCCACCTCAATCCTTAAGCACAGGGGGTGAGTCTTTATGTGATGCTTAACTTTGCAGCAGCACAGCTTACTGTGAAGTGAGCATGTGTATCTACTGCATCTATTACTATGCAGTAAACCTCACTAACCGCGAGTAAATTTGCTACCTGCAAATGCGAGTAGCAAATTGACTTTTGATTAGTAACAGCGCAGTAGTGCTCATATAGATGCCTCACGGGGAGCAAATCTGCTCCAGCCAGCCATTCACCAGGGGCGGGAGATTATTCCCTACTCCCAGGAGCTGCTTGCTGCTAGCTCTGCTACCAGATCCTGGGCAAGGACTATGTCTCCCTGCCCCAGCAACAGAGAGCTCTAAGCCTCCCTGCTCCAAGATCACGATCCTCCCCAGCCTGTTCCCCACCCAGCTCTGCACTTGTGAAGCTGAGTGGGGAACAATTTCCCCATCTTGATCCCCATCCCGTTCCCCATCCAGCTCACTGAGGGTGGAGTTGAGCAGGGAACAAACTACCAGCCTGTTGCCCACATAGCTCTGTGCTCATAGACCTGAGCAGGAAACAAACTGCCCAGCTTGTTCCCCACCCAGCTCCACCCTTACAGAGCTGAGCAGGGAACACACTCCCCAGACTTTTCCCCACCCAGCTCTGTGCTCATGGAGCTGAGAGAGGTACAGGCTCCCCAGCCTCCACTGTGTGTGTGGGGCAAGGGCTGGGAACTTTCCTGGTCAGCCCCCTGCCCCAATCTGCTGTGAGCTACCTGCTAGCTGCAGATTGGGGCAGGGGGCTGGGATCTGCTCCTCCCCTGCAACTGTTTCCAAGTCCCCTGCCCCTGATCGGGGATCCAGGGCCAGGAACTACCTGCTGCTGAAGCAGGAAGACATTGTCCTTGCCCTGGGGGCAGGGCATAATGTCCAAACTCTGGCCAGGAGACAAGTGCCTCCTGGCCCAGTGCTCCCTGCCAGCCCTGGGCTAGCAGCCAGGGGGAGTTTAGAGCTCTCCCTGGTGGTGGTAGGGACCAATCTTAGGGCCCCAGGAAGTGGGAGCACTTGCCTTTCATTAGCAGCAAATCTGCTCCTGCTTCCCTGCACCCACCCAGGAGCATTTACTAGCAAGTGGTTTATTCACAAGTAAACTGATCCCAGATGAAATGCAGGTGTGGGTGCCCCCAGGCAGCTAAATCTCAATCACAGTTGCAGTCAGGCCATTCCACAAGCAGTTGCTGCCTTTTAGTTCATAATTGGCCTAGCAAGGACTTTATCCTATTCCCAGATGCAGTTTTTCAAGTCAAAATGACTTTTTCCTTTTTTACTAGGTTCTTCACACCTGTGGCAAAACACCCTAAGCTTAGCCATGAGATGCCTAATGCAAACTGACATGTACTGTATTGCAGGGCTAATTTCGGTACCATATTTTACCTTATTTCCTTCTAGTGTAGTTTTCATGGAAGTTATTCTGTTTCTATAGGAACATAGAAGTTATGCGAAAATATAGAAAAGACCTATTAAGGTCATTATAAGCAATCCCTTTGTAAGGGAAGCCTATAGTACCCTAGATCAAGATGTCCCAAACACTAAACAGATATTATTTACTGCCCTCGATCCAAATAAACGTCAGTGTCAAAACACCAAATGTATCCTTTCTGCTGCAGGAACTGGCTGGAAACAGCACAAGAAAGAAATGATCAGCCTCTCATTCTTTTAGTTTTCCAAAATGTTAGTACAGATATAGAGATCTATCAACGGGGAATTTATCAGAAAAATAATTGAAGGTCAAGTTATTCTTTTATCGTTTTACAGAGGACCGAGGTCGCAAGCACTTTTTTTTTTGTCCTACGGGCAATTACTGTGCCACAATTAGCGGGTTTTTGAAAACAGTCATGTGATCCAGGAATAATAAAAAGGCATTCTGAACAATAAAAAAAAAAAAAAAAAACTTCCAAAGCATTCTAGTATGTTAATATTAAATATTTTTCCTTGCATTGTCCTCAAACTATCATAGGCCAAGAAAGACATGGTGTAACTGCAGATATGCCAGGATGAAACCCCATGTTTCTAAATTCCACACATAGAAATGAAATACTGATATTCAGAGTGAGAATTCATTTTGATGCACTGACAGCTATTTAAAAAAGGTTCCATATTCCAAGGTGACAGTTAGACTAACACAGAATTTTAAAGACATAACACATCACTGTAGGAAGTATCAATTTATTTCCTTTGGCACAACTTCTTTGTTCTCCGGGTTTCATCACCCAGACCGGTAAGGCATTCTTCCTCATGCCTACTGTGCTGCAGTCTATTAAATGGGAAAATGAGAATAAGGACGAGTAAACTGCTCCTTGAAATCTACATTTCTATTTTTAGTTTCCCACTTACGAACAGAGAAGAATCTTTTTATGTCCCTATTTTTAAGGAGCCAGAACTGGCCCTGTGTGAGATTTTTTTTTTTTATGATGTCTCTCATTTCAATTCCATTGACATTAAAATAGATGTAAACAGGAGTCATGCTACTTTCTATCCTGTTCAGGAGAAATAGTGTAATCTAGTGGCTACAGCTGGGGATAGAGTCAAAAGAGTCGAGTTTGGATCCAACAGTTGTTGTCTAAATTGGCTTGAGCAATTCTCTTCACTTCTCTACTTCTATGTTACTATCTCTAAAATAGAAATAAGTATTTAGTTAACAACTCTGTCTGTATATCTTGAAGGACCTAACACTGGTAAAGTGCTCTGAATGCTCGCTGTATAGAGGTGGATAGTATAGCCAGATTCAAAAAGGAACTAGACACATTCAGGAATGATAAATCTATGAATAGTTATTAAGCAGAACAGTCAGAGATGTATCCTCTGACATCTTGAAACCAACAGTGGTGGATGGCAAGGAGGATAATGAATAAGAGATAAGTCACTCTAGATATAACCTGTTCAATGTTCTTCCTCTAAAGTTTCCATGGTTGGAAACAGGAAACTAAGGTAGATGATTATTGATCTGACTCATTATGATGCTTCTTATAAACTTTATCATTTTGAAAATTCTGCAGGGGAGGGAGGCAGCTACAAATGCAAACAATGAGTAATGTACTATTTTATTTGGAGAAAATATCAAAAGTTGGGATGGGGAGATGCTGAAATATTCACCACCACTGCCCATGGAAGAACGTGAACAGCAAATTATCGATAATTAGCAGAGCTTGGTAAGCAGCAGAGAGCTGCCTAAAAAAATATATCGGTAACGGATTTAAGAGTGAGCTCACAAGTCCACTGTGGTAGTGCGGGCACATAACATATTTCTACTAGTGGACTCTTCCTTTTTACTGGTGCAAATGCTGAGCAAACACACCATGCACAGTCCGTACTGTAGTTTAGGATAAGGCTGTCCTTTGAAAAGTCAGAAATTCGTATATGCCAATATGATTTATTTTATACCTCTGCAGCTCTAGTCAATGTCATGGCGGGTTTTCCATTTGATCAATGTAAACAGACTGTTACCTACCAGGAAGCCATTATAACAGCAGGACCTGTGTCTTACTACTTCAGGAGAGCTAGTCATCGGTCCGATTCGGACACCCGTGCCATTTACTTTGGCATGCAAACCGATGTAAGTTACAGCGCCGTAAATGCAACATGTATCTTCACCTTGTAAAGAAGTCACAGGAGAGATGAGTTAGCTGGCCACCTCTACGAAAAAAAACATATGAAGGAGTAGGGGCATTGACCTCTCCATGAAGAGGAACTGTTCTTAAAGTACATCCTATAAAATGTATTTGAACAGGTGGAGCCAATTGACTGCTTGTTCTCCTACTAGGTCCTATGGGAATGGACACTGGGCTTGTTGTAGAAGTTATGTTCCAGAGGAAGGGAGATTGTTAAGATCGTCCATCCTTGCAGAGACAAGATTCAGAGAAGCCTTGAAACTTTTGGGTGCAAAACCGAACTGAACCCCAGCCCAGAATCTATTGCCGTTCAACAATCACTACAGACTGTTTGTATTCTGCTCAGGAAAACCAAATTAAGAGATGTTAGATGTCAAGAATAAGAAGACTTAATCAAGCTGTAATGCTGTGTAACACAAACAGGGCAACAAAAGCAATTTAGGGTTCAAAACAGGAGAATCTCTGAGTGTCAAGCAGCAAGGAACTTCCAGATGCAGAGGAAGTGCAGCAACAATCAAACAAAAAGTCAAATGGGCTCAGTTTTCAGAACTGTGACTACATCCAGTTAGAGAAGAAATCCTGGTAGTTAAAATAATCTCCACACTATCCGATTTTTTGGGTAAGAAAGGCATTTGGAAGGGGCCAGAACCAAGATTAGAGAGCAAGAAAAGCACATTTTTGCAGACAAGACTCAAGACTAGGAGAAGGTAGTAGATTGAATATAAATAACAGATAGCATTTCGGGTTGTAGAGGAAGAAGAGAGTGGGTTTTTGTTCTGCTCAGTTGGTGGGTTGGGTTTTTTGGGTTTTTTTGCTTTGCAGGAGTAGGTATGTGGCTCCAGTTGTACTAAATTTAATTTTTATACCTGTCAAGAACTCCAAAAGCGCAGAAAGGATGCATTTTAATTTTGCATGGTTTTAAACAGATTGGGCTATCTGGACTGTATGCTCTTGAAAGCAGGGGTTGCATACAAAATTGCATGGCACATTTAGGTGCGTGAGATAAGTAATAAACAGCAATGGACATTTTGAAACATTCACACAGTATGGGACTGTTCCGATTTGGAGGCATGTTCCCCTTGCTGAGACAGGTCACGGAGATAAAGAAACCTGGAATCAGGCTCTCCAAAAGTTTAAGTGGCAGGAGGTGGATCCAAGATTTCACTTGCAATATACAACAAAGAACACCTTCCCTTAGGCCCAGAGGAGGCGCATACTTATCTGTCTTGAAATTCTTTATGATCAGTTGAGCAAAGAAAGTCCTCACCTGATTCCTAGGGAAACTGCCTAAAAGCAGAGATACTGTATATGTGGTTAAGGTGATTATTCTTATTTTTGGAGTGTTTCTTTCAAACACTTAACAGTACTCTTGGCACCCAGTCAGAATATAAAGCGAGGGCTCAAAAGCTTCACCTACATCCATTGTTTAACATAACAGCAGCTTGACAGCAAGCTCCTTTTTTAAGAGAAAGCAATTTCCTCTGTGCAGCTGAAGAACAATGGAGATGGATGCGAATGGCATTGACACCTGATGACACTGCCCAGTGAGAAAAGCAACTGGAAAGTCAATAATTTAACACCAACAAAAAAATAAACATTTAAATTCTGTACTACAAAACGTCAACTTTAGACCTCTTTCAATGCAGGGCTTCCTTTGATAGGCACACATTTACATGTTAGTGAACACATATACATGTTCATGTTCTATAATAACCTTTCAAAACCAGACCACACAGTAAGAGAACTGTTTTTAAACTAAGGGAGTGAGAAAACACTCAACATGACATGACAACTCTATTTTACTGCAAGGACTTTTAGATGCTGAAGATGTATGCTATACTTTTACAATTTTAAAAGCTACCTTCTTTAGTAGCTTGTACTCTCTGTGTGTGCATGTGTGTGTACATGTGTGGGTGTAAAGATATGGGCTAAAATGGTTGTATTCAATAATCCTAATTTATAAAACTCCTATCTGAAACTTAGGGCCCACCTTTTGATGTTACTGTAAGGTAGAACACCACTGAGCATAACTGATTTCCTCTTACTGGTGGAAGTGTCATCAGACCCAGTTATCACACATACATTTAAACAAGTCCATGAATAAGTATTGAAAGTTAAAAGCTAAAGGCCAAATCCAAGGTAATCTTGTAGGCACCTAAACAGGACATAGATAAAATGTAGGTACCTAAGTCACAAAAAGCAATCCAAATCACCCCAAGTGATCCAAATCACCCCGAACCCCAGCAGCAAAGGCAACACTAGATGCCTAGTCTTTATTAGTTTTATCAGTTTGCCTAAAAAGGGCTACAATGAATACTCAGAAGTTTCAAATCAAGCACCAAGAGATGCATCCTTTGCTGCCAGCCTTGGCCATTTTCAAAGGGCTTAGGCCAAGCTCCAGGAGTGCGGCTAAAGCAGATATCCAAAACATAAAAGGATGTTGCACACAACTTCAAAACACCAAGGGAAGTAGGTGGAGCCATAAAAATATTCCCGAAAGGGCTTGGAGCACCTTTCTTTCTCTTGCACCCACTGCATGGGACACAATCCATTCCACAAATCTTTCTCTACCACTGGCCCAAGGAACTGGCTGAAAAGCATTATCCAAATATACGATATCTTATGTACATGCTCCCTACAGGGATAACGGGATCTGACTCATGATGACTTTTGAAGGCATAAGGTTTCAAAACTGCACATGGTTATATGGTTATACAGGACTCTTCTCTGATGCACATCGTAGCAATATATATTTGTCTGTAACCAGTAGCACGCATTGGATACAGTTGCAGTTGTCAAAATAAGAGTGCAGCCATGGCTTGTATTAGGGATAAATTGTAATCACACAAAAAAGCTATGTGGTGGTATATATTATAGAACTATTATAGGAAACTCTAATTAAATACTGTATTACAGTAATCACTAAATATAATTAAGATATAGGACTGCAAGCTAGGAGATCTGTTTTCCTACCTCCATCACACATTATTACATGACTTTGGGCAAGTAAATCACCATGTGCATTGACTTACACATCTGTAAAATGGGAATGATAATGATTAGCAACCTGCAGCTTGATTCAATACTTGTAAAGCTGCAAGCTACCCAGAATGAAAGTGCTGTGTACATCTTAAAAGACAGCTTTCTGCCTTTGTACCACTGACCTGTTGAAAGAAAAAAAATAAAACAATTATTGGGTAATAGACTCTAGAAGAGAATAACCTGCTTGAATTTCTCATTGAAAAATGGAAGCTCTGCTAAATTGTTGTGAGGCTAGATGATTAGGCATAAAAGAGGAACTTCTTGCTCTTAAAGTCAAGCAATTTTAAAAATTTAATAAGCAAGTACATGCATTTGACTACTAAATGCTGCATTAGAATATTTTTTAAATAGTACACATAATTTAAAACACAACGTGTCACCTTGGCACTTAAAGCAAGATCTCAATAACCAGGAGTTGAAGTACTCTATCATTCATAGACACCATGCACCGGGAAGTTCAATTGACCTACCTGTGCCATTAATAGTAATTAAGTGGCACATCTGTCCTTCGAACACTGAGCCATAATGAACAGCAGATCAGAAAAAGAGGAACATTTATAAGTCACAGAAGTCAACCACAGAAAAGACTCATTATATCACTGAATTCATCCACCTTTCAAGAGAGCAAACAATCCCGCAGCATCTCTCTCAATCTGTCAAAGCCCAGTGAGGGACCAAGGTTCATATTCTCAGGCAGTGTAAATGGCATAACTTGAAGAGCTAATTCAAGTTTGTGCCAGCTGAGAATCTGGCACATGTGACAAAAACCAAAAATTATTCATGCAGGAAACTTAAAATGCCATAGAGCTCTTTCTCTTGAAAGTAACCAGTAATCTTAGTTCACAATTCTTTATTTCTAAGGTAAATGATTGTCATTAATAGGAATGAAATGATCTGAAATCTGGATACAATGCCAGGCATTTCAGGAGTGATATCCCTTGAAATGAAGCATACTCGATAGGCGTGTTCTGCAATCAAAGCAGAGATTGCCATGTATTTGTATTGCAGCATTGCCTGCTGACTCGGATAAGATCCATTGTGCTGGTCACTGTACCAGGATTTTTAAACACAAAGGATGTGAGGTCTAAATAGACAATGAGATCTGGGTAACATCTTTCAGACTGACGTTTCCTGCAAATTTAAAGGTATTTCAACCAAAACTCTTCACAAATGAGTGTCAATTTTATCACACAATAGTCGAAATGTTTTGATGCTGTCAATACGGACAACTGCAGAGCACTTAGGATGGAACAATCAAACTCAGAAATAGAAGCGGGGGAACAACTGACTGCAGAAAAGCACCTCAGGGTTATAGTGGGGTCTAAGCTAAATACACTTCATCAGTGTAGTACTGCATGGTGCGGCAAGAAAAAGCTATCAGCAAACTGGGATTGATTAAAAGAAGGATTGCACACAAGTAGCAGGACATCATGCTTTCACTCTGCTCGGTACTGGTAAGACCTCACCTGGAGTCCCAGGTCCAATTTTGAGGAACCGCACATTAAGAAAGATGAGGGAAAATTGAATACTTGAAAGAGCCGAGTTTGAGGTCTTTATATACTAGACTATAAAGAAACAAATGGGACCAGTGCCAGCAAGTTCAATTATTTGGTAAATGACTCCTGCACATAAGAGCTTGCAAGGTCATGGCCTAAATATGGAATAACAGTGAAGAACGGGGAATAAATCCAAGTGTCTGTTATGTTATAACAAAGTTTCTTCTTCAGTTTGTGTGCTCCCTGAGTCCCTTTGGTCTGGAAATTAGGAGTTTGTTTCTCTCTTTTTTGTCTCTTTCCCCCTCTCTCATGTATGCCACTTATGGTACTGAGCCAGCTAAGCACTTAAATACAAATGTAACCTTTAAGCGCACAATTAGTCCCACTGATTGAATCCAATGGCCTAATGTAAATGCATATTTGAAGGAGTTAAGAATTAAAACATTGCGAACATAGTTATTAAAGAGAGCAGGTGAGGTTCAGGGATGGCAGCAGTGATTATGGATACTGGAAGAAAAGTAGGGGCAAGGTCCCTGAAATAAACAGATTATGATGCAAATTGATGACCTTACGTTTTAAATAAAAAAAATTTCCCTACTTCTTTTGGGGGAAAGAATAATAATACTGATGTATGGGGGGGAAAACCCACAAATGTGGAGAAAAGAGTAAAAATTTAAAAAAAGAGAAAGCAGAAAAAACCTGTGGTTTATTGAAGAAAGGAGGTTTAAACAAAAGAAATAAAAACAACCTTCAAATCAGTAGAAATGGCCCTTAAACCTGTAGATTCACCCATTTTCAAGATCCATCTATATATCTAAGTGATAGGCAGCTCCAGTTAATAAAAGCAGTATTTCCTAAATACTATGTCCTGACAGTCTGGGTTTGTAAACCTTTGATATAAGACTGAACACCACCTCAAGTGCTACCCATAATAAATACCTTATAAAGTTCTAGTAAAAAAACTACACTTATATGAGAATAGAGGGGGTTTTTCAAGCGCTCTCTAATATTTCTACTGTTTACAGTGCATCAAATCCAGCTGTGAATTATGCGTCTAGTTTTTTTTTCTACTTGTATATTAGAGTTTGCACAGCTATACCAGAAGGAAAAAAAGGCAACCTTGAGAAGGATTTGAGAAACATGACAAATTTATACACAGCAAAGTATTGTCTCAGATACATAACATCTGGCTTATGAATGTCACAAACTCAGAATATCTAGATGAAGGTCCATGTTCCTTTATGACTGGAGCCTGACATTTAAAGACACATTGTTGCACCCAACCTACACATATTCTACCTAAACACCTCTGGACCAGATGCAAAACTGAATGCAGTCTCACATGACGCACCGGAGCATCCTCCGCTCCTCCAGGATGGCAGGGATCACATAGGAGAAGTTGTACTAAGCAATCTATATTTGTTCTCCTTGCAGGTACTTTGGAATTGACTGCTGTCAAATAATGGCCATAGAAACAAACAGCCTTATGGGCACTCGTTTTATTTATTTATTTTATCCAAAAGGACAAAGACTTTCAAATGCAATGAAAAAAGTAAAGGCACAGGACACAAACAAATTACCACACGGTAGAAAAGCTGAAGTTTTTTTCACGGAAGCTGCCGATATACAACACTTACCCTACGGTAACTGAAAGCTAATCCGCAGTAGCTTCCCCTTCTTGCACTGAGGACTAAGCTAGTGCAGGTTAGCTTTCATTTCACTTCCTGTGCTATAAGTCCCCGCCCTTCTTACCTTGAAGAAACTAGTTTTTGTGTCCCTGCTCCAAATGAAAATGGACTCAACACTTCTGTCTCTTGTATATAACCTGCTGTGCCAAACTGGTTTGCAGAGCCAGAAGCAAAGGAGGCCTTCCTAGACCCCCCAACATGTGATATTAACCCTCCCCATCCCCAACAGCAAGGCATCCTGGGATATGGTACCGCTGCACCCGAGACCTTTTCTAAAGCATGCGTACTCCCTCATAATAAAAAACAAAATGCTGCTACAAGCCAGGTATTTCATATGACAAGACTGCAATTTAGGAGTCTACTAAAAAATTATAGCATGACCAGTCATTGTGAAATACTTGCTCCCCTGCTGGGATCAACTGAGCTTTGGTCTCATGACTACTATCTGCTCAGAGACGGTGTTGTACACTACCCATCTTGCTGTAAATCCAGCCTTGTCGTACGTTATTCCTTTTTTACTATAATAAAAACTTGCAGTTATTCTTATCATCAGTAAGGAGAAAAAAAAAAAAAAAAGATGTATAGCTTATTATACAGTTTTTAAAAAAAAAAATCCAGAGATTACTGTAGTGTAATACCAGAGAATGAAAGAGATTTAAGCGTCATTCTCCTAGGCTTTCAGCACTGCCTGGTAACAAATACAATGGGGGAAACTGTGTTTTCATAAGTAATTCTTCCATATGAACAGGGTGCCACTACCTCAGCTATATGTAATGGGCCACAAAAATTGGTTTAAATCCATGAAGTCAGTAGAGCTGTGTTGAATTACATCAGCTGAATAGCTGGTCCACTTCTTTTGACTATTATAAAGAGTAGGACAAACAATTAAATTGGGAACCAATCTTCAGCAGCTGTAAATTGGTTCCACTATACCGAAGTCCCCCTAAGAAATGCTAGTTGGCACCCAGTAAAAATCTAGTCCATGGATTGTGCTAAATATATAAAATAGAAAAAATAGAAAAGAAAAAGTGAAAGTTGGTATTGTTCAATGAAAAAGCTTTGCAATGTCAAAAGATTACTTAAATTATTGGGCTCAGTTGTTAACACACTGAAGCTCCTGGCAGGGGGGAAAGGCTGCTTCTGAGATTTAGCAAACCCTCCAGCTGTGGAGGTTTGCTAAGTGATCACCTCCAGAAACTTTGGCCGTTACTTTTTGACACTCTGAAGAGCCAAAAATACTTTTGTTTTTTTAATCCTTCTTTTTTATCTGGTTATCCCAGATGCAGGGTTAACAGTGCTTTTGGCCAATTAAACTGTTCTAAAGTGCTTAGGAAAAAAAGAACAAAAGAGGAAAAGCCCATGTTCCATATACCGATTTTACAATGAATGAGATCAGATATTTTCTACTCATTAACACAGGAGGGCCAGATGCACACAGACATAAAACCCATCATATCTAGCTACAAAAAAAAAATCTTCACTGGGATGGTGGAAGGCAGATGAGAGGAATCTGTTTCATTGACTTCATATTATGATAATTCTTCACTCTTAAATCCTAAAACAACAATCCCATACAACCTAATCATATGACTTGACTCACTGGCTTATCATCCTCAACAATAGCAATACTGTATTTACTCAAATACAAGAATACAATACAATACTAAATCAGCACGAGAAAAAACGGTCCTTGTCTTACACAGGCATACAAGGAAACCACATTTAAAACACCGGTCATGTCTACATTACATGCTGACTGCACAGTTGGTACTGCAGTCATTTAGGACTTTTACACAAGTACTAAATGACTGTGCAGTAACAGGCATTACTGCGCAGTAGCATCCCTGAACAGCTTTCTGAAAGGTGTTGCTGACTGTAGTTTCATGCCATGAAATGCTACTACACAGTAGTATTGAGCTACTGCACAGTCAGCATCCTATGTAGACACAGCCACCATCTACTTTTGAACTGCTCCTAAAAGCAGCATGTGTTCAGTAATAAAAACTAACTATAATGGTGATTAAACAACCCTGAGTATAACTATAAAACACATAGCCCATATTGTTACACCAGGCCTAGAGTTACTGCAATATCATGCCAGTACCACGAGGGCCACAGAAAACCCTGACACCCCATGCTTTTGGTGCCAAAAAAAAAAAAAAAGAAAAGGTAGGTTCCCATCAGCATCTTCTCCTTTTTGGATTAAGACCAAATATAACATTTTTGGCACCAAAAGCGTGGGGTGTCAGGGTTTTCCGTGGCCCTCCTAGTACTGGCATGATATTGCAGTAGCATTTCATGGCCTGAAATTAGCCAAATCAATTCCAGATCCCTGAGTCAGTCAAAAACCATAAGTGGCCCTATCACGAGCAAACATCCTCCAACCCCACTTGGGGCTTCAGATGTCATGCTCAGTGACTACCTGTGATGTCACCTGCCGGCTCCAGTTGGATAAAGGTGCAGGTTGAGAACTGCCCGGGCTTTGTTCTGTTTCCTCGGTGACAGTCACCCTGTTGCAGGTAAGTGATTTTGTTCAGGGTTTTCTTTATTTCTGTATATGTTCTCCATCCCGAGGTGCTCTGACAGTGTGGCTCCAGGTTCCCCCGAGCTAGTGCCCCTGGGATATGGACATAAAGCCAAGATCTTCCCACTTCAGCAGTAAGTGGGAGATTAACTATATGTTACCTCTGAGGGTACTAACCCATGCCAGAAAAACGGTTCTCTCAGCAACTAGGAAAAACACCTTTTTTTTTTTTGCAAAAATATTTATTTATATATTAGTGAAGAAATACTGGCACAGGATGAGGCCGGCGTGGAGAAACCAATTACACCGGGAGAGCGGCTTTTTAATAGCAGCTGCTCCCTGCTTATAAAGAAGCCATTGGAGAGCACTGCATGGCAGGAATTAGCACGAGGAAAAAAGGGGTGGATTCTCTTCAACGTGGGAAAATAAGAAGACGACCACGGGGACAGGGTGAGCTGGGATGTCGGTCCAGAGAGAGAGAGAGAGAGAGTGCTGGACGAAGAAAAGCAGCAAATGTATCCCGAGCAAGGGAAGGATCACCCAGGAGAGGAAGTGGAGAAGCTGTGAGAAGTGGAGACAGGAGCAGATCCCCTGGAAAAAAAAATAACAAGGCAGTGAGAGAAGAGAGAGAGAGAGAGAGAGGTACGATGAAAATGTAAGGAAACCTCAACTTTGATTTTTGGATTCTTAGTTGTTAGCTATCCATAGTGAGGGTTTGTGGATACAACAAAACAATTTTTTTTCCCCTTTCACTTACCTAAAGGTTAAAGGTGGAGATTTCAAGGCAATCCCTGGTTTGGCTTTAAAAGGTAGATGGACTGATCAGGGCATCAATGAAGATAAGAACACTTCAACGCATCTCTAAAAAATAAAAAAAGGGGGCGGGGGGTGTATTGGCCAAGAATGTAACAACACCCAAAGGACAATAAAAGGAGTTGTATGGGACTAAAATCAGGGACTTGTATGGGACTATATTGCCTGGCAGTCTGTCCCAGAAATGCCATCTCTTACTACGCTCCCAGCAGAGTTGTTTCCTGATGCCTCAGTGTTTTTCTGCACTCACCAACACGATGTGATCCTCAGTAACAACGTCCGTCTGGTGCCTGACCTGTCATGTCCCCCAAAGTCCAGAGCTCACGACATCCTTCTAGATCACAGGTCAGACTCCTTTGCCTCTCTTATCTCTCTGGGGTCTCGGTTACCCCCATGTTCATTCTTTTATGCCAAAAGGCAATCAGTAAGTGTGCCTCATAGATTTCATAGACATCAGGGCTGGAAGGGACCTCGGGAGATCATCGAGTCCAGCCCCCCGCCCAAAGGGTAGGAAGTCAG
>NW_017728949.1:64358121-64362151 GCF_001723895.1 Crocodylus porosus | reverse complement strand
GAACTCCTGGTCAAGCTCGGGACTTTGAGTGGGAGATCTGTAGTAGACTCCCACCATTGTGTCCCCTGTGCCGAATTCCCCACGAATTTTTACCCAGAGGATCTCTAGCTGTCCATGCCGGTCACCAACATCAGCTTTCTCCCTGGTTTTTGCCAGCTAATCACCCAATCTTCTCCCAGGTGTGAAATCCCCTCCACCTGGCTTGCTGCATTCAGAGGTCACTCCTCCCTGAGCTTGCCCAAGTAACAGGGCTCCTGCCTGCATCCCTGCTACAATATATATAACTCCAACTCCGACACTGCCAAGTGGCCCTTGTGAATCAATTAGCAGCTCAGAGCACACTAAAAACCCATTACACAGTTCACACTGTGCACCTGTCCCTTTTTTTTGACAATGACGATCGACAAAGGCTCTACCTTGCCCTGTTTCATGTGACATGCAGAGAGCTGGAGTCTGCTAGGCCAGGCCCGGCCCGGCTCAGCCCCACCCTCTACTTCCGCTTTTGGCACCACGCAAGGAAGGCAGGCGGGGGAAAGCGCGCACGCAGTCCCACACTACCACAAATTATGCAGTCGAGTTTCCTGCATTTGGGGAAATTGCAGGGGCCAGCATGCCCAGAGTGCAAGGGGCAGGCCTCGCCCTGGGGAGTCCCCTTTTTTTTTTGGTAACATTTTATTAGAAAACAGGCAATATCAAACAAATATAAAAAGGACCCCATCTGAGGTCTTACAAAGGGAATACAAATACAATTTCAAGAAATTACATAATACTCACATGATAAACAATGCCTCATTCACTCTGCTTAAAACTCCAGTGTTATTCAGTGAACATCTTACCCTTGCTTCTTATATAATTACAGGTTCACGCGTCGATACTTAACAGAAAGGTACTGACAAAGCCCTCACCCACTCTTTCTGACAACAAAAACTGTCCCTTAGTCTATCCTACACCTATATGGGGCTGAAACAACTCCCTGAAGTGCATCTGTCCCACCTTAGTGATCACGGTATTTCCCCTATAAGATACATGGCAGTACTCATTAAGCACAGCTCCTCCTCAGCCCCTACTCTTCTTAAGTCACAGTGAGCCACTACTCTGCATACATTTCAACTTCCTCTGCACTTCCATAGCTCAGCTGCAACTTTGTTTCCCATTTCCAATGAATCCTGTTTCTTCACCAGCCTTCAACGTCTGGCAAACATCACCAAACAGGGCCTCAAAAAATTCACCCAGAGTCTCTCTTCTAGTCGCTCTCTCAGCCTGCCACATATGATTAGTGTGGCTCCTCCACCTTCCATGAGGTGAAGCCAGACCAAGTTGCCCTGTGCCTCATCTGCATACCAAATTTTGGAGAATCCCATGACTCCTCACAAAAACAGCTGGTTCATGATTGGGGGTTAATTAGCATGTGGATCCTTTGTGGGGAGTATTTGCAGTAAAGACACATACTGATCAGTGCTTATCTATGAGGTCACCATGGCCTGAAATGCTGTTGACTCTGCTGGGGCCCAGCCCAATGAACTATATAGTAAATATGAGTCTTTGCTTTTGGATTAATATCATGCATAGTTTGTGCTATATGCAGGACTGGACATAGGCATGGACAAACTGGGTGGGAGCCCAGGGCCTGGATAGAAAGTGGTGCCTGAAAACAGTAATTTTTTGATAATTACTATCATTCTCTGGTGAAGGGAAGACTGAGACTAAAAGTTTACCTGGAGCTAGCAGGAGTCTAGGTATGGTGCTGGCTATATATAAAATGCTAGTTAAAAGCTGGCTATATATAAAATGCTAGTTAAAAGTGTGCTTATAGTGTACCTGGGCTAAAGCTTGCAGCAGTTCCAAAAACAGTAAAATGCATCAATCTATGTGAACTAAGCCTATGGGTACTAAATGCAAATTACTGTAGCTATGTTTATTTCAAGATCAGTTTTTTCAGATTTGTTCCTCATTTCCATGTGCTCAGGAAGAGCATGGTCTGACAGTAAGAAGGGGAATGGGATGCATGGGGGAAGAAGTTGGGGGAGCTAAGAGGCTACCAACCCCCCCCCCCCCGATTAATTTCCATGCTGCAGCAGTGGAGGGGGACAAACTCAAGGCAAACCTCAAATAATTAGATTCTGTACCTGGAAAATTATATATTTTTCATATATGGACACTAATTATTGGTGGGGGGTAATTTTATGATCAGGGTAATCTTATATTCATGTACATATAATACCAGTAATTTGCATCAGTGGGATTATTCACATAAATGTGTGTTTATAAAATAAAAATATAAGTAGCCCAGAAATGCAGAGCTTCCTCCCACTTAGTGAAACCTTCAGAGTTTGAGGCTGTCTGGGAACACCATGTAATTGCATTTGAAGGGGTACATCAAGTGTAAGTCAACTAGCTTCATTGCTTTTAATGAAGCTACAACGATTTATACCCTGTGAGGACATGGTTTTCATGCCAGCCCTGGACATGATTACTTTTTATAACCTTCATGTAGTTCTAAAATTAATAGGTTTAATAAGCAACCATGTCTTTTCAGAACATACTTTCTAAGAATCAAAAATGAATTATGGTACATAATATAAGAGTCAATTTATATTGGAAGAAAACAATTATGTATTTCATCGGGGAACAAAAGCATGTTACATATTTTAAGAATGTACTACTTAAATAAAAAAAGAAGTCCCTTGAGTATTAAAATATATGTTTATTGCTACTTTTTCAGGAGTCAATGGTACGTGAGGATTAATAAAAAAAGAAGAAGATGTAAAGAATTTCATTGCCAACTGCCAAGCCTGAACAATTGCGTGAGTTTGTCTTTGGCAAGTGAAGCTGATGGCAGAAAACATATTTAAAAATAAAGGGTTCAGCCTCAAAAATTTACTTCTCTCTATTAAATATTTAAGCCATGTTACAATTTAAATATTAAGAACACAAGGAGGAAGGGAGACAATTTAAAGAGCGGCACAAGAAGCAATGAAGGTTCAACACTTAAGACCAGCTCGGAAGGAGTCCTGCCTAATTTACTAGTATGGAGCTGTTTAACAAATAAATGAAAAAGCTCCCCACTGACTGAGTTCCAACAGAAGTGGAAACTTATTTTCTATTCTCTCAGTCTCTTTCCTTTTCATCTTTCTTTTCTCTTATTTAATGAATATGAGTCAGAAACCATCACTGGCAGAACACACTTTTAGTAGGTTTTCAAATTAATAGGAATACAAATCTTGCATAACTCCAACAAAGGCACTTGCACTTCAGCATAAGTGAGATTAGGATCAGATCCAAAATCTTTCCTAAAAGAGTGGACATTGTTCTAAGAGGCAGACCAAAGATTGGAATTAGTCCACGCCATCAATGGGTGCATCTAGATGTGCACTTTAATGAACAATAGACTATTTTACTGCGCATTAAAGTGTTACGTTAAAAATATGCTATTAGGGTAATTGTCACGGGGTGGGGCGCAGGAGTGGCCGTGATCTCTCTAGCGCCCCCTGCCGTGCCAAGTAGATGGTCCAGCACCCTCTTACTCGCCCGCCATGTCTTGTTGGTATATGGTTCTAGAAGGGAGGCTGCCTTTGATCCCCTTGTACACGGTGTTATGCTGATACTATCCCCCGTTCCGTATGGAGTGACCCGGTGCACCCCAGTCTTATGGGCTATCCTGCCTCCTACCTCCTCTTTAGCACGCCCCAAGCCTCGCAGCTCTTCCGGACGTTATCAGGTCCTTTTCCTTTCTGCGCCCTGCCCGGCGCCCCTGGGCTTGTCACGCAACCGGCGCCCCTCTATCCATTAGCCCTCTCAGGCTTACTGACAGTACTCTTCCCAGTTGGGCTCAGGCTGCACCCCTACCGGGGTTTCTATCAATAATACGTGCCCGCTTCTGGGGCTTCTCTCAGTACACATGCCCGCTCCTGGGGCTTCTCTCCTATTGAATCCTATTGGGCCAGTCTCTTCATGCTTAAGCACTCCTAGCCCTCACCGGGCTTCTCAATAAGCTTATTCCCCTTTTGGGGCTTCTCAAGTCCTTCTCACG
>NW_017728949.1:64354474-64357941 GCF_001723895.1 Crocodylus porosus | reverse complement strand
CCCCTACAGCCTCACCCAGTCCTCCGGTATGTAGCAATAACAAACAAGAAACGTAAAGCCATGAGCCAACTGGCTATAACCGAAAATAAGCCTCCTGGCTAGAACTTAAGTGCCGTGCCCTTATGGCCACTATGTCCCACCTTCAAGCTTCCCAGTCAGGGTTCTCTCCCCCTTTCCATGATGCAACTGCCTGGGTGACCAGGCTGCACCGCTCGCCTCTGCTCTGCTTGGCTCTATTGCAGAGCTCTTGCATGTCCGGTTGTCAGCAGGGAACTGCTAGCTAGGCTTCGGCCTGGGCTGTTTATAAAGGCCCGGCCCTGCCCCCTTCTGGTCACCTGACCAGCACGGTTGCCCCAGCAACCATCACCTAAGCTGCCCTTGTGATTGGCAGCTGCCCTTATTCCTGCCTAGGAACAGGGCACCCCAGTGCCCCTCTGACAGAAATGCACAGTAAAATAGGGTATTGCACATTAAGTGTCACCTAAAAACCATGCATAATCATTACTGTGCATTAAAGCAGCATCATGAGCATTTGTTTAGTACCTCACATCGGAGGTACTAAATTTAATGTGCATTAGGAAAAGCTCTTTAATGCACTTGTAGACATACCCCTTGTGCATCTGAAGCATTAAGTCACATATAGCCTGTAGGTTAAAATAGAGAAATATAACTTAAAAACTAGCAACTAATGTGCTGTCATATGAAAATATCATGAAATGGACTTTGTTTCATATTTACTCTAAAATACAACAAAGGACACTTCATTATGGCTGTTTCTGAAGATCACCAGGAATCTTAAAACATGGTAACACTGGAGTAGCAGACTGTTTTCAGTAGAAAACAGATGCTCCCAAGAACAGAGCCACCATGTCCTAGATGTCCTTTTGCTGCCACTTTTAATAACTTGAGATCAGCCATTGGGAAAACCCCAGAGGAAATTCAGGGGTGTATTTCCAGGTTTCGAGTGGGAGTGGGAGTGCACAGACCTATCCTTAGAGATGATGTTCAGATTCTCAGCTGTGCTCAAAGTAAATTATGGCCATACCTGGTTAACAGTTTTTTCTGAGGAAGCCATTTTTTCACTTGAAAAATGCTGCATGATCTTATTTAAACTTTTTCAAGAAAATGTACTGGTTTGAACAAAACTTTTCTCTGGAGGGTTCTTGCCTCTGGGATAGGTCAGGGAAGACACATCATCATATCAGGACAGGCTATTGTGCAGGAAAGGCATTCACGTACAATATCCTTCTGGTTCCTCCTTTGCCTCATTCAGGACAAGGTCTCCTATTCTTGGGTAGCACTGTTTCTCTCTCTGTATCATTTCCTTTCCCACTTTTTCCCATACATGTACATACACCCACTCACAAATCAAGAGTTTCATTTTCTTTCTGTAGTGAAAAAAGTTAATTGGTATTAGTTCTTCTCATTATTGCATCCTTGTGTTTACTGAACCCAGCTATCACTACACTTTCTTCCCAAAAGGCAACAACAGTTTTAGATCTTAAATTTTCCATACAATGAAAGTATTTTTTTCTAGTCAGTCCTAGTTACATCTCCTCCAATTCTTATACTGAGGTATTACAGGACTTGGCACAGTTTGTAGCAACATAGGAGCTGTTCTAAATGGTGTCAGATGATAAAGTTCCTCTCTGGGCTCTCTACCTGCGAGCAAGTCCCCGTGTCCAATACAGCTCCACTTCTCCATCCTATTTCTAGAATGCCCCATATACTGATCCAGGAGGCAAGTGGCTTAGGAACTCACTGTAGTGTCTATCTAAGTTTAAGAAATGTACATATCAGGTGTGTCTATACAAGACACTTACTGCACATCAGCCAAATAACATTGCACAATAGCACAGCAGTTAAAAACTGTACTAATAGCTTACTGCACAGTGTTATTTGGCTAATGTGCAGCAAGTATCACAAAAAAACTGTGCACCGGCACTACTCTTCAGTAACTCTAGTTACCATGCATTTAGTTATTACTTCATTAAACAAGTAATAATTAAATGCACAGTAATTAGGGAGCATTAATGATCCTGTAGACATGCCCACCATGTAAAAAAAGCCAAGATTCAATCCCTTGTAAGAGAGTAGAGACCCTAATAAAAAAAAAACCCTCAGCCCCAGGGTTGTAGCCAAAGCACATTCCTACATGGATAGATATCTTTACCTTCAAATAGAGCTAGAAAGAGTTCATAATGCACTATTTTCTTCTCTTTGTTGTACCTGTGTAATAGAAAGGAATCCATGCTACATTTTTGCCGTAAAAAGTAATTAGATTGCTTGTAATTACTTGCTTGTTTGCAAGTAATTAGATATGAAATGATATTTTTCAAATTATCCTATACAGTAACCCTTTCCTCTAAAAAAAAAAAGAAATCTGATTTCATGTAACTTACTATAATAATCCATTACTCTAAAAGCCCTGATCTGTTAACTGTACATACATGACATAGAACTTCAAAAATAGAACTAGAAGACCATGGAAAACTAAAACAAAAATAGTCAGCCCATAACTTCCCACTGCTCAATTCCACCAGGATGTTGCTCTTAATTCTCTTTTCCTTAGAATGGATTTAGAAGCCACATAGCTACTGCTGCAGCAACAAATTAAAATTTCAAGATTTAAAAAAAAAAGCATAGAAAGCTTAGACACTTCTGACATCTAAAGACAAAATATGTAAAGGATATAAAAGAACTGATTCATTTTGGGGGAAATAAAAAGAAGTCTGTCTATAGATCAAGGCAACAGCTACGGAACTTTGATGTAAATTATAACTCTTGTATCTGGTCTCTGAAAGACTTGAACAGGAATGGAAATCAAAGTTAAAAATGTTAACCAGGCACTTTCGTTTTCAGCTGGACAAATCCTTTGCATAAAAGAAAATACCACATTCGCACAGAGACAATTCCTAATATAAAAATGGGAACTAGAACTTTGCAATAATAATTTCATAGCTGCTAAGGTCGGAAGGGACCTGAGCAGATCATCAAGTCTGACCCCCTGCCATGGCAGGAAAAAGTACTGGGGTCAAATGATCCCAGCAAGGTGTTCGTCTAGCCTCCTTTTAAAGACCCCCAGGGTAGGAGCCAGCACCACTTCTCTTGGTTCCAGATCCTAGCTGCCCTGACAGTGAAGTAGCACCTCCTGATGTCGAGTGTGAATCTACCCTCTGCCAGCCTGTGACCATCATTTCTAGTCACTCCTGGTAGTGCTCGGGGGAACAAGGACTCCCCCAGTGCCTGCTGGCCCCTCTGACTAATTTGTAACAGGCCATGAGGTCCCCCCTCAGCCTTCTCTTGTGGAGGCTGAACAGGTTCAGGTCCCATAGCCTCTCCTCGTAGGGCCTGCCCTGCTGCCCCCTGATCATGCACGACAAGGTGCAGTCGGCCTTCCTGACCACGTCCCCACACTGCCGGCCCATGTTCATCTTGGCATCAATAATGTCCAAGATCCTTTTCTG
>NW_017728949.1:64343288-64354204 GCF_001723895.1 Crocodylus porosus | reverse complement strand
AGCCAGTTGGTGACCCATTTGATTGTGTAGGTGTTGACACCACAGTCCCCCAGTTTTTTAATAAGAACAGGGTGAGGGACAGTGTCGAAGGCCTTCTGAAAGTCCAGAAAGACTATGTCCACTGCTCCCCCTGCATCTAAGGATTTGGTGACCTGGTCGTAGAAGGCCACCAGGTTGGTCTGACAGGACCTGCCTCTAATGAACCCATGTAGGTTGCCCCTAAGCATAATCTCCCCTGCTGGCCCCTCATGGTCATGGCTAGAATAATTATCTCAAAAAGCTTACCCAGGGTCAAGGTAAGACTAACTGGCCTATAATTCCCCGGGTCCTTTTTCCTCCCTTTTTTGAAGATGTGAACCACATTGGCCCTCTTCCAGTCCTATGGCACCACACCAGGAGCACCACGAGTGCTCGTAAAGTGGTGTCAGGGGTCCCGCAATGACCCCAGCTAATTCCCTCAGCACTCTGGGGTGAAGATCATCTGGACCAGCTGATTTAATTACATCCAGTCCCTCCAGAAGTTCTCTGACTAGAACCTCACTGACCCTTGGCCTAGGTGCGCCTCCCCTGGGGCCTGAAGAGGACCAAGTGGGGGGGCGAGGACCAAGTGGGGGGGCTGGGCTGCTCCCTGCTCAGGAAAATGGATGCAAAGAAGTCATTAAATAGGTTAGCTTTGTCATCTGGTGTGACAACCAAATTTTCTAGTGTGTCTTGCAGGGGCCCCACGTTACCCGGTACCTTCTTTTTGCTCCCCATGTATTTCAAAAAGGACTTCCTGTTGTCCTTGATCCGGGAAGCTAGCGCCAGTTCCATCTTCACCTTGGCCTTCCTGACTTCTCCCCAGCATCCCTGAGCAACCGCAGTATAG
Organism: Crocodylus porosus; assembly: GCF_001723895.1. Lineage (NCBI taxonomy): Eukaryota > Metazoa > Chordata > Crocodylia > Crocodylidae > Crocodylus > Crocodylus porosus. The sequence continues at coordinate 64,353,336 of NW_017728949.1, read as the reverse complement.
TCCCCCCCGGTGATGGCCCCTCCCTTCCATTGGGTGTGTGCCTCCCTTTTTGCTAGAAGACATTCCTGGATGCTTTTGGTGAGCCATGGGGGCTTTTGCGGCCTCCTGCTCCCTTTGATCCGTGATGGGATTACTTCCCTTTGGGCTTAGAGGATCGTCTCCTTAAAGATCAACCACTCTTCTTGGACACCTGGCTCCCCTCCCCTTGGGACCTCAGTGCTTCCCCGAGTATTCTCCTTAGCTCATTGAAGTCTGCCCTCCTGAATCTAGGACTACTGCCTTGCTGTAGGCCTTTGCCACCTTGTGCTGTATAGTGAATTCCAGCAGGCGATGATCACTGTCGCCCAAGTGGTCGAGCACCCACAGCCCCCTCACCAGGTTGTCACCCATGGCCAGCGCTGGGTCCAACAACGCATCTCCCCTGCTGGTGCTGTGCACTTCCTGGGTTAGATGGAGGTCTTTCAATTCGGCTAGGAACCTGTGTGAGCGGTCAGACCTGGCTGACTGCTCTTCCCAGCAGATGTCTGGAAAATTCAAGTCACCCATGATAACCATGTCCTTTGACCTAACTACCTCTGTGAGCTGACTTAAAAATTCCTAGTCTAGCTCTTCCCCTCACTTGGGTGGTCTGTAGTAGACGCCCACCGTTAAGTCTCTTTCCCCTTGACTGCCTTGTATTCTAACCCAGAGCACTTCAGTGTACCCCTCCTCTGAAAACTGAGTATTGTGTAATAGTTTCATGCAATTTGCCCATGGAAGCATGAGTGACTATGGGGGAGTCATCTGAAATAGCACTTGGATACACAAGGCATAGTAGGGACCAAAAAGATTGTACATTATTCCTTTAGCGCATTTCAGCTGTGAGCTGAGCTTCCCTTGCACACCAGCTTGTTGCAATGTCAAAAAGTTTGTGAGCTAATATACAGGTAGTGTGAAATCACCAAATATATTTTCACTAGTGATATATATTGGGAATTTATATCAGGTCCCCACATAGTGGATGGCAGACAATATAATAACTAAGTGGCACCAAAACATTATGAAAATTTTAAGTAAAGCTTTCAATTCAAATATGTTAGTTTTTTCACATCATTGGTTTTCTTTTCTTTTTAAGTGGAGTGAATGCACTGAGTAAATGTTTGGGAAACAATTTACATGTCTAAATATATGTACAGAGGTAATGACTTCCCATATTTAAACATGAAGAAAATAAAATATTTTTGTGCTTCACTCTCTCTTTCAGCCAAGTAAAATGAAGTGCTCATTAGGATTAAATTAAGTATTTATCACCTTTCATACTGAGTGGATTGTTAAAGCTCAAGTCTTCTGCTCTGGTTGAAAATATCTGTAAAGTATATGAGCCTATTTTTAATTTACCAGGCATCTGACTGTTCTCAACAGAGTGTAGGAACATTATTCGCTTGCAGGAAAAATAAGGTAAAAAGGCAGCAGGAAAAAAAATTGTGACTAATTGGTAGGAATTATAATCCTGGGTAGTAAGTGCACATTAAACTGAAAATATGAAAATTGAGCTATTTTTTTCAATGATAAGGAAGAATTGCAGTGCCTGTGGAAAATGTGTAGGAAATAAAGCAGTTAAGGAATGCTAAGGCAATAATACCATAATGATTCATTTGTTGCATATGTTGTTTTGAGTGCATAAGTAATGAGTTCTTATGTGTTTTTCTTAACACATTCCCTTAAATATGGTAAATGATGGAAATTGAATTCTATCACCAAAACAATTTTTTTTTTCCAGGAATTTATTTACTGACATATTGATTAATTAGATCCCTTAGATTTTGGCCATGGAGGTATGGCCAGGGGATGTTAATAGAGGTCAGTAGATGCTGTATGTGGACTAGGGGACAGAAATTGAGCATTTTGCATCAAATTTGATACCATTTAAAGTGATTATGAACATGAGAAATTATTTTAGTACAATTGTTTTGAAAAGTGAGGTGGGAAACCTTAGAAGAAAGAAGGATCTCATAGCAGCACAGTTAGGTTTTCAGCATTTTTAACACAGTTTCCTCAGCTGTTTAGCAGAAGGAAAATCAACAGTTCGCACAAAGCAAGTATGCAGTTTAGCACTTATATATGGCAGTCTTGAAAAAGACTCTTAATAGATGAAATTGCAAAGGAGAGACTTGCATCCAAAGGTGGATAGAGGCTCTGGACATTTATAACTCAGGGGGGACCTGGTGGCAGCCTATAAGTACATCAGGGGTGTGCATCAGGATCTGGGGGAATGCCTGGTCACCAGAGAGCCCAAGGGATAACAAGGTCCAGTGGTCACAAACTCCTCCAAGACTGTTTTAGGCTGCCCATAAGAAAAAACCTCTTTACTGGCTGAGCCTCCAAGGCCTGGACCAAACTCCCCCCAGAGGTGGTGAAAGCACCTACTCTGGACTCCTTTAAGAAGCGTTTGGATGCTTATCTTGGTGGGATCCTGTGACCCCAGCTGACTTCCTGCCCTTGGGGCATGGGGCTGGACTCGATGATCTCCCGAGGTCCCTTCCAGCCCTAATGTCTATGAAATCTATGAAACCACAGACAAACTGTATGGAAATACAGATCTGACAGAGCCTGACTTGCAAAATAGAAAGAGCCCAGAGATTCGACCAAGTCCCTTTGTCTATGTACATAGCCACATCCTACCACCTCACGCACATCATCAATGACACAAAAATGTATTGCAGTGTGAGCATTATATCATGCAATTTACTACTGTCCTGTGTGTGGATAACTTCTTCTTATGGCTCAAAATTACCAAAATTTTACTCCCTTTCTGCTATGCAGGAGTTTAGGTTTATAATGATCAATATCAAACCAAATTCTTTGGGAGTTTATGTGAACACATTCTTTCCCAGAAACCTCAATTCAGCAAAATAATTTACCACATGTTTAAAATTATGCAAACAGTTAAGTGCTTTATTGACTCAGGGCCAAAGAAAACATAATTTTATCTATGGCAACGTAAGTGAAATAAAATGCTCTAAATTGTTCTATAACTTTTTTCATTACCATTCATTGTCACTGACTAACCTGCTGATTAGTTTTAGGCTTTGCAGAAGAAGAGTTCTCTAGTGAAGTGCACGGTAATTGTTGAAAATATTAGACTTTTTAACTATGTTATTTCAGGTTATGTTATCATCATTTAATTTTGGTCCACTATAAAAGAAGAAATATCATTGATGAAAGAACCTGGAAACTATGAGATAAAACACAGTCTGAATATTAATTTAATGAAATAGATTTGCTGTTTTAACATTATAGTATCTCTCACAAGCTGGAGTAAAAAAAAAAAACATAGCTGAATTTTCAACTGGGAGAATCAAGCATTTTCCAGTAAGACTTTTTTTGGTGCTACTTTCACCTTTTCCCCCTGTCCTCCAGGAGCTAATGCCACACCTATGGGAGAAACCATTACCAATGAGGGAACTCTTATGAAATCAAACTGAACCCTGATTTAAATGGTACAACTACATACATTCCAAGATGAATAATAGGAGGATCCTTAGTGCATGTAATTCAACAGCATTTCATTGAAGTCCATGCGGTTCTGCTGATTTGAACCAACTTAGGGTCTAACCCTATTGTATAAGGGTGGCACGTATATTTGACCTTGAGTCACATGTGCTTAAATATATGTCCTGTGAACATCATGGCCTGTCTTACATACTCCTTCATGAAACAACTGGCACCCTCCAAGAGTGTACATGCATTAGTTATATTATTATGACTGTTCTCCTATGAACTGTTCTCCTCTGCCTGTCTTTTTCTGCCTTATCCTTTTCCTCACTTTAATTCTTTAGCAACAGCTAAAGCATTTTTTTTTTTTTAATGTGCCCTGAAGACTACTGAAAGGACAATTAAGATTTCAGCTGAGAGTTTCACTGCAACTGAGGGACACTACTATTATTGGAAGATGAGTGGCTGAAACCACAGCAGCGCCTGGAACATGTCAACTCTATCGTAAAATAATCTTCATTCCATTCGACTTCTAAAATGCTCATAGTAACAAAATATGCCCAGTACTGACATCCCCAGACATACACCGCTCTCCAACCCTACAAGCAAACTGATAAAAGGGTAGCTGTTCCCTTATATAATACCGCTAAATATATTCGTTGGGGCACATCCTCAGCTGGTATAACTTGACGTGACTCCACTGAATTCATTTCTGCATGTTCATCTCATACCACAGACTCCTCAGAATTAACAGCCTGACAGTTTGTACTTGTTAAAGCTCTCTGAACATTTCTAACTTCAAAGTGTTCGCGACCTTTGATATTGCTACCAGTCCTTTGTATGTTCAACATGAAAAAGGACCCTATGGCAGAGAGAGGGTTAATATAACTAGCCTTTCAGCTTTGGAAATCTAGGTCTAAAATACGCCTCAGACAAAATTGCTGGGAGTACTCTCAGCTCGGTTCTTACACACTGCTTGTCTGAGTCACCACACTCCTTGCCGTGATTTGGAGCCAAATCCTGTTAGGCTGTTACTTACAATTGTTTCATTCTATTTGTCTGTGAGAGTTATTGATATTCTGTATAATTTGTCAGGCATTGACAATCTGCTAAGTGCTGTAGAAAACATAAATGCTGTACAAACAATGCCTTCCCCCAAAAGGGCATATAGATAGAATCCACTGAGATTAGAGAAGTGAATGCTTTTCAAAATGTATTACACACATTATTGTTGACTTACTTCTTAGAATATACTGCAAGAAAAGGCAAGTCTTTGTGAAGAATTTTTATGCTGGCTTCAATGGGCCTCCCGTAAGAACAGAGACAAACTAGATTTGGCCCATGAACGCTCTGCTCAAGACGAGAAAGCCTGTGTCTGCTCAAAGTCGGTGGCATGGACTATTAAAAAGGGAATTAAGAAGGGATTTGGAAACAAAACAGAGTACTTCTCCATGCTATTATACAAATCCATGATGCACCCACATGTTGATGAACACTGTATGCACTTCTGATCTCCCCCTCTCAAAAAGGATGCAGTAGAACTGGAAACGGGACAGAGAACAGCAACCAGAATGATCAGGGTTGGGAGCAGTTGTCATATTAGGAGCCTAAAAAGGCTCTGGCTCTTCAATTTGGAAAATGAAAAGGCGATCTAGGGGAGCAGAGCAGTTCCCCAGAGCTGGCAAAGCCCACGCCAACCCTCGCCTCCACCTCGCCTAGGGGAGGAGCTTACTTTTACTATGTGCCCCATGCCACAGCCCAGCTCCATTCCTGGTGAGTGTGCGACCTGAAAAACTTTGTGTGTGGCCAAACTTTTACTTGCGTGCTTGCGCTTAGAGAGAACCATATTAAGGGGGTGGGATATGATAGAGGTCTATAAAATTATGAAGGGTGTGGACAAAATGAACAGAAACCTGTTGTTCACCAAGTCCCAGAACACTAGAACTAGGGGGATACCCACTGAAATTAGTAGGTGACAGGTTTAAAACTAATAAGAGAAAGTACATTTTATGCAACATGTAGTTAACTTGTGGAACTCATTGCCACAGCAGGTGGGTAGAGGCAGATGGCATGGCCAGGTTCAAAATGGGACGAGACAGTTTCATGGGTGATAGGTCTATCAATAGCTGCTGAACAGAATAGTTGGAGATGTTTCCCCATCTCTAAACTAATAGTGGTGGATGGCAGGGAGGGTAATGAATAAGGGACAGATCACTCTAGATGCATTCAGATTCATGGTCTTCCTCTAAAGTATCCATGTCTGTCAATGTTGGAGACAGGATACCAGGCTAGATGGACCATTGGTCTAGCCTAGTATGTCACACATTGTCTTACGACTACAAAGGGCTTAAAACATGGCAAACTTTCATCCCAGGTTTGAAGTGACACCAGTCAAGAAGAGGCGTGACTAAAACTTGTACCACAGTCCCTAGAAAACCTGACATTACCCAATATGAGTTACTTGTGTTCAGAGAGCCTAGGATTCATCATTTACAACAAAATTATCCTGTTCTGCTATCTTCATTGCAATTTTTTCACAGTTTGAATGCCATTCAAATCATCACATACAAGTGAAAATGAACACCTACCTACCCCCTAAATGATACATTCTCCTCCTCCACAGTCTGCACTGCCTTGTGCATTTCTAAAATTTAACTAATTATAGTAAATAGCCTCCATCTGCTTCATCTGCTCATGTGGCTAGAGAGAGGCATGGACTGAATTTAAGTGAATTCAATTAACCATCCTCATACAGTCAGTGATTCAGTGATTCAAGTGGTAGTGGGTGGTCCGGCTAATACTCTTTGCAGGTCCCTACTGAGAGTGGGTAAGTCTCCCGGTAAATCTGCATCCTTTACTTAACCAGCACTCACAATGCTGTTCACTAAATAAGGAAAGGGAAAGCAACTGGTCATCTAAATGTACTTTCATTTTAAACAAATATTTTTCAAACTGTTACTGCTTAACAAATAACCTAAGCTTTCTTCTTCTGAGTATCCCCTCTCTTCACGGAAATTCTCACAATTTTTCCTTGAGGATTTCAGCATCCTTTAAACTTAAATGGAATAAAAATCACTATTTATGTAAAAAGAGGAGAATGAAAATACAACAAGTATGGCTTAATTTAGCAGAAGAACTCACTTCCAAAATAGTGCTTGGTGCTAATTATACACTTAATCTAAGATCACTAATGCTAGGTATGGTAGATACTGTAAAGAGCACTGCTAAAATCAAAAAGAAAAAAAAATCCAACACTAAGACACTGACCTCCTAAAAATCTTTTAACTTGGAAGCACTTGAAAACACTAAAACACGGGACATTACTAGAATGCATTGCATATTATATCTGATCACAGACGGGCAGCATCCAGTGAGCAGACCTTCAGAGGCATCAAGGAGAATATTCTTCAGGAAATTTTTCTCATAGGGGGGAGGGACAAAACAGCTATCTTGGGAGAGATATTTCAAAAGCACAAGTGGGACTTACATCCTCAGTCTCAAGTAATTTTAATGGAGAAAGATCTCCATCTCCATGGCACTTTGGTCCTTCGAAGATACACAAACACAAATACGTAGACGTTATCTCAATATCTTGGAAACACTACCACTCAAACAAAACAACTGTGATAGATAAAGACATTATTATTATGTTTTTACCAGCTAATAAACAAGATGACCTTGCATAATATTATCTTAAGTCAGTGTAAGAATGGGAATATATTTTTTCTATATTTAATGCTATGTGTGTGCATTTATGACACATTTTAATGAGCTGATAAAGCTATATCACTCCTGCGGATGCTAGCCTTTATTAAAAATTTAGTTTTTCAATGGCTTTTGATCATGCTAACCACAGGTATCAGCAGTTTCATATCAAGAATAAGCTGGATATATAGAAGTTGTAATAAGATTTTAGGGGATAGCACCTCTCTGGAATTTTTGTATATTCAAAGCCTGAGAAAAAGCAAGCACTATAAGAATTGCTATTATTTGTCTGCTTAAAGTGTATCACATTTTATCTACTTTCACAAGGTTTTAATTTCCCAGCCTTGTATCACGGTCTCTTCAGATAAAACCTATCACTCCACACTTTCCCTGGACCATTTTTTCTATGGTTGCAAACTATGGGAACAAGAAGGTCCTCTAATGAAAGAAATCTTAGTGAAGTTCCTTTCCTATAATTCTCTCAAGCAGATGGTGTCCCCCCAGCCCTAGACAACTCATCTGTGTGCCCAGGGACTGTCTCTAACTGCTAAGCAATGGGATCCTAGGAAGGGGGTTCTGGAAAACCACACACAGGACAGGAAGAGTTTTGACGTGCAGCCATCACGACCTGTGAACTCCCCTGACTGGCACATTATCTATCTCCAGCACAGGAAGCAGACTAGTAGAGAGACTATGAGAGAGAATGATGTTAAAGATGCAGCTTTCCATTTTTTCCCTTTTGAACAAATCACAGAAGTCCAGAAATATAGCATCCTCTCCAGGTGTGGCTCTGAGCAATGGACCCACACCTGAATAGGTGTCCAAAAATACACATCTCTGAGGTTTCAAGATGACATTGAACCCTGTGAAGAATGCAAACAATCATAAGAGCACCTGACAGCTGCAGCAATACAGCGCTCATGAATAGCCTTTTCTATGTGTTTCTACTACCAGTGCCTCCTCTGCTCTGCATTGTGCTTCTCAGCCTGAGCACAATGCCCCTCTCCCCTTTGTGTTTTGCATGCTTCTCTTGCCCTTATCTGCCTCCTTTGAATGCCTCCTTCCCGTTTATTTATCTATTTATTCTTTGTGGATCTATTTAGCCACTTCCCCTGCCAATAGAAGTCTAGGGAGAAAATTAAAAAAAAAAGAAATCAACAAATCCAAAACAAAAGAACAGCAGAAACTGTAACACAACCCCCAGTTTTCTTTAGATAGCTAGTTAGCTAGATCAATCGATCGATCGATAGATAAATGCATTCCCTTCCCTTCCCTTCCCCAACTATTTCTGACTTTTTCTCCCCCTCTCTATTCCCTATAGATAATCAGGAGTAAGCTAAGACATAGGATAAGCATTAGCATTTTATTTTGGTAGCAAGTTTTGTTTTGGTTTTTTTTTGGGGGGGGGGGTTCGCTCTCTTTCTTTGCAAGTAAGTGCCATGCTATTTTGATACAGATATCCACTGTTTTATATTTTATCATTCTTATGTTTATATTGTTTTTTACTGTTTTATATTGTATGATTACTGTTTTGCTGATTTTTACTTTTTCTATTGATACTATATGATTTAGGCCTACATGTGTAAGTTAGCATAAGTCATGTTAAGTCATGTCAAGTCCCCATGTTGTTCCCCCTGCCTGGGCATACCTTATTGTAACTCTATTGTAACTGTGTGACTAATGACTCCCCTCTCCCCTGTAAACTGGTTCCTTGAGTGAGTGGGTGATTGACAGACAATGGCAGTAGGTCTAAAAATAGCTCCTCCTGAATGACCAAACCATTAATTGGATGACTCAACCATCAGCCTGCATTGACCCTCCCTGGCTCGAGATTTGGAAAACAAAGACTGCTGCAGAAACCAGCCAACCCACCATTGCAACACATACACCTGAAACTGCACATCCTTGCCTGGAGTGCACATGCTCGGTACACCAGGGCTGACCCTTGCCTGGGCACGCCCCTGCCACTAGGGTCATAGAAGGTCTGTCCCTATAAAGAAGGACCCAGTGGGAATGCCATTTCCATCCGGATCAGACCAGCTCCATGTCACACCACCTATCCATCCCACGGACCGTGCCGGTGACCCCCTCTGGACAACACCTTGCTGAAGGAGACCTCGACTGTCCATCGAGGATCAACACTCAGCCTGGGATAGGTAGATAATACCCGTACCTTTCCTCTTCCAACTTGGAACCTGTCTCTTTCTGCCTGGACTTCAGCTCCTCTACCAAGCCTCTTTGGCCCTTGCTGCCATTGTGTGTGTGCGTGTGAGTGGGTGCAAAGGAACCAACAAGCTGTATAGCACGTATATTGTGTCACCATCTTTTCCTGTTCAATAAAACCACTGTTACTTGGAACCCCGAGTTGGGTTGTGTTTTACTGCAGCCCGTCCCTGTCCCCATCTTAATTCCAGTCCCTCTTGGCTCCGACCCCCATTTTCCTGATCTCCTCTCAACTCTATTTCTCCTCTGTTTGCACTCCTGGCACTTTCACTCTCTCAATTTTTTTTTCCCCCTTTCTCATCTTAACACCCATCTCCCTTCTTCCCCTCCTTTTGGAAATCTTTGACTCTTGACTCCCCACTCCCATAGTCACCAAGCACCCTAAGTATTCCAAGTATCCCAAGCACACACATACACACCACACCACCCAAGTTAGGAACTCACCTGTGCATATGTGTAGGTGGGTGGTATGTGTGTAAACTGGTGATAAACACAAACACACACACACACACACACACACGTGTGTGTGTGTATGTATATATATATGTAAATGTATAGGTGTGCATGATATATGAATTAGTGATCTGTGTATGTGTATGGGGTGTGTGGGTATTGACAACTGATAGTTGTCTAATTTTTGGGGGGG
>NW_017728949.1:64334423-64343188 GCF_001723895.1 Crocodylus porosus | reverse complement strand
CATAGTCACCAAGCACCCTAAGTATTCCAAGTATATATATATATATCTATATATATATATATATCATCGTGTGCGTGATATATGAATTAGTGATCCGCATATATGTATTGGGTGTGTGGGTACTAACAACTGATTTTGTCAAATTTTTTATGTGTAAAGTGTGTATGTTCTTGAATTGGTGAAAGGTGTGCATGTGCTTAGATTGGTAATCTTGGATGTGCATGCGCCTGAGTTGGTAGTGTGTGTGAATGCGCCTAATTGATGTTTGTGTGTGTATATGTGCAATTGTGTCACACCCTCCTGTCTAATGGCATAATTTTGAGATCCTGAGAGTTGGCCTGGCCCCACAGGACAACAAAACCATGAAACTAAAAGGCTGTTTTTGGAACATCGTCTTGTTTAAATTACATTGCGTTTGCATAGTCGATCCCTTTCCCCTGCACTTTAACTGTCTTGTTCCAAGCAGGAACTGTCTTATTCTGTGTTGCTTGTAATGTGGTTCCCAGTCTGAGTTGGAATCCTTAGATAATTCTGTAGTGCAAGTAAAAATGATGACAGCATTTGAAGTTGTACTGTACAAGAAAATTATGAGCTCTCTCACAGCAGTTGAATGAAAATTTGCAGGGACTAACTGGCATCTTTAGATATATTTGAAATGTTCCTAATTCCAGCTGTAGGCAGGTAGCAATTCTGAAACTACCATTCCAGGAAAGATTAGGGAATTCATGCTTGACTGGTATAAATCAGCACAGTTCCAGCAGCAATGATGAGACTCTACCAAATTTTACCGCTAAAGATCTGACTCTTATCATCCATCTCCTTTTGTTTCATGTCTCCAACAAAAACACTTCAAAAAGAGTATGTTCAATTTCAGTAATACAGGGGAAGAGGGAAAATGCAACAAAAAATAAAGTAAAATAAAAAGTTCACTAATTTTTGACAAATCCGAGAAGACAGGAAATGGTTTTCGTGGAGAGTCAAATGAACATACCGCGAAGGAAGATTGCATATGTGTACATGTCTATCCTGTTTCAGAATCTTCTTTATTAGGTTGACACAGGGAAACTCTTGAAAAATAAACTAAGAAAAATGCATCAAATTCACATACCCCCTCCTCAGTATTTCTGACAGTACTTTCAAGACCATACTGTAGAGTCAAAATAAAGCACCACTAATCTTACTGAATTTCCTCTGCACTTAAGTATACAGAATGTACCTATGCATTATGCTGATCCTGTCTCAGAAGTATCAACCCCCAATTCAATAACATCACTTTCTTCAGGACCAAAATTTTTTTTGGAGATTTCCTGTCCACATACTTGTTATGTCAGACTCCTTACTTTATAAAATCAATTAAAAGTTATAGCTCAGAGTTATGGCTAAAGGATAAAAGACCACGACTAACCATAAGTAAATGAGAATAAATCAGAAAGCCATTATATATAAGCAAACCAGCTCTGGTATAAAATATCTGGCATTCTGTTATTTACATGGTGATAATTAGGGGAAGGATTTTCTGTTTTGGAAATGACAGTAATTTGGAAAATAAGGGCAAACAAGAACTAACAATGCAGCCTAGGGATTTATGTCATTTGAGAAGAGGACACTGTAGATAGTAAATGCTATCGAAAATGGAATAATACATCTTGAAGGGAAAAAGAAAAAATGTCCATTATCTGCTAAGTGAAAAGATGCATACAAAGGTAGGGGAAAAAAGAATCTAAAGTTATTACAGGAAGTCCCTAAAGTCTTCAATCACCCACTCACACGCACACACAATCAAATGTGTAGCTGAAATAAAGCGACAGAGAATCCTTTGCTATATTGGTATAGTCTCAATGTATGCCAGCGAAGGTCACATTATTTTTATATAAGGCATTTGTTGGACTTCACTTAATACAGGATATGCAATGACTAGTACCATACTTAAGAACAGATGTAATTATGTTTGATGATGTGAAATGATTTACATTGTGAAGGAGAAATAATCTGGAAGTAATATATTCTTGTTGGGTAGAAGTCACCTTAAAATCACTAACCTGAAATCTATAAATTATTGAAGCTATACTCAAATTATTATTAGCAGTAGGATTAATGCAAAATAGAAAGTTCTTGAAATTTTCCAGGAATTCCAGGGTAACCTGGAAGCTCATTTAATGTAATGTCATCACCAGAAAATCTTTAATCACATATATTCTCTTTTCATGTACATATCCCATGTCATTGAACAATGTGTCAATAACTACAGGATTAACACTGCAATTCCTTTCTCATAAGCAAAACAATTCACTTAAGATTTCTTTTAGCCAGGAAATAGGCATGTCCAATCAGTTCATTTTATGTTGAAACCAATGGGACATTTCCCTATTCATTTAAATTGGAACAGGGTAGTATTTTATAAAGGGCTCCCTTTAGCCCAGTCTTGAAAAGGACCCTCTGCTAATGGTGCCCTAGTAAAATGGAGTGCTACTGAGGTGCTTTTAAATTAAAACAATCCACTTTAATTTAACCTGTGCCTTTTTACACTTCTTCCTGCTACGCATCTATTAAAGTTACTTATATTTTCTTATAAATCAATAAGGAGGTGCCATGACTTATCCCCTGCACACATTATTTGGGAACTTTGTGCAGATACAAATATTTACTAGCTGGGTTTGTGAGAGAAATTATTAGAGTAAAGCTAAGAGTCATAGAAGCAGCTGCGAATACAGCACGGAGAACTATAAGCCTGATGCAATGTCAACTGACTTTGGATCAGGAATTAATATAATGTTGCTGACAGCTACCTGGTGAAAGATAGAAGTCAGAGATTTCATAACAACCATCTCATAGAAAAATAGGACTGAAAAGGACCTCACAGACTCATCTAGGTCAGCCTCCTGCTCAAGGCAGGATCAGCCCTGCCTAAACCATCCTGGCAAGTGTGTGTCTAACCTGCTTTTGAAAGTTTCCAATCATGGAAAAGCCACCACTTCTCTAGGTACCCTGTTCCAATGCCTGACCATAATCAGAAAGTTACTCCTAAACTCCAGGCTAAATTTTCCCCGCTGCAGCTTGAGGCCATTGCTTTTAGTCCTATTCCCTATGGCCACAGAGCAAAGCCCATCTTCATCCTCTATGTAATCAACCTTCAGGTATTTGAAGACTGTAATCAAGTCCCCCCCTCAAAGTTCTCCAGGCTAAATAACCCTAGTTCTTTCAACCTTTCCTTGTAGCCTGGTCTCCCTGGTACCCCCCAGTCATTTTTGTTGTCCTGTGCTTAGTCCTTTCCAAACTGTCTATATCTTTCTTGAAGTGTAGAGCCCAAAACTTGCTTGTACTTAAGCTGAGGCCTCACCAATGCTGAGCAGAGTGAAAGAATCATTTCCCATGATTTGCAAGTGATGGTCCTGTTAATACAACCCAGGATGCTGGTGGCTTTTTTTGCAACACAAGCATATTGTTGGTTCAGCTTACAGGTCATTGTAACCCCAAGTCCATCTCTGCAATACTGCAACCAAGCCAGTTGTTCCCCAATCTGTATTTGTGCATGTGGTTATTCTGTCCCAAGTGCAGGACTTTGCACTTGTCCTTGTTGAATCTCATCTCATTGTTCGTGGAGTATTTTTTCACTCTATCCAAGTCATTCAGGATCCTAGTCCTACCCTCTGGAGCATCTGCAGTTCCACTCAACTTGGTGTCATCTGCAAATGTGCTAAGTGTGCACTTGATCCCATCATCCAAATGAAGATGTTGATCAGACCCAGGACAGACCCCTGGGGAATCCCACTTGATACCTTCCCCCCCAGATATCCATTGGGCCATTGAGATCTATTTGCTGAGTACAATGATCCAATCAATTATGCACCCACTGAAAAATACTTTAATTGAATCTGTACTTCCTGAGCTTGATGATGAGGATATTGTGGGAGAGAGTGTCAAAAGTCTTGCTAAAGTTAAGGTATACCATGTCCACTTCTCTCCCCCATCCACAGAGCCTGTCACTTTATCACAGAAGAAAATCAGGTGGGCCAGGCATGACTGGCTCTTGAATCCATGCTAACTGTTACTGATCACCTTATTCTCTCTAGGTACTTCACTATGGATCCCTTGAAGACTTGCTCTGTGATCTTTCTGGGTATAGAGGTCAGGCTGTCTGGTCTATAGTTCTACAAACCCTCCTTCTTTCCCTTATTAAAGATGGGCACTACATGTGCCCTTTACCAGTCATCTGGGACCTAGAAGACTTTGGGCCTGACCTCCACAAAATTTTGAAATGGATAGCCAATGTCTCTGAAATTATATTAACCAATTCCACAGTACTATCAAGTGCATCCATCCAGCCCTGCTGACTTCTCTGAGTAATCCCTAACCTGTTCTGCCATTACTCCAGGCCACTTGTCTCCTTCCTTGTCTCTGTTGTCAACTACACTCATCAGGGGCTAGCTGTATCTATTTGTGAAAACCAAAAGAAAGAAAATAAAAAGGGCATTAAATACTCCAGCCTTCTCTGTGACTAGATTTCCTTCCACATCCTGTAAGGGACTATTGACTCTCTGGTCTTCCTCTTACTTCTGGCAAAATTATACAATCCCTTTTAAGTCCTTTGCCAGCCTCATATCATGTTGTGCCTTGGCCTTCCCAATTTTCTCCCCAAATGCCTGAGTGGTACTCTATTCTAGCACAATGACCAAGTGTGACAGGAGTATCATTATCGGAGACTTTCCGGGACTGGCTCCACCCTCCTGTAATGGGCCAACCACCTGCTTACTCACCTGCCATGCCTTGATCTTATTTGATTAATAAGTTGTTGTAATCAGCGGGAGGCTGCCCATTTTTACACGCCCCGCTGACAGGGGGCGCTACCTGCGGCTCCTTTTCCTCCCCTACACCGCAGCCCAAGCCTTGCAGATGGTACTGACATGGTTTTCCCTGCCCTGTAATGTCTGGGCCTTCCTCTTTACTCTGGGGCGCCTTGCTGCCCCCCCTCTCGCTCTGGGGCGCCTTGCTGTGGGGCACCTTGCTGCCCCCCTCTCACTCTGGGGTGCCTCACTGCCCCCCCCTTGCTCTGGGGCACCTCGCTGCACCCCCCTCTGGGCCGGGGCCAATGCACCCTGTAAATGCTGAGCCCTCTCCGGTGCCAGGAACCTCCCCACCACGCTACTGGGGAGTCTCTATGAGGCCTCCTCCAACCCCTAATAGCCTCACCCGGTCCTCCGGTTAAACATTAAACACAAAGCAGAAAGTCCCTGTGCTATAACATAAAACTAAACCATCTAGTTGATCAACATTTGACCCCTACCGGGAAAATACTCCAGCTCATGGCAGCGAACCAGTGGATACTCAGGCAGAGAAACCTTGTCCCTCTCCCCACACTGGGCAAGCTCCCCCCTTCTTGGCTGCCAGAGGGGAACTGCCACCCTGGCCTCCTGCCTGGGTTTAAGAAGGGCAAAGCCCTGCCGCTTCCTGTCAGCAGGTTTCGCTGGTTGCCCCAGCAACCAGCACCTGTGCTGCCCCAGTGACTGGCAGCTGCGCCTCCCCCGTCTCACCACTAGGGGTCTCTCTTGAACTGTTTCTGTTCCCAGGCGTAGGGCACCTAAGTGCTCTGCGACACCAAGTTTCCACTCTTTATTGGATTCCTTTTTGAGTTTCAACTTCTTGAAGAGATCGTCTAGCAGGTTGGTCCCCTATTGCCCTTCCCATTCTTCCACCTTACTGGGATAGCTTGCTCCTATGTCCTTAAAAGGGCCTCTTGAAATCCAGCCAGCTCTTGTCTCTCAAGGTATCTTGTCCATGAGGTCCCTGAATTCGATAAAGTTTTCTTTTCTGAAGTGCAGTACCCTTATACCAGTGTTCTCCTTCCTTCCTCCCCTCAAGATCTTGAACTCTATCATTTCATGGTCATGATAAAGACATCCCCTTCCTCATCAGAATTGTGCTGAATGACTTAGCATCAGTGTTTTGGCTTTATATTTTATATATATATATATATATATATATGGGTTGAACTGATACCAGTATTTATATCCTATTCCAAAGGCCAGCATTGCTTAGAAGTGTTATATCAGAAGATGAAACAGCCAACCTTCCAAATATGCTTTGGCTGTTACATCAGGGCTGTCTGAGTTCAAAGTGCTGGGGGCTGCTATCACTTGGACTGCAAGCCATGATGCCTCAGACCCAACAGGCTGTGCCAGTGTGCACTTTGCAGACTCCTTGACCACCCCACTGTGGTTAACATCTCAGTTGTATGGACTCCCTGCCCCCACCAGCATTCAGTATTGCTGCACAAACTCCCTGGGCCCCCACAGGCAACCCTGTCATCGCTCAGAGAAGGAGGCAGGAGATGGAAGATGAAGGATAGAGAGCCCAGAGATTCAGAGGGCAGCAGAAGGAGTGGTGCTGGCTGGCAGCCAGACAAGAACCAGGAAGGCACAGGTTAACCCCTTGAGGGCCACATGTCCAGACTGTGGAATAAGCTCTCTCCAGAGGTGGTACAATCACCTACCCTGGAAATCTTCAAGAGAAGACTAGACAGTCACCTTGCTGGGGTCACTTGACCCCAGCTGTCTTTCCTGCCTCATGCAGGGGCCTGGACTTGATGATCTTCCAAGGTCCTTTCCAGCCTCACAATCTATGAATCTATGTGGCCCACAGGCCAGGAGCTGAATAGCCCTGTGTTGCAGTGATAAGTGATAAGACTTGATAAACACACAGTGCAACCTCATGCAGACTATGATTTGTCAAAAGATAAGGCTCCATCATTTTATTTCTTATTCAGGATAATGATGAGAAATGATGGCTTATTATGTTGCTTTATTCACACTGGCAACATTAACCCATACCCTCCCACTGTCCAGCTTCCAGTTAATACAGGGCTACATCATTGCTGGAAGGACAATAACAGAACACTACCTATTTTGCATAAAATTATACAGCTGGCCAAACATTAACATTAACAATACAAATTGTTAAACAATTTCAAACATTAACAATGCACATTTTTCTTAGTCTGTATAATAATGATCTCAGTATTCTTGATGTAGAATGTGATTCTCCAACTGTGCCACAAATGTAAAAAGAATTTTGCTACTATTTCCCATATGCATATCCACCTATTCTTTAAAAGAGTCTCTATTATGTGAAACATGTAAAGAAGCCCTAATTGGGTCCTTCACAGGCAATTCTTATGCCAGCCAAATCCAGAAATCCCATTCCTCTCACAATAGGTAATTCTAATCCACCTTATAGCCTGCTTGGTACCAGTTTCTGTGCTAAGAGAAAGACATTCCTGTGTTATCTTATTTTCTCAGTCTTTCAGTAACAATCTGGAAATTCTGGAATTAGAAGCTAACAGAACACCACAGACCCTGAAAAACAGATTATTTTTTACAAGCTATATATAACGCATACCACATTTTGGAAGAAACATCTTATCTGTGATTGAATTTCAAACTAAAATTCAACCTTAATTCAGAAGTTGCAGGCAGTCTCTCCAGAATGATAGGTTTGATCATGAGCCATTCTAAATTTGAAGGAATGGTCATTCCAAGCTGACACTTCACTTCCAGTTATCCTGGTAAAATCAAGAAACGGAATAAACCTCAGCATAAGCTATTGTAGCCATGGGGCTCCTTTAACTTACGGTGGTTAGGTAAGTCCCCTAGGGCACACCCAGATGTGTACAGATGTTTGGTTCCCCAGGGACAAGTAGTGGCGGCACACCTTGTGCTACTTGTCCTAGAGGAATGCCTAGGCCATGCACGCTTTGCCATGTGGCAAGTTGCCCTGAGTGGGGTAGGAGAGGTTGGGCCCAGCACTGGGTTGGCCCCAGCAGCCTTACTTGGGATCCTGGAGGCCTCCCAGGGCTGCAGCTATGGTGATTCTGCTGGGCAGAGCCTGGCTGGCAGCTGCAGCACAACTTCAGGTTGCCTGGCTCTGCTTTTCGGCAGCACGTACTGGCTGAGCATGCGTTGCACCATTTTTTTTCCCATGGATGTCCACGGCTCAAAAAAGCCCACAGAAAAACAAAAAAAATCCCAGCACAGCACACACTGGAGCAGCACATTCTGGAGAACACCAGATTGTGTGGTATGTGGCATTGGAAACGTGTTTGCAGCACCACATATCACACAACTGTCTTTGTCTGGATGCATCCCTAGAGACCATTGTCTATACAAGACCAGTGAGGAACAGGACCTCTTCTGTTCACTGTATTATCATAGGACTTTTACAAATTGCTTTCGGAGGAATGGGGAAAAGAGTCCCATGTGATCTGCACTGTAAGAAAGAAGAACATGGAAAGATCCTGAAGATATCATGGAGTAGGTCCCCACAGAATCTACTGTGAAGCACCTAGAGAAGGACCAGGTGGTTAGGAATAGCCAGCATGGGTACACCAAGATCAAATCATGCCTGGCCAAGCTGATTTCCTTCTAAGATAAGAAAGCAGGCTCTGTGGATGTGTGGGGATGTGATGTATCTTAATTGACATTGCCTCCCACAACATTTTTATTTCCAAGCAAAGAAAATACAGACTAGATGAAAGTACTGAAGGAGGATACAGAAAAGGTCACATTATTGTCCTCAAGGAGTACTCAACAATGGCTTACTGTCTAGCTGGGAGGAGCTATCAAAAGGAGCTCCCCAGGAGTCTGTTCTGGGCTCAGTATTGTTTAAATCTTCATTTGGCGAGAGAGGCAGCGAGCTGCTGGGAAGAGATGGCCTCCACCTCTCTCCCCTGGGGAGGAGGCTCATCTCAGCCAGGCTGGCTTACCTGCTCCACC
>NW_017728949.1:64322475-64330951 GCF_001723895.1 Crocodylus porosus | reverse complement strand
TGCAGAGGGTAAATTCAGACTAGGCATCAGGAGGCATGACTTCACTGTCAAGGCGGCTAGGATCTGGAACCAACTTCCAAGCGAAGTGGTGCTGGCTCCTACCCTGGGGGTCTTTTAGACAAGGCTAGACAATCACCTTGCTGGGGTCATTTGACCCCAGTACTTTTTCCTACCAAGGCAGGGGGTTGGACTTGATGATCTGCTCTGGTCCCTTCCGACCCTACAAACTATGAAACTATGAATGAGATACCATATCAAAGGCCTTCTTAAAATCTAGGTAGATGACATCTACCTTGAGTCCTGCATCTAAGCATTTTATGACCTGGTCATAAAAAGAAACGAGGTTAGTCAGACAGGATCTACCTGCAATGAATCCATGCTGGTTTCCTTCCAGCAGTATTTCCCCTTCTGGGCTCCCACAAATGTGATCCTTAATGACTTTTTCCAGAGTTTTCCCAAGGATAAAGGTGAGACTAACTGGCCTATACTTTCCCAGTTCCTCCTTCCTCCCCTACTTGAAAATAGGGACCACATTGGCCCTCTTCCAGTCCTCTGGGACCTGACTGGAGCACCATGAGTGCTCAAACAGCTGTGCCAGTAGCTCTATGACACTGGCCAATTCCTTCAGCACCCTTGAATGAAGTTCATCCAGGCTCACTGATTTGAACACTTCCAGCCCCTTCAAGTGCCCCTTCACTAATTCTGCACTAACAGTTGGCGGGCTAGTGTCCCTCCTGTGTCTGTCTATGATCCAGCTGAGAGATTTGTCTTGGTCTCTGTCTAGGAATACAGATGCAAAGAACTCATTGAAGAGCTGATCTTTGTCCCCCCTCTCTGTCATCAATTGCCCTAGTTTGTCCTGTAGGGCTCCTATGTTACCCTGTGCCTTGCTTTTGCTCCCTATATATCTGAAGAAGAACTTTATGCTGACCTTAATTTATGTCACCAGCCTAAATTCTAATCTTTCTTTAGCCTTCCTAACTGATTAGTTGAAGAGCTTCATCACTATAATGTATAGTGTGTATACTTTCACAGAAAGATAAGGTGTTCTTTCACTTAAATCTAAGCTTTGATTAATTATAATAAAAAAATGTGATTATAGTGATTTGTTAGGTCTCCATGGATACACAAAACTAAGATTATTTTTAGATAATAGGATTTGAGCTTTACCTATTGATTGAATTTCAGCATCTCATGATCCCTGGGACTATGTTTCCCTGTTCCCTCCATATTTGCAATCAATCCCTTCATAGTGGGAAGCAGTAAATCCAGCATGGCTTCTACTCTGTTTTCTGTACCATGAAGTTGCCCCCTGGGTAGCTTAATGAAGATCTATGTTTAGCTGTGTTTGGCATCCAACTGATGTCTGCCTAATTAAAGCCCCCCTCCCCCCAACCCTCCAGGAGTGCAGTATCCTGAGGTTTTGGTTGGGTAATGAATTTTCACTATTGCTGTTCAGTGTATTTGAAGCAAATGCCCACTGCAATTTCTTATGGATTTCATAAATGTACTTCCGTTGCCTTCTTTACTACAGAACTCCATTGTATTGATCTGATTAACACTATAATAAGGGTGGCCTACATATCCCTGATTAAACCTCACCCCTCAAGATTCAGTTGTGAGAATCACAGAACATTTTCCAGTGTTTCATGAATCTTAGATCATTCTCTATACCCTTTGAATAGAACAGCTGACTGGACTCAAATATAGAGCTTGATTTTTCTTGATTTGCACTGGGCACCAAAAGAATCCTTGCAAAAGCAGAAGAAGAGAGCTACTGCCCTGCGTAATGACTAGCCCATAGACTGGTGATTAAAGCACTTACCTGTGAGGCGGGAAGCACCAGTTGACGTCCCATCTGGGTGAGGGCTGTCTAGAACTGGCGCCTCCTCCTCCCTGGGCAAATGTCTTAGCAACCAGTCTACCGCATTAGCAGGTGGGAGCCACCCCTTTCTAATATCAAAAATCACTAGTCAGGACTTTTCTGTGACCAAAGCTCCGGACACATTAGACTTAAGACATGATTAGCTGAGTAATTTCATCATAAGTAGTGACCTAATCACATGTTAAGTAGTGACCTAGCCATATTTTCATTCAATCAACAGCATGATAAAACCAAGAACAAGCTACAAACATATTACACAAAAGGTGTATAATAATTTTGCTGCTGGTTCCTATCACACCTTTAATTGAACGTGTGGCCAGTGCTCCAAGCCTCCAGAGCATTGAGAGCGTGCCCCAGAGGCTGGGAGCATTGGCTGGCTACTAGGAGCTCCTAGCTGGGGGAGCGCAATGAGCTCCTCTGGCTGGGAGCCCCAATCCACTGATGAAGTTCCTAATCACAGGAGCACAGGATGTCCCACATGACTGGGTGCTCCGATCATTGATGGGGCTCCAAGCCACAGGATGTGGCCCCCCAGATGGGAGCCCTGTTAGCATTTGGAGCTCCCAGCTAAGAGAGTGCATGGTGCACCTCTGGTGCTGGGAGCCCTGCCAGTGTTTGGAGCTCCCAGCCATGAGGTGCACCATGAACTTCCACCACTGGGAACCCCCTCAGCTGACACGGCTCC
This sequence comes from Crocodylus porosus, assembly GCF_001723895.1. Lineage (NCBI taxonomy): Eukaryota > Metazoa > Chordata > Crocodylia > Crocodylidae > Crocodylus > Crocodylus porosus. Next base: position 64,328,381 of record NW_017728949.1, on the reverse strand, counting down.
CAACCACAGCAGCAAATATTGCTGGTAAACTGAGATCCTGGGCTCCTGATCCTGGGCTCCCCCTACACCAGCACTATTGCAAGATGGGATCCGATGCTTGATCCCACAGTCATGCCCCCACAGGGGTGGGAAAGCGTGCGTCAGTCCCAAGCAGAGCATGCCCCCCAAGGGCTTTGAGCTGGAAAAGCCCAGGGCTGATGCCATGAGGGTGTGTGTCCTGCTCCTGGCTTGTTCCCTGCCTGAATCACACTGCAGCACTTGGGTGCTGGGCAGCATACAAGCATACTCCCTGCCTAGCTGGAGCTGGGCTGGAACACGGCATGGTGGAGGGGCAGGCTAGAGGACCCTGTGCACAACATAGACCCCATCCTAACCTCCCCTGACCCTGAGGATCTCCACCTACATTCACTTAACAAAAAGAAAAAAAACCCCTCAAAATCTTTCTGGGCTGTGGTCTCTAAGGACCCCTGGGCAACCCAGCATCTGCACTGCGGGCTCTTTGCTTCTCTGAACTTCTGTACATATTAGTTATCTGTCAAGAAAACAAACCTGGGAGAGGTGTCCTAGATTGTTTGAACGTCTGTACACAGCCTACGATACATAAAGATGACTCAGGCTTGGTCTGGACTAATCAAGAGTTGGATAGCTAATGTCTAAACGAGACCATCCATATATCATTTCTGCCTTCTCTTTTTTGGTATTGTAGTCCACGCATTTCTTCCTCCTCCTCCTCATTTTTTCTGCTTAGGTCCTTGGTATTCTAAGCCTGCCTTTCTTTAGGCTTTTGTTCATGTGTAAGCGCCGCAGCACTGGGTGCTTTGAAAAGCACTTGGCGCTGCGGTGCATGCAGTTGTATAAGCAGCAAAATGCACGTCAGCGCATTTTCTCAGCGCAGCACTGAGAAAATGGCAACAGCACACTTTTGAAGTAAAATACACAGAAGATGTGAAAAGGACACCATCACCATTTTTTGCACACTGATGTGCATTTTGCCACTTATACAATGGCAGGTGGCGCAGCACAATGCACGTCAGTTCACGTGCGGCGCGCACTCGATTAATCGAGTCGCTCTGAAGCAGTGGATCTCTGGTGCATCATGGGATGAAAAGGTATGTGTGCAAGTGCCCTTCACTTCTGGTGCTAGTCAGCTCTTTTTCATCTCAATGCTTTCACAAACGTGCGAGAGAAAGACAGCATTTTTTTCCTTCACTCTCAAAGATCAAAATACAGACTATGATGAAAAGCTGGAGACTGATAACTTAGGAAAAAAAACTCCACCAAGAACTCTGCACTTTCATGAGTAAAGTAAATGTAAGCTCTATGTGTGTGTTTGTATACACGGGGGGAAGATAATGAAAATGTCTCCATGTTGAAGAAATGCCAGTGTTGTAGTAACCATAATACTCAAATCACAAAATATCAGAGGGTTTCTTTCAATTACAGATAAATTAGGTTGTTGATAGTGGCCGTAAAGTATGCGGAATAACCAGCTGCAAGAATATCCATCTGCAAAAGTATAATGAAGGCAAAAGGTCTTTGGAAATCCATCACGTTGGTTTTAGATGGAAAATGTCAGTTATTGATAATATCAGGAACATGGAAAAGACATCAAAGGTTTTTACTAGCAAAAAAGTGCTATAGCTGTATTCTTTGATGCAGAAAAAGCCTTTGATAAGCCTTTGAGTATAGCATGGATGACTTTGCTAAAGCTTTCTAACTCTAAACAAAAGTTGCTTAAAGTTTCCCCCCCCCCCCAACTTTATTTTCTATTGGGTTCTTATACAGGTAGATCTATAAATATTACATCATACTAATGTGTTAACTGAGATTTTTTTACTTGCATTAAGTACCACCTGCCTTCAGAAGTAGCTTCATGCAAATCAACACAAGTATTTGTGGGTTAAACTGTTAATCAATAAGATTAATTTCTCACTAAGCTTTCTAAGTTTTTATGAGCTTCTCATTTAGTAATTCATTGTTTCAAGGGAAATCTATAAGCCTTCAAAGAAAGGCATTTTGAGAAAGCACAATTTTAAATGGATGCGTACAGCCACATGATTACAGAATGGGAGCACTGTGGGAGTACAGCTGTTTGCTCCTCCTGGAAGATGTGAGGGGAAACCAGTGTAAGTAACTCGGGGTAGGCTGACAGGTCCACAAGGGAGCAGTTAATGGGTCCCTGGGGTAGGGATGTGGGCTGGGGGGGTCCCCTGGTTTGAAGCTAAAAATAGCCCTGGAAAGGCTTTGGAGGAGGAGGAGAAGTAAAGCTATCTGTTCCAGGGAGCTCAACACAGAGCTATATGTTCCAGGGAGCTCCAGGAGGAAGGAATAGAGCAGCCCTGGGGCTGGGGCAATCAGCTGGGCTTTCCCAGCCCCAGGACTATGCTGCAAATGTGTATAAGTGTGCACTGCTTCAGGTTAACCTGATCTTCATCATAGTTAGGGCACCTAATAAAGGTGAACTAAGTTAGGTTGGGTCCCCTTTTTTAAATGTTTTGGCAATTTAAGCCCTCTGCATGCCTGTATGAGCGGACATTTACATCAAGCTAGCCGTGGTTAGGTCAATCTAAATGTAATGCCGGCACATACCCAATGTATTCTGTTACAAGTGAATGGTAGCTAGAAAGCAACTTATGTGCAGCAGATAATTTGGATTGTACTACTGATTGATGTAACTGTGTGTTGAGCTCCCTGGAACATATAGCTTTACTTATCTGCTATTATAACCTGGGGATCTCAGTGATGAACCTTTCATTGAATGAGCTGCTTAATGGATTTCTCTATTTGACCATAAACAACTTTGCGGATTCAGTTTACACAAAAGACCCTGACAGAAATCACCTGTACAAAGAACTCATATTGTGCGCTTTAGTCATAATGCAAGTGTTCCTTCTTAAAAGGCAAGGCATTTTTTTTGCAATTTTTTTGGTGCGTCTATGATTTGTGTTTTGTGTGCTTAACCTTTACGGCCCTTTCTGCACATTGCATGTATTACCCAATTACCTGGTTAATTTTGCCATTAATTTAGGCTGGCTACGCATGCAAATTATACCACAGCTGACAGGATTCCCAACCATGGCACCATCCCACTGTTGGAGCTGGGAGTCTTGCCAGCTGATAGGACCCCCAGCCACAGCAGCCTGTGGGGTACTGCCTTGGTTGGGAATCTAATCAGCTGCAGGACTTGCACCTGTGGGAGCCTGCTCCTAGCATGCTGGTGCAAGAGGAGTTCTGTACTGGCAATAAGGCATGATAGGATCTGATGCTGGATCCCATTGAGGCCTCCTGCCATGCACATGTGGCATAGCAAGCATTTCAAGTGCCCGGTTGCCCATCTTGACTTTTGTTTTTTCGCTTGGTTGTTATTTAGGTGAAAGTCTCTTGCCACTGTTTCAGCGAGGCTGAGCTAGAGGTGTCATTTATGGAAGTAGTCAGCAAGGGTGTTCATGTCTGATGTCAAGGTAGATTCATTGGCTTCCCATTGCTTGCTTGATTTGGTGAGAGCCAGGTTGTCGACATAGCCATACTTCTTGGATTGGGCACCAGGCAGGTCAACAGTGTACACATTGAAAAGCAATGGAGAAAGTACCGAGCCTTGCAGGATGCCATTCTTAAGACTTCTAGGGTGGCTTTCCTGTCCATCAATGGTTATGAGAGTGAAACTGTGGTTCTGCAGCATAAGCATAATAAAGCTGACAATTGCTTTATCAGGTATCATTCGGATGAGCTTGTAGTAGAGGCCATGGAGCCAGACAATATCATATGCAGCAGTGAGGTCCACCAGGACAGCACTGACTTTTTCCCCGGCCTCAAAGCTCTCTTCAATTTTTTGAGTAAGAAGTCCAGCTGGACCAGACTTACCTACTGCCAGTATCTGGATAGGGTCCAGGGTAAGTTTAACAGTAGATGAGCTCTTATCCAACACCTTGCTGGCAACACCTGGAGTACAAGTTTCCAAACATTTCACATCTCCATTCTGGCAATTGTGTATGCTCCTGCTGAGTACTGTACACCAGCATGGTGCTGAATCATGCACATACAGTTCGTGGATTCCAGCCTTAACAACATGAATGGCACGTGCCCCCAGCACTTTCAGTGGCGAGGGAAGGGGTGGTGAGCGCTGGATTGGCAACCACCCAAGCCAGGTACCACTGGCAGTGTCAACAGTGGCTAGGGGCAATCAGGGACTGCCTGGAGACACTGCCAGCAGAGCCTTTTTGCAGGGGGTGCACATGCACTGGCATGCACCCATTACGCACCCCCCCTGCTTAACAGCATCACAAGGACCTTGTGCCAACCTCAGTTGACTGCTTACCAGCCCTGCCCACCCTGACATCTGGAGACAAGCTGCTACCCTGACCCTAGGCCTCAAAGCTCAAGATCCAAACCATTCTTTGCACTCCAGCCTAGTAGCCACAAGCCAGAAAACCAGCTACTGCCTGAAGTCTTGGAACCCACTCTCAACTCAGGCTGGTAAGCTTATCAAATCAGCATTGTCACCTACTGCATGGATCTCGGTGGATCAGGAAATACGCTGCACAAAAACTGCACCTAAAGAACTCCACCCCCAGTAACAGCTTCTGCCTCTCAGGATGGCAGCTGCCCTGCAGGGCCTGGACTGCTTTTAACCATCTCAGAATGGGTATTGGATGGTTTAATGCCAGCATGCACTCCTAGCGCCTCTCTGATGAAACTAGCTGTAGCTGCGGTGCTCAACCTCAGATGGCTGACCACATCATCTACAAATGCCCCCCTCCAGGTGCCCAAGGTCTTATTGACATTGACCATTCTACCTGTTGCTGCTTTTTGGCCCTCACACTTCCAATATATGAGTGTGGCAACACTCGCTTCATCATGGCATGAGGTACAATTGTGTGGATCACACATCAGATCTTATCATGCCTTCACCCAAATGTCTAGAGGGGCCCTTAGAGGATGAACTGTAATGAAAAAGACACAGCTTACTATAAAGGAAACAGATGGACACTTTATTCCCTTTTGGGGACCCTCCAACATTTTGTTTTTCTCATTTGGTTGACTGTTGTAGAAGTTTCTGTTCAGACAAGGTGCATTCGTGCTGTTTGTACATGTGCATGATTGGAGTAACATACTCCATTCAACAGTGAGATGATAGCATATTCAGTTACAATCCTGCAAGGTATCATTCAATGCTATTTGCAAGTCAGGAAAAAATAGCCAAGTCATTTAGAAAAACAAGATAAATAGAAAATGCATCAGTAGTTGTGCTTCTCTCTCAAAAAGCTGCTAAACTATAGAATAGAGGAGTACTGAAATGATATGTATCACTACATATTAATGCCTCTAGAGAAATGACAGTAAGTATGTGGGTTTTAAAGGGGTACAGATGGGTTAAAAATCAAATCAAGCAAGGTTTCGCCCGATTTATACAATACATGTGCTTCAGGAAAAATGTGCATAAATCAAATTTGCATAAAAGGAACCTAGTTTATAAGGTAACACATAGGGATATGTTCCCACAGCGGTGAGTTAGGGAGGGAGTGAGGCTAGGGCTAGGGAAAGGGTGGGGAGAGAGGCACAGAGCAGCCCAAGGGCTGCAGGCAGATGGCATCGGCTGCTCCCGAGGCTGCAGCAGGGAACAAAGCGGGAGGACTGTCAGTGGGTGCAGAGCAGGGCGGGGGTGGGGTGCGGCTCTTACTGGTATGCGTACCATGGGAGGGCTGTGGACTGGGGAGCTGTGCCGTGCTCTTCCCAGGGGGAGCATGGCCTTGGATCTGCACGTGGGAGGAGAGCAGGCTGCTACTGCAACCAGGGGCCAGCAGTGGTACCGGGCTTTTCCTGGCATTTAGGGTTTGCAGCAGCCTGCTCTCATCCTGCACACACATCCACGGACATGCACCTCCCAGGAAGAGCCTGGCACAGCCCCC
>NW_017728949.1:64310059-64321845 GCF_001723895.1 Crocodylus porosus | reverse complement strand
TTTTTTTTTTTTTTTACTTACTTGGGGAAGGATTTTTAAAGATATTCAGATATCTCAGTCATGAAAGCTATAGATGTAAGATACCAAGTAACCCTTAAAAAAGCAGTCTTTTTAGCTTTGTAGATCTGAACTGCAAACCCAGCTTTGCAATTTTTCATTTACAATATGGCAAAGATATTTTTCATCTACAAAAATAGAACTTTTTCAATTGATTTAAAAAGTACCTTAATATTAAGCCAAAATTGACCAATGTCCTTGTAAAAAGAAATACTAAACATTGTATTAGCATCATTTAAAATAATGTTCCAGGGCTTGAAACTAGTTGGAGACTAGAACAGCATCTCTCATTCTGACAGAAATATTTGAACTCAGCTTGTTAAAGATATCTCTTGAGAGGTTAATAAACAGCACACTAAATGCAATAATTATGTCTTATCTTAGGCTCAGTACTTTCAGTACATGATGTTAATTTTAAAACAGTATGGAAGATTACATACATTCTAATAATTTGTTTTCCATCTTGAAAATGCACTTCATTTCCACACAGTCATAATTATTTTATCTTTGAATTGACTTTATTTCCTTAGCTCTGATGTTGCAAGAAAAACATTTTACTAGACCCAGTGGGCTTATGTTAGTAATGTCGAAAAGTCTTTTCATTACTGAAGACATGTAATGTTACTATAACAGAGAGAAAAATGGTCTGGATTACTGCACGAACTCAACTTTTACTTTGACCATACATGAACACTTTGATTGACTTTGCAAGGGGACCCAAATCTGAGATACAATAAGAGGAGTGTAGCATAACCTTGAGTGTAGGGCCCACTTATTTATGGGCCCTGACTGGGAACATGCACAAGTAGTATGGCACAAAACCAGAATAACTGCCACTATGCAGAACCTGCATCTTCATCCTCTAAAAGAGGAGCTCAGGCTATAAAAAAGAATCCATGATCCATGTTCTGGTGAAAGGACTCCTCTATCTGCCATCTTGTAAAGCTGTCCAACTCTCTTTCTACTTTAGAAAAGTTATCCAGGTGGAATACTGAAAAAAGGATTAGTTTCTGAAATTAACTCCCCCCCTGCCCTGCCCTCTCCCCCCACAAAAACCAAATTATTTGAACTGGAACAAAAACAACTGACAAAGTAAAGAAGGTTTGCCTAGATTCCTATTTATTAGAGAAGTCTTGGCTGTCCACAAGCAGAGACTCAGCTTTCATTTGAAAAGGAAGGAGTGACTTCACAGCATTTGCCCTTGAAAATGTATCTACTGGGATTGAAAAGGAAAAGGTGGACTCTAAGATCACCAAAGATCATTATAAAGATTCAATCCTGAAATCACTTATATGTATTTTGCATTTCTGTTAACGGTAGTAACGTTAAGCATATGCATAAGTGCTTGCAAGATCAAGGCCTAAATGAGATGACTGTATATAGAGGTATACATAGTTAGCAGATAAATTGTCAATAGGTGTGGCTCAAACACTTGCAAAATAATCACTGCATTTTCCTAACTGTACCCTGAAATGCAGGTTTAAATCAGGTCCTAGTGTGTCCTTTCCCTGTTGATCTCCAAATGTGGAATACTACACAAAAGAAATCAGTAATTGCTAGGCTGCAGCTGTAAGAATCAACTTACTGACCAAATCTTTCTGTGTCCACTGCTGTGACCATGATGGCAGGAAATAGCTGTGGGCGGGGAGGAGCAGCACATTTTATTTTTTAATGGTAATGGTCTTTCCTCTAGCATTTCAGCACATGCAGCTCTCCATGGGTACAGCCCATATCATTTCTGCTCCTTGATAGTAGTTAGTTGAATGACAAACCAGTATACTGTAGGAATAATTTCCCAAGGGTGCCGCCATATATATTATGTTTACTGGGTACCTGTATAGAAGCAAAGCAGAGCAATATATTTTCCTTCCAGATGCAAAAAGGAGAATAGGAGTTTGGTGACATTTCAGTCCCATAGGCTTTCTGACTGAGACTACAACCTGGGGAGCCAGAAACTTCAGGCTAGAATGAACAAACTAAAGCCTAGAAAAGGGTATAGAGATTGTGGCTAAGTGGCTCCTTGAGATGTCAAAGAGGTAGAGAATACAAGGCTTTATAGGTAGGGAGTGCCAGACTCTAAGACATATTGGACTTGTGGTCATTAACATGTATATAATAGATAAAGTTGGGTAATCTTTGTTGCATTTCATTCTGCGTTGTCTTTTTCTCCAATTCCAAATGAAAAAAGCCTCCTACAAAGGCACTACACCTGGCCACATGAATAGTACTGCAGGGAGCTAAGTATCTGCTTACCTCAACATATCTGTGTATCCCTAGTTGTGTCACTGATAATAGTCTCACCAAGGCAGTTTGGAGAATTTCTGGCAAATGGCTTGTTTAGTACATCATGAGAAAGAGGATGCAATGATGCTTTAAAAGAAAAGATTGTTTTGGAGTGATGACCCATGCCTTTACTTTTCCATGATGCAGCTGCAGTGCATTCATTTAAAAACCAGAATTTTTTTATGGGGCGGTAGAAGCCGTGGTGCAAATTAAACTTCTGGTTACTTCAAGGAAATGATGTGAAAAATTCACTCAGTGTCACATAGTCTGCAGAAGCAATATTAAACAAATTAGGAAAACGTGCTGAGGGAAATGTGTGCAAAACCAAGGGCCCAATGCAATCAATGGTGTTAAGTGACTTCGGGTGCCCCAGCATCTGAAAATCATTCCCTTCTTTTAGATGTGACAAGCAGGGCACTGAAAACCTGGGACTCCTAGAATCAGTAGCTCAGGAAACTTTGGAAATGTCACTAGAGCTCTTCTGGTGTTTCCTCCAGGTAATGATGCAAACCTGAGACTCCCGTTGCCCCGGTCAATTTCCTGTTGATTTCATTTTGCCAACGTGTTAAGATAAAAATAAAAATGAATCAGAGATTCTCCACCATGTCATCTAGATTGAAGAGGTACATTGTTGATGCCAACATAATGGTTTGTTTCATCCAAGAAGTACCTACATTTCAATGGTTGGCAAAGTGAAGGAATTCTGTATATGAATGTTTTGTAATTCAGGAAAACATTTTGATGCAGAAACTGTGCATTTCTTTAAATGCCAGTCACCCTAAACATACGCAGTAAATAAACAACAACAATAATAAACAACAGTATAAAGCTTGAGAAAGGCACTGTATGACTCGGTACATAATAATGTATCTATCACATACCACATTGTCTGATCTTTTCCAACTTAACCAAGAAATTAACTTGACTGTCAAGCACTAAAATAAACCTATATGAAGTACATTTATTGGCAGGTTTCCCCTTCTTTATGGATAAATACCACTGTGGTATGAATCATACATTGGAATTTGTAAATAGCTGCCCAGATTAAAAAAGCTCCTGCAAAATGTTTGCAAGGAAATGGGCCAATAATTTTTAAAGCATCATTAAACATGTGATCCCCGATTTAATATGAGGTTCTTTTCATCAGATTTTTTCCAAGTAAATATTTCATTTGATTGTTTTGCTCTCTATAGAGTAATTTTAGCATCCAAAATCTGGAACACAGAATTAGAAACAGTAGGGAAAGTCATTTACATTAGAAAAACATCAGTTTCATTTCTATTCTCCCAAATCAGAGAAAGAGTAGGCTTGTTTGAAACTGATAAAAGGTTCATGTGCCAAAATGGAATAACTTTTAATGCATGCACAATCTACGTTCTTTTTCTTTGATTATTCTCCTTTGTGCTTTCTTTGCAAGTTGATAATAAACAAGAACCTTGTCAACTCTCTAGTGTTTAAAGCATTTATTGCAGAAAAAAAAAGTGTATTGTGTTTCTTTTCCTTCCAGGTAATATAGTTTCCCTTTTAAAAGCACTGGCATATTGAGGCTATCTAGACATCCAGGACTGTATCATATAGTACCAGCTGAACCAATCAAGCTGTGAGCCTAATATATCTTAACAAACACAGCTGTTAGGACATTACTGTTTTTGAAGACCTCAAGAAAACAGTTGCTTTCCCAGATGATTCAATTGACGTAATTCTTCCATTCGATATTGACTAAACAAACCAATTCAATATATGAGACAGTTTTCTGTAGATATGCTGTCTTTTGAAGAAAGCATATACATACTCCAATCCCTACTGGGATGTTCACAGCATTCCTTAAGAACAGTTTTTGCATGGGAAAATGTATTTCAGTCTCAATTAATATTTTCCATGATATTTTTTGATTTCTCAAAGGAACACTTCAAAGCAAAATGTTTTGCTTCCAGCTGACATTTTGTTTTAATAAAAAAATCTTGATGTTTTATTTCACTACTTGCAAATCAAACTACTTTAAAAGTTTTTTGTTTCATGAAAAGCACGCGACATTTTGATGCTACTTCCCAATCTCAGAAAAAAAAATCAGTTATTGAAATATTAGAATTTCCTATATGAACAATTCTGCTTTCTGAACAGCTCTTGTGAGGACTGTATATAAACATGGATAGTGCTTGAACACTGCCTCAAACCAGAGCATCAGGTCTAAAAAAATCCTTAGCAACTACAGTTACTGGTGACTAACCTGAGGGAACCAAGCACCTCCATTTTTGCTTAAAATCTAGAAAAAGTGTGTGGGATAGTGAAGTCTGGTTCTCCACAGAGTCAGGAAAGTTGATAGGGAGAGCTGAATAGTCTCTCCTGTTTACTTTTTAAACATGGCACTAAGGTGACACCAACGGCAGTTTAAATAGGTACTCGAACTAAACACATAGGCCTCAACCCTCAATGATATTTAGGGGCACTCTCACTGAAATCAATGTTGATTTATCTTTGAGCAGCTAGCCCATAAGGAAGGATCCTTTGCCAGAGTAAATCAGCTAAGCTGCAGTGATGTCAATGGTGCTCTGATGATTTATACTAGGTGAGGACAGGGATAATAAACAGGAAAGGGGAGGCTGGACAAAGAGGTCCTTTAGATTAGAAATAAGTACCCAAAGTATCCGAAAGAGCAATAAGCTTTTCATGGTGCCGCAAAAGAGTAATTTACCGAAGAAAATACTTCAGAATTCAATAATCCTAAAGCACTACTTTCATTTGCACTAAGACAAGGTGGGGAGGATTACTAAGATTTAGTTTCACATATGCAAGCAGATTTTGAAAGCACATCAGATTGTCTCAATTATCTGATGATGCAAAGGGGATTGTTGATGAGGTATCTGGCAAATACTACATATCACTGCTACTGGCATGTATATCTAACAGATGTTTAAAATGAAAGGCTGACAGTTTTTATGGCATAATTAAATCTTTTTAGTTGACAACTACAATTTAATTTAATTTTAATCAAAAGTAATAACCACTCATAATTGCTATTATGGTGATGCTCAATTTTTACCTAGAGCAAGCAAACTACCTTGCCTAAGGGCTTTCCAACATTTTTTTCTGATCTAAGGTTTACCAATAAATACAGCAGTTCTGAAATACTTCCAAGCAATAATAGAAGAATAAAGGGCAACTCTGCTCAGAGACATGATGCGGTTATATAAGTCAATTATTATTCGTATTTTTACATAGAAAAGATGTTGTACTTCAAATCTGTTGTCAACTGTACCTGGTTGGACACTTGTGGTACCTGGTTGCTGGAACCTTGGTCTTGAAGTCCTTAGGTTCACTCTTTGTGAACAAACCTCATGTCTAGCATCCTCTTCTGATACCTGAAATTCATAGTTCCCTCTGTGTGATGTGGATGGAAATGCATGCCCTAAGGATCCAGTCTTGCCACCTCCGGTGTCATCACAGTTTAAACAAGATTCTTCCCAAACCCGCAAAAGGTATGAAACGTTTATTTGTACAACTCAGTTCGTCAGAAGGCTCAAGGTAGAGGTATGCACATACTAATACAGGAAAGTTTTGAACAGAGTTTCTGATCCCTAATATTTAAAAATGTAGCATAAGGATATCTAGAACTGCATGGAAAAATAGTTATTAAACAGAACTTCCCTTTATATAACTGACCCTTCCCTTGCGAATTTGCAGGGGTTCATCTGATTTTAGGCAAGGTTTTAGCCTGAGGTTCACTTGGTTCTGTGTTCACTGAGGCCTAGTGGGAGTGCCCCTGTGTGATGCGGATAGATATAAATGGATTAATTCACAAAGCCAACACTTGCCTCATTGAATTCCTGATGGGCATTGCTGAAAAGAGCAAATTGCTCAACTCCTCTATAACTTCTAGGAGACTCTGTAACTTCAGTCGTTGCAGGTGACTCTGTGATCCACCTCCTATCAGGTGATCAGATCTCTGACGGGACACCCTGTTATCAGGGTGACCTCCCACTCATCTAAAAGGAGACATCTTATTGTTTAGAATGATATTTTAACCACATATCCCAACAGGCTTCTACCGCTGCATGCAATGCTATCCCCTTACACCCTTCTGGAATCAGAGAGAAGAAAATAAAAAGACCACAAAAGGCCTCATATCCAAAATATGATAAAGCTGTACAAACAGAGTTCCATACCGTATACAAGACTCATAGGTTGAATAGATTCCCCAAATTGTCACTTATAATTCTCCCCTCGATAATCACATGCATTGATTTCTCCCAACGATGGCAAAGCAATTCTTACTTACAGCATACGGACGGAACCACTGATATTAGTGCTTATTGATTCAACCTTCATATAGTCAGCCGGTAAAAAAATGCCAATAACCAAACCATCATACAGCTTCATGGAAACACCATAGAGGACATCCATCTACACCATGTAAACTATTTAAACCCTAGCTTTCCCTGTTATCTTTGAGCAGTGTTGTCCCAGAAAGGGCCCGAGTATGCTTAGACCCAGTCAGATAATTGGCTGGCCACTACCCTGGGGTCATGGGAAAGGCCCAAAAGATGGTATGTCTGCCACCCAAGGGATGGACTAGCTAAGCTTATAGCCTAAGGGGCCTGATTCAAGAGGAAGCAAGGCAGCATAAGTTGGTGATGGATGAAAGAGACCCTGTGAGACAGGGTAGAGTTTGCGAGGCATGGGCTGTAGTGTAGGGGAGATATGGAGCCGCGGATAGTGCTCCCTGGCATTGGGGCAGTAAATGGGCAGCCTTCTGCTTAAGATCATCAGTTAATTAATTAATAACAAGGTGTGGCAGGTGAGTCAGGTGGGGGGCATGCCCAAAGGCAAGTGGCGAACTTAGCCCTGTGGCTAGACGGGAAGCCCCACTTTGCCACATTGCTTCACAAGCATGTGGGGCATTTCCCATCCTCTGTTAGGTATTGTAAATTGCAGGTCGCTTTATAATCCTCTGCTTCTCTTCTTCTATGAATGTGCTGATGCACACATCTTGGGGGCTTTATTGAAGTGTTTCTTCTCCTAGTGGAGTTGAGAGAGGCAGAGTCTTTGAGCTCTGCCTCTGTTTCCCCATCCCAGGAGTATTTCTGTTCAACCACAAGGTAATCATCAACCTTGTTTCTTCAGCAAGAGTAGGCAGATACCTCATGCCCTTGGCATCTAAGACCAGGTTCCATATCTGAACATTCAAAGCTAGCTTGCTAGCTTTGTTATATTACATAAAACACTTTAAAACAAATATAATCCAACATCTCCACTGTGAGAATCCCAGAACTTTTCTTGGAACCCATGTCAGAACCTTTCTATAGGCTCTGCAGTGAGGTTCATAATAGGGATTTTCACCCATATCATTTTGCCTCTGAGCATCTCACTGACATGTCTGGCACCTAACCAGGGGGCATGAATCTCTGATACCACACCATGAAGGTTGGCTGTTCATAGTTCATTAGTATACAAGACTTTACAGGAGAAAAGCATGATATATATAAGCGAACACATTTAGACACTCTGGAATAAGCCTGTATGCTTATCTACCATCTGTTTCCTGAAGAGGAAAACTGTGAACCAGAAGGCTTACAACTTTGGTGAAATTCTGAAAAAAGTTAAGCTCTGTGTGGGAGAGGAGGCAAAAGCCCCCCTCCTAGCATGTCCCAGGACCCCACCTGACAAACCCTGGTGCTTAGTGCAGGGGCCAGGATGAGCAGCAGCGGGGGAGAGATGCCAACGCAGGTGCCTGAGCCTGCAGGTTGGAGATCCCAGGCAGAGCCTGGGAGCAGTGCGGGCTGCTCAAAAGGCAGCTGGGGAGACACCCAGCTGCTGAAGAGTAGAGGCAGAGGCTGCCGGCGTGCGGGGAGTGTGGGAGCCGAGGGAGGAGCAGCAGAATGCCAGCGGAGAAGAGCAGGACACTGGCAAGAAGCCTCAGGTGGTGGAGCCAAGCAGAAGGAGGCAGAACACCAGAGGGGAAGAACAGGATATTGGCAGGGAGCCACAGGCTGCGGAACCAGGTAGGAATCATAAAGTGGAGCTCAGGGCAAGAAACCCCAGCAGCCAATGGGGCTGCTCAACAGGAAAAATCCCAAGGCAGAGATCAAGGAGCTGGAGTTGGCTAGAGAGGCATGGTAGGGAGACAAGGATGGTCCCCCACAGGGTGAAAGTCGCTTGAAAGTTGGGTGAAAGTCGCTTGCAGGAGCAGCCAGGAACCCTGGAAGAGAAAGGCAGCGAGCGATGCCAAGACTTGCTGGGCAGCTGGGTGAAGAAACAGGGGCAAGCGGCAACTGATCTGGTGCCTGGCAAAGAAGGGGCAACTACCACACGTTAGCAGGACCAGGAGTGATTAGTTCCTAGAATCAGTGTCCCCCCCCCGCCCCTTGTCTCTCTCTGGAAAAGAGTAAGCAGAGGGCTCGATGCTGAGTCCACCCTGTTCCTCAGGGAGGCAGAAAGGTCCGGGGAGCCAGAGTCCCCTGTATTGGGACAACAGATGACAAGTGCCTTCACAAGGTGTGAAAGGCCCTTTTGAGTTATTTTTATCCCAGGCTGGGGCACGTTTAGTTGGCCTGTGGGTTGGCCTGAAGAGTAAGGACCAGCCCCGGGGAAAGTGAAGGCTGGACACCTTACCCTGTCCGGGCAGACTTCAGGATGAGGAGAGATCACCCCAAGGGATGGTCCAAGGAAGGCTGGACTCTCCTAAGCCATGGATGTGGTAAGGGTGGGGTAAAGGGGAGGTTTGGAGCCCCATGAAGAAATACCCAGGGCAGTGACCCTGCTGGGCCCACCAACAAGGAACTGCCTCTCCCATCTACTTAACATCAAAGTCAGAGAGGGGTCTCACCCTGACATCATTGGGAAGGAAGGCACTGATCAAGAAGGGGCCTAAACCATACAATACCTACCAGCAACCCTCTGGTTGGAGTCTGATGTATGATGACTGGATCTCTGGGGCAGGCTTTGGACTATGAGCTCATCTCTGGAAGGGGTACTATCCAGGAGCACCTGTACCCTATTTTAAGCTAAACCAAGGACGGGGCTCTGTTCTGTTGATACAGAGGCTCCACCAGGTAAGGTGTCCCAAACAGCAATTTGGCTTTTGACCTGATCTGGAATGTCAACCAGATTTTGCCAAAGGAAGATTGCTACTATAAGTAGAGCCATGTTTTCATCATCTCTCTGACAATAGATCCAAGACAGTATTTCTATTTGTTATGAAGGCTGCATACCATTTTTACCATGTAGATCTGTTCTCCATAGCAACTGTGTGAAAATTTAGTTTCAAATGCAGTATCACAGCTGTTAGAAACTTCTGTGAGGCATGGGACACATAAGGGGACCTAGACATCAGGGCCCAGAAAGGGTAGCCTCCTACCTAAATAAGATCATAAATATTTAACAGCAAGACATTAAACCAGCACTGTGGCCGGTTGGTTCCTCCCATGTTTGCCACACTTAGCTTTAAAAAGAAATCAGAATAGTTTGATTTGCCACAGGTGAATACATTCCTGTGTGCACGCCTAAGTCTTTCAAATGCCAAGCATTTTCTCCGATCCTCAAATAACTCCATGACAAGAAATCTATGGTTCATAGATTCATAGATGTTAGAGTTGGAAGGGACCTCAGTAGATCATCGAGTCTGACCCCCTGCCCTCAGCAGGAAAGAGCACTGGGGTCAGTCAGTGTGAGCTAGATGCTTGTCCAGTCCCCGCTTGAAGACCCCCAAGGTAGGGAAGAGCACCACCTCCCTTGGAAGCCCATTCCAGATTCTGGCAACCCTTACTGTGAAGAAGTTCTTTCTAAAGTCCAACCTAAATATCTCCGTTAATTTGTGGCCATTGTTTTCAGTTACTCCAGGGAGTGCCCTAGTAAATAAAGCATTTTTTATACCCTGCTGCCCTCCCCTGATGAATTCGTAGGCAGCCACAAAATCACCTCTCAGCCTTCTCTTACGAAGTCTGAAGAGATCTAGGTCTCTCAGTCTCTCTTTGTATGGCCTTGCCTGCAGGCCTTTAACCATATGAGTGGCCTCTTCTGCACCTTCTCACAATTCTCTGCATCCCTTGGGAAGTATGACGCCGAAAACTGGACACAGTACTCCAACTGTGGCATGACCAGTGCTGCATAGAGGGGAAGCATCACCTCCCTGGACCTGTTCATCATCATGCATCTGCTAATGCATGATAAAATGCAGTTAGCCTTGTTGATCACTTTGATCTCCCTTAGCACTTTAAAAATAATGTAACATGCATCCTTCCTAAGCTTCTGATCATACAAATACAATGAACCAAAGGGTGACAAGTTAAAACTCCAGAAAAACCCATGAGAGGGTCCTTGGAGCAGAAAAATACAGCTCAGAGCTAATATTTGGAATCTTTTCAAGCTATCAAAAGTCTACCTCACTTATCCATAATCAGGCCAGTGAGCAGGTCAGCAGTCATTATAAGCAAGTGTAGCCAAGGCACCTAAGAAATCTCAGTATTGGCACATGAAAGTTATCCATTCTTGAGAGAGTTCACTGACCATTGCTGTTCAGTTTCATTAACATATCCAGTAATGAAGCCAGGAAGAGCTGGGTCAAGGACACTTAAGGTATAGTCAAGGTTCCCCAAGAATTTCCCAATCAGAGTTTTATCCATAATCTTAAAACAGAACTCCAAAGGCTGGCAAAAAGGTCTACATTTGGCTCAGCTACCAAGTGCTTGTTGCATAAGCAAGCTTTGCATACCAGTTTACCTGCACTGAACTGCATGCCTGCTTAAATGTACTTGGCAAACCAATCTCCTGAAAGGAGGAACTGATGATCTTCACTGAAAATAGACATCTTACCTTATATCAAGATCTTTATCTGCTAGCATAACAACAGGCAGTGCAGTCTGAATCTCAGCAATTCTCTGTAATATAAAAAAAAATGTTACTCACTAGAGGTAACAGAATCAGCCTCCAGGGCTAGGGACAGAAGTTACACATAAACCAGATTAAACCTGTAACAGAGCAAAAGTTCAGTGCAGGTAAACTGGTTTCAAAAGGGCCGAACCTGGTTTAGGAAAAACCTGGATGGATGTAGTATCAGACTTAACTGATTTAAGTTAAACCGGTTTATGGACGTCTGTCCCAGACCCCTCCTGATTCACGTTACCTCACCATCCCCCAACATCCAGGGATGCTTCACAGCCCTGGGCAGTGCTATCTGGTCCAGAGGAGCAAGGTCAGCCTCACCCCCACATGTCACAAAGCTGAGGCAGTAATGCCTCTGCTCCCTAGCCTGCTTCCTGCCTGCACCTGCTGACCCAGTGAGATGAGGGCAGGGGAACAGATCTGAGAGAGGCAAGCAGCTGGCAAGGGGTGGGGCTGGGGCTCTTCTAGTTGGCTCAATGGGTTGCAGGTGGGGACAAACAGGAGCTTCCCCCATGCAGACCCCAGCTGGGGGACCGGGGGTGTGTTCCCAACCCTTGCTCTCAGAGAAG
>NW_017728949.1:64295716-64309934 GCF_001723895.1 Crocodylus porosus | reverse complement strand
CCTGACAGCAGGGTGTAGAGCAGGCTTGTCCAACATATGGCCCATGGCCCACCATGCAGACCTCCAAGCTGTTTTCTGAGGCCCAAGGTGCTGCGACGGGAAAGAATAGTGTACACTGTACTTTCGTTTTTTGGGGGGGTGATGTGAAACTGCTTCCTGTGAGGTCTTTGAATATGGCTCGCCGGCCTACTGGGTGATAAAAAGTTCATGATCGGGCTCCACATTCAACAAGGTTGGATGCCCCTGATATAGAGGCATATGTTGGCTGGGTTTGGCAGCCTTTGGCAATGTCTGGCATGATGGTAGGCACACATGAGTGTCCACAGGCTCTTGGCCTGGGCCAGTACAAGCTTCTGCCTGCTTTGGCCCCCAGAATGCTGAATATCAGGTCATTTTGTTATTGGTCTAATCTACACAGCTTAGAAAAACCTGCAAAGATTGAATCAATTCTGCCTCGGGCTTTTCTGTACTTAGCCCAGATGAACAGTAGATATTGGATAAAAAACAGACTTCCTGGTAGGTGAGAAAGAGTTAGTGTTTCAGATGCAGTGGTTGAAGCAATGAACTTCTTTGCTTCCTGAACAACCCGTAGGATTAGATCTTTAAAAATATTAACTGCAATTGACCATACATGAGATAAAACAAATACAGTGCCATTACAAAATACATGTGCCAATATGGGATTTATGAACACTTTGCTAGCCTTGGGTCATAAATCAGATGTTCTTGTATGCACCTATTCCTTCCCTGAGCCAATCAGTCAATAAGTACTTTCTCCATTAGGTAATAGTCATAAATATGCTGCATTACATTATTAAATGGATGGATAAATAGTCTTCATTAAAATTACTTGAAAGAATATCTGTTATGCTGTCACCAAAATAGTCTATTGTCTATGTCAGCTGAGAGCTGCATCCACTAAGACACCCCAAGAACCCCATTTATTCAACAATAAAGGAGATAGAAATACGAAGTCACTAGTAGACGTGACATTTTTCAGCCAAGCATTTTCTGCCCCCGCAAAAATGAAGATTTGGCAACAGCAAAACATTGAGTAAAATTGATTCTGTTTATTCAAAAACTAGTAATAAAAACCCTGAAAAAGAATCAAATGTTTCAATTATACCTGCTCCATGCTATTCTTGAAGCTGTCACTGGAAATAAATAAATCCCTTGCACTTACTGATTTGGTACCTGCTCCAAACCTAGAGATGTGGGAAGGAAGACACTCCAGTGGTGTCCTCATCACAGCTCTCAAATACACCAGACACATATCTTGAGGCAAGTGGCACCCCTTTCCAGGGGCGAGCAATTATTTTGGGTGAAGGGCCACTTATTGAGTTTTGGCAAACCATCGAGGGCCGCATGACAAGCAGCCCAGGGCAGATAAGTATTAATTTTTGGGGGCCGCACGAGCTGGATAGAATGGCCTGGCGGGCCTCATTCGGCCCACAGGCCGCATTTTGCCCACCCCTGCCTTAAACCATGCTAACCATTGCGTTTCTGGGTTTTGAGCACGTAGAACCAAAGCAGGTGAGTGGAGCTCATTTTCGGCAGCTTACCAGAAAACAGTTATTCCTTTGTTTCTGACTCAACCCAAAAAGTTTGGTTATTTATTTATTTATTGGGACTGTCAGTGATGCAGAGTAGCCATTTTTTACAAACCTGTCTTGTTACTAGTATATAACTAAATATAATTTATGGTGATAGAGTACTCACCCTACTGAAGCAGACATAAAATATTTCAGCTCTTCAAAGGCAGTTGCAAAAGGCAAAGGTTAAGAAAAAAGTAGTAGGAAAGTTTGTTGAATAAAAGCAACAAGAGAAGTCAAATATACAACTCTATCACTGGAAGACAAACCCGTTTGTTCTTAAAATTAGGCATTGGATAAACCATTCAGGAAAAGTTTGGCCTTTTAGGAATGATGTCTTTTGAAACAATAACTCGTGTCATCTCCAGGTATTTAATCTATAAAAACTACTTCTGGATAAAAGCCACACTCTATATTTAAATGTTCACACCATTGCCCATCTTTACAAATCAGTGTTCTTTGCACATTCATCCTAGGTGCTTCCCTCTCATTGCCGCCTCTTTCATTTGCTTCTCACTCTAAATCTATACTGTATTGCACGTGCTCAGGAAAGATGCACACTGTTACATCATCTCACTATGAATACACACATTCATTATTAGCAAAGTTTATAAAATATGATAGCACAAGTATAAGAACATTTGCACTAAAACTGGAAGCGCTATGAATTCATCAGTTCAGAAAGAACATCCTGACACTGAAAGAACAAAATCTTAGAAATACGATAAAATTAATACTTGCTATTTTTCATAATCAGCTGGGCATTTTTCTTATTATATTGAGAAGATGCCACAGAGGCTGAAATAAAACCAAATCCTGCAATGAGTAAGTATCAAAAAATATGTTTTTAGAGTATATTTAATAAGATGGCAACAAAAAAGTTCCTTTTTGAAAAAAAAAAAAGGTTTGAAAAATATTACCAAAAATTTTTTTTCCAGTGAAACTAGAAGTTCTGTAGTAAAGCTGGATGGGAGACTCCAGGAATCAAGTTGATACAGGAGCTTACTTTCCAGCTGCCCTGTCTCTTGATCTGAACCTTATCAGCCTGTCTAACATTTCACACTATCACAGCACAAAGACTTTGGAAGAGAAACAAGTATTGTGAGCTTCAGGAGAAAAGTGAGGCAAAATTAAAAGAAAGCAAAAGGACGGCTTAGTGTTAATAGTTGTCCTCTATTTTGTTGATTTTAACAGGAATTTTTCTTTCTTTTTCTCTTTCTTGCTCAGCAGAAAAGACAAGGGATGAGAAATGTGAGCTACAGGATCTCTGACAGGCTAGAAACTAAGGAAATCCCATGAGACTAAAATGTGGGATGGGTGAAAGAGGAGGATTTATGAGAGTGCAGTAATAGGAGCACTGGTCATAAGAGTAAATGCATTACAGGGCACTGGAGGAGACATAAAAGAATGGAGAAATGAAAATCTAACATATACCCACTGCTCTTCAAGAACCTGTCTTTGCCCTGCTATACACTGAATTTGGGAGCTGGGTTTCGAGCTCAGCTTAAAAGAAAAATGGACCCAAATGTCTATATTCTTATCAGCCCAAAAGGCATTCCAACCTAGATTTTTTTTGCTTCCGTTTCATTCCCAGACGGATGCCTTTCCACTTAAAATAGTTCCAGCACAATACGCCTGTATTGGTAGAGCCAATAACCAATGTACACAAGGCTGAAATATTTTAGAGAGACCTGGCTGAAAAAAAAAAAAAGGAAAAAAACCCAGGGCTGGTCCAATAAAAGGTATCTTGGACCAAGTAAATCAAGTAATATACTGAAAATACCAGAGATTTTTAAGAAAGTAGTGGGTAATGGAGCAATTACTTTATTCCCAGATCAGTTTGGTCACATTCATCTTTGGTAAAATACAGCAAGCTACGGCATTGTTTCCTCATTTTATAGCCGTGGTTCCTCATTATATTGCATATTTCTTGGATACAGATGCAAACAGCTTAGTTGCACCATGAAAGGTAGCATTGTCTTTGCCCCGTATTTCCAATTCAGAGTTATTCAAAGAGAAAGAGAATAAAAACTAACTCCTTCCTCTCACTTCTCTTATTAGCCATAGTGCAGTTTACAAGGGTGATTTTAGATCTTACCCGCAAGAGATATCTAGGTTGCCTCAGCTGCATAAAAATTTAAAGAGCAGGTTTTTAATGTATATTTTACATTTACATAAAGGCAGAGAGAGAGAACAAGAAATGTTAAATACCCAATTAATATCTATGCAGTCTCATAAGACTTAAACCAGAGATTTAGTTTCTTGAGAGGCAAAATACGTATTAGTACCCTGAGCCAGCAGATAACTTTAAAAAGCAGTTTGGCTTCCCAGATCCAAGCTCCTGCTCATTTCTTCCATGAGGATGTATGGTATCACTGTAATAGATCACCAGAGCTGCTTTCCTCTGATGTATTGTTGCAATATATCATAAGAACTGTGTCTGGCAGGAACATGAATCTCAGACTTGGCCCCTATTTTATATGTTTTATTTGAGGGCAATCTTAAGAAAAATCAATATGGAGTTCAGAAGCTGGCTCTGGAGCTTGAAGAATTCAGCAGAGCCATCCAAAACCCTTAAATGATAGAAGCTTCACAAAAGTGTAAAAAACTAAACACAGAAGTGGAAGGGCCTGGCACAGATATTTTTTTCAAAGAATGGCTATCTGAACCCTTGCCTTGGGTGGCTTTTTTTCATTTCTGGTTCACTTTTTGGTGCCTTAGGAGACTGACAAAGTATAAGTGAACCACGTATAGCCCTGTTTACTGGCCATGCACTATGGCAATCTGCAGAACAGGACAATTTATTTTGTATTTTGGTTTTTAAGTGTTGAAGAAATCCAGTGGAACTTCTCTGCCCCCAACCACACTGAAAGGTTCTTTTCTGTCATCCAAACTGTTGTTTCCCATCACAAGATGGGTACTATTTGGCTAGCAAAGTAGCAGAAATGCTCTAATAATTAAGTTGCATAGCCAACTTTTCATGCCTCTTACGGTCACTCTATCTGTGTAGAGAATGGAGCTGCATAAATTACACTTAAAGTTTGCATGGGTTGAAGCAAAGAGTTTTTTTTCTGGCTGTGCCTAGATGGATTTTTACAGATTCATATTGGATCAGGTCTAAATCCTTTGTATCATTGTTTACTACAGTCCACCCAACTATTCCTCTCTTGAGCCCAGCAACTTAAGTCTGACTGAAGCATAAACTTTCTTCAGCTAAAGCATATCTTCCAGAAAGCCATCCAGTCTGGTTTTGAAGATGCTCAGTGACGTCAAATCCACTGCTGTCCTTGGTAGTTTGTTTCAATTGTTGCTCACCTTCACGGTTGAATTTTTTGTTCATACTTTCTCATTTGAATTTGTCAGTCTTTGCTTCCAGCCTTTGCTTCTGATTCTATTTTGCTTTTTTCTTCTAGATTAGTGAATCGGTTACTTTCTGTTATTTTCTCTCCAGGAAGATTCTTATACTAATCAATCAGGACATCTTTCAGTCGTCTTTCTTGGAAGCCACACAGATTTCAGTTCCTTAACACTAGGGACATGTGAATGAAGAAAAGAGAAGCTCGAGGCAGAACTTTGGAGCAAATCTGATGGTGGAAACTGTGCGTGAAGGGAAGACTATGCATCTGAAAAATTGTGAAATGAACAAGCCTCTTCACAAAAAGGGTAGCATTGGAAAGTTTGACAAATCTGGCCTTGATTTATCCAGAAAAATATGCCATTTTGGAGGATATAGTGGACCCACTTTTATAGTGTTTTAAGTATTACTTAGTATGGTGGAGCATCAGTGGGGTGCTCACCACTTAGGGCGGTTGCAAGCTCTGTGGGAGCTTGTTGGCTGAGCAGCAGGGTAAACCCTCCCCAGGAACCATTTTAAGGGGGAAGGCATGTGTCAGAGCACTCACGGTGCTCTGCCACTTTAAGAAATGGGCCAGGCAGCATGCTGGTGCAGCCCACTCCTGACAAGTAGCCATCTTAAGACCCAGGCCAATTGGGCACTGCTTGGTGCTGAGGGAAGCAACGTCTCCTGGAGGAGCTGCTGCTCTGAGAACAACTAGGAGATAAGGACAGGACCTTATGAGGATGGTTAGGAGGTTCCTGGTCCTGGGCATGACCTAAAACTGCAACCTGCTGGGGAAGGGTGTCCTGGTGGGGCTCCTAGTGGTGTGGGAGCCCCCTGGAAATGCCAGGCCAGTTACCACCCTGGTGAAAGGTGAGCTGGGGCACCTTAACCCCAGCCCCTGCCTTTGGGTAGGCTATTTATCATTGAAGGCAGTAGAGGGCCAGCCATGCTGGGTGAGGGCAAGGTGAATGTGGCTCTGGGGAAAAGGAGAGACAGTATGAGTGTGGCCCTATAAGGGGTAGTATGTGAGAGACTGTGTGAGAGGTGGTAGAGTGAGAGAGGCCTCAGTGAGAGGGAGGAGGTATGAGTGTGGCCCATACAGGGTAGAATTTGAGAGGCCTAACACTGAGCTGAGTTGGGCATGGCCTCAGGCCAAAGCAAATCACAGCTGTTAGAAACTTCTGTGAGGCATGAGACACCTAAGGGGACCTAGACATCAGGGCCCAGAAAAGGTAGCCTCCTACCTAATTAAGATCATAAATATTTAACAGCAAGGCATTAAACCAGCACTGTGGCTGGTTGGTTCCTCTCATGTTTGCCACACTTAGCTTAAAAAGAAATCAGAAAAGTTTGATTTGCTACAGGTGAATACATTCCTGTGTGCATGCCTAAGTCTTTCAAATGCCAAGCATTTTCTCCAATCCTCAAATAACTCCATGACTTTTTTCTGCACCCTCATCGATGTTGCAATATCATCTTCAAAACAGAGAGGAAAAATCATAGAAATCATAGATATTAAGGGCTGATTGAATGATCACTGAATCCAACCCCTGAGCTCTGGGTAGGAATGCTGCTGAGCTAAAAAGATCCCAGCAAGGTGTCTGTCCAGTCTCCTGTTGAAGACTTCCAAGGTTGGAGACTACACCACCTCCTTGGGAAGTCTATTCCAGACTCTGGTCACCCTTATCATGAAGAAGTTCTTCCTTACATCCAACCTGAAACCATCCTCTAACAGTTTATGGCCATTGCTCCTTGTCCTCCCCTGGGGCGCCCTAGTGAACAGTTTTTCTTATATACTTATAGACAGCCACCAAGTTCCTCCCTCAGTCTTCTCTTCCCCAGGCTGAACAGTCCCAGGTCCCTTAGTCTTTCCTCATAATGTTTTTCCTCCAGGCCCTTAATCATTCTTGTGGCCCTTCTCTGGACCCTTTCAAAATTCTCCACATCTTCTTAAGCGCGGCATCCGGACCTCGACACAGGACTCCAGCTAAGGTCTCACCAGCGCCAAGTAGAGAGGAAGCATCACTTCCTAAGACCTGCTCATGACACATCGGCGAATGCATGTAATGTATGTGGTATTCCAATATCTGTTGTCATGCTGGACACACGGGTAATTTCATCTCCATAATCTAAGTCTTTACTCTCTCGTTTATACAAAAAAATCACATTTGCCTTTTTTGTCATAATATTGAGGAACATTACTGAACTGTTCTATTAGAACCCCCTGAAACTAAAGAAGAGTTGTTATGCAGTTTGAAAAGATGAACCCAAATGAATTTCAGGGGTGGTCCTTTTGTAGAACATTGCAAAATTGTCATGGTTTGTTTCTAACTGGAAAGGAGGCAAACATTATAAAGTCCTTTGTGAAACATTTCTGTCTTCAATACAGTCCTAATTAATTATGAATTTACATTCAAGGCTTTTATTTCAGGGCCCACAGAAACAACCACAAAAATTAGAAAAAAACATTGGCATCAAGATTAGGGTGGAAACCACAAGAAATTCTCCAAACAGTAGACTAGCCAAGATTTGAAAGAAAACTTTAGGTGTCATCGCTCTTATTTCATTCACACCCATATCTAGCTACCAGTAACTTCAGCTGCAATATTAATTACTATTATGATCTCTGCAAATATACCCTCACACCTTAGATAATCCAGGGCTAATAAAAACAATCAATCAAACACACTAAGCTTTAGCCAGAGTGCAGTCACTTTGAGGATATAGTTAGTTTTTTATGTATAAAAATGGTTGCATGTTTAACTGGGAACATCTTGAGCCTGGATATTGTGGGAAATGGATATAGGAGATGCATTTATTTTCTGGGTATATGTATGTATATGCATCTGCATGGGCATATACCTATATACATGCAGATATATGCCTTAAGCAAACAACAATTCAGCCATTCGGCAAATGTTCCTCAATGCTATGACAAAAAAGACAAATGTGATTTTGTTTAAACAAGACAGTAGAGAGTTGGATTATGGAGGAGAAATTACCTATGTGTCCAGCATTGCGACAGCCATTGGAACACAGGGTGCATTTCCTCTGTCTGTTTTAAGGAGGATAGTCAAACATGGATGAGTGCAGAAATGAGTTACAAAGCTATATGAGGATTGGAGAAAATGCTTGGCAGTCCAAAATCATTATATATATTGTGGAGAAACAATTATTTTCCGGGATGATATATACATATGTACATATATATATGTGTGTGCATGTGTGTTTCCATGTATGTATGCATATAGGTATGTGTGGTCCCGGAAAATAACTGTATGTCCTATACCCATCCATTTACCACTATATATCTATATCTATTTATTTATAGACAGAGAACTGTCAAGCCCAGCCAGACTCAACTTAATAATCAGTCACTTTAAGTAAGGACAGTTACTAAGCAGTAAGTACTACTAGTCACTCTCCGGTAGCGGCTTGCTGCTGGCTGGGCTTTGCTTCTCACCACTCAGAATGTGAATGAGGCAATATTGTTTGACAGCAAAGTGGTGCCAGCCACGCAGAATCCTGCGGAGGAGCTCCAGGACTCCAACTATTGCTGTGCTCCTGCTCCTGACTGATTTCTCATTTTATTTAATCTCTTCTCCCTTTCAGCTCCAACTTCTCGTTCAGTTTGAAGTATTTTTCTTTAAAAAAAAAAAAATATGGGGACCTCTAAGCCTCTGAACTGCTGACTTTTTCATGGCGCAGGAGTCTGAATGAGAATAGACCTTGCACTTACGGACCTGCGCTGCAACCGTGGATTTTCTACGGAGAACCCCGTGAAATCTAAGGTGATGAGAATAATCAAGAGAAAATAACTGCTCTCTTATTTCAACAGTCAAAAAACTGTTCAGGTGTAACAGTCATCAGCAGGTCTTTTATCAGTCAGCTGTCAGTTCAGGCACTGCTCGGTGACTACAGGCACAGACCTCAGACGCTGAACTTTTACCTGCTAAATAGACCTATTTTCACATAACACAGTGCAAATGCAAGTGCTGATTACTGTCAGGAGACAGTCCGTGCAGGGCTTCCACTATTCTTTAAAGCTCTAGTGAATAAACTGGGGAGGAAGATGTTACTTGAGGGCTACACCATTCAAAAAGCTGAAACCATTTCTTATAGGTTTGGATCTGGCAATTTGCATTGTGAAAAAAGGCAACCCCTCCCTACAGGTTAAAATTTTTTTAACCAGTGAGATAAATCTGTCTCATACCAGTTATATACTGGGGAAGGATGTTTTGTGTGGCAGAGTTCTGCCCAGTATGCTAGAAAGCAGATGGTCTGAATCAATTGGTAATACTTTGCTGTTTCTTTGGGTCAGGTTAACTGCAGCCAGAAGCAGCACAAATGTGCCAGCAGGGAGTTCCCCTCTTAATACAGGAATTTTCTACCAGGACTTTCCTGCTAGATTTTGGTCCTTTCATCACACAGAATGGTGAAGAGAGACTAGACCTCGGGGGGAGGATCTGAATTAGATTTTTCCTAAATAAACAGTGTTAGGAAGTTCAGATGGGGATGAACCAGATCCTTTAATCTGAAACACACAAACAAATATAGATTAGTGAAAACTCAGAGGAAAAGGGGGGATTTTAAACCTATACCTCTAGTTTGAGGGCTTGATTTTCTAACCAAAAAACTTCAGCCAGGGTGTTTTACAAACTTAAACCACCCCTGCTTTTCAGCTAAAAAATAAACATGATTTTCTAAAGCCTTTTTTGATGGCAAAGATGCAGATTTTGATAATCTGTTTCTCCTTTCCTGCTTTCATTTTATTGCCCTTCCTGATCAGTTTGGTTCCACCTTCTAAACCTCTCAAATAACTACTAAACCCATTAATTCAGTTATGTAAACCCAGACCACCACAATTAATAAAAGAGGTTTCTACATTCAGTGCTCAAGAAAAAAACCCCCAGTCAATACTACTCAACTTTCAGGCTGCAACAGCTTGAAAATAAAAGCAAAAGCACCAAAAAATGCAATCAGATATGACTTAATTACTATGAAGTGAATAAAGTGGTTTCTGTTTTAGTCACAGGTAGAAAAAGCACCACCCATTTACATTATTCTATATTAGAGTGAAAAACACTCCATAATCCAAAGTTTGCAATACAAAACAGAGAGAAAACCTCAGGAAGGGCAAGTTGCTAGAACTGATGATAATAAGATGATAAAAATAAAGTGGGATTTAGGGCAGGAATGCAGGGAGGAACACAGAAAAGAATAAGGAGACTCATCATTGAAGTATCCGGATATAAGTCTGGGAGCTAAAACTGATGGGAGATGAAAGTGGCAAAACAGTCAGAAGTGGGGTATAGCAGGAAAGGTAAATAAAATGATCCTGGCAACGTGTGGGGCTTTGTCAGAAGGATGAATAAGAAAATTGATTAAAATATGGCTGGAAACAAGAAATGAATTAAAAGATTGAAAGAGAGGATGGCAAGGGAGGAAGGATGGAAAGTTTATATTCGAACTATACAGCTATCTGCCGTACCTCTTCAGACCTTAAGCTGTCATCACATCAACTACACAGAAATGGAGAAGGGGAGGACATTTTTTATGCAGAATTCTCCAGAGCACCATTTAAAGCAATATTCTTGCCACACCTTTCAAAATACTCATGTCATCAATATTCCCAGAAGGCATCAGTTAGCACTGTCACACCCTGGACTGACATACATAGTGGGGTCTCCTGCCACTTCTGTACCCAGAGTTATATGCACAAGGGAGTTATATTTTTTTCCCAGGTATGTGGCAGATATCAGAACATTTTACTCTGGAAAGTGTAGAAAATTATTTTTTTTTATCTCCCTCTGTTTTTATTCATACATTATTTACAAAAGGAAGGACAGTAAAACTTGGGATATGAAAATCAGCTTGTGGCCATTTATATTAACTATTAGAGAAGTTGGATTCTAATAGCAGAGGTGCTGATTTTCAACCAGAGTTAAAACACAGAGGAAAACAGATAATGTGGGTGCATCTACATGTCGCCATATGGTGCTGCTGCTAAAGCACTGTGCTTTAGTACTTCCTTTTAGAAGTACTAAAGTACAGCATAGTATGGGCGGTTACTGCACCATGCACGTGGCACATGGTTAGATTTCACCGCTATGGGGGACGTCATTGTAGCTGCCAATCACATGTAGCTGCATTGCCATAGTGTGCTGTATGGTGACGTATCACATCACTACATTGCCATATGGCAACATGTAGACGCACCCAGCAAGAAATACTACGGTCTATAAAAGCCCAGCTGAATAAACTAAAACTTAAATGGAGATGGAACTTAAATGGGGAGGTGAGAGAAAGACATTTCTATTATTGGTTTTCAGACTGGCAAACACATTGTGGTTGTTTTTACTGATTAAAACCAAAGTTTTTATCAACTCCAAAGTTGGTAAGAAATACATCACCTCCAAACTTGGAACTGTCAAGTGTATTTTAGGGGGAAAGATGGAACAATGACAAAGACAGTACACAACAGGACATGCACAACAAACACAAACTAATGATGAAGGCCCAAACCCAGCTTATATAGAAACAAACTGAAAGATTCCCATGGAATCAAAAGGAGTTATATTGGCCCAAAAATTATTTCTGTTCCTGTAGACAGATAGAACATTCTACATAGAGGTTGGAGATAGTCAAGATTAAACCTGGCATGCATATAAATTAAACTTAAAAAAAGAGATTTTCAGAGGTATTCCTTACCTGTGAAGGTCTAGAATCAGATTAGCATTTATCCACATATTTAACACAGCCCCCTTTGGGAAATCATATCTAACTTTTACCATGGGCTTAGATTTCCATTGAATTCAACAGGATATTAACATATATTTGAATGCTTCTTTGAATAAGAGGCTAAAGTACTGACTTTGAAATCTACTTCCTGAAGTTCACTGATGTCGCTGTGGCTAATGAAAAACTATTTTTGATACTTTTGTATGATACTTTTACTTGTATAACTGAATGATACTCCTACCAAATACGTTTTTCCATAAAAAAAATCACAATATCAAAGAAAAATGTCTTTTTCATTATTTTGCAATGAGAAAAAGGAAAATTATGAAATGTAAAAAATCAGAAAAATAAAACATAATTTATTTTTATTTCAAATTCTGCCCTATCTGAGGGCAAAAAGAACTTCAGAACAACATTTACAATTCAAATTAAATCTAAATGAAGCTTCATTTTTAGGCTAATCGAATTGTTTTATTCAATTAGAAATCTCCTACAAAAAAAGAGAAAAAAAAGAAAAGAAATCACAAGAAACAAAAGTTTTCCAACCCTTATATACCTTGATAGTGAAAGCATAATTCAGAGTTCATGATACTTCTGCTTAACTGCTAATAATCCTTTGTATTTGTCTAATGCTTTTATTTTGGAGGATTTCAAAATTATTTACAAATAAACTGAAGTAGAGAATAGCCCCTCTGAGGAAAGGAAACATTAATTTCCTTGCACTTTAGATGCAGGAACTGAAATATGTATACACATTCAGGAAGTTTGTTTCAGAGGCAGGTTAAAAGGACATTTTTTGTCCTGTATCTTCTGCGGTGCATTATACAGAAGGTTTCCTTCCCTATGAAAGATAGCAAGCCAATTTGGATAAATAAAAATTACTTCTGATCCTTAGTATAAAACTCAACCAAGATCTTCCTTAAGGTTTAAAAAGCCTACAATTTGAATGACTAATTATGTATCCATTTCATAAATCTGTCATGTCATCTTGTATCTTATACCTCGAACCAAAAGCAGAAGTGATAAAGAAACAAAAAAGCTATTCTTGTAGTTTCTCCAAAGCAACAGAAAGCAAGTTTTTTTATAATATGTTCTTAAAAGATTTCCAGTGGAGTTTGGAAAAACCAAAGGGCCCAATGCCATCTTGAGTTTTAATGATTTTCTAGACCCACAAGGACAAATCTGCAGCTGGCCTAAATTAGGAGCTCTGCTCTCTTTGCATCATCCAAAGGTTTGGTTGGTTTGTTGACTTGACATGTGCCAGATCAACACTCAGGATCTCAATATTGCATATTAGACAGGAGGGCGTGATACAAAATTATATACACACATACACCACTATGAGTTCACATACACAAACATGCAAACATGCACTTCAGTGGCTGTGTGTGAACATCAGGGGGTGTTTGGGGTAACTTGGTACTCAGGGTTACTTGAGGTCAAGGTACCTTTGGGGTTACTTTGGGGTTTGGGGTCAACTGGGATTGGGGTTACTCAGAGTCAAGGTGCCCCAGGGTTATTTGAGGACACTGGGGCTTGAGGTTATTTGAGACCCCGGGGTCATCTGGTGCCAGGGTGGGAGCGGGGGAAGCCCAGAGGCAAGGTGAAGACAGCTGGGAAACAGAGGCTGCAAGATCAGGGCTGAAAGGAGGGGCAGAAAGCTAGGAGATTGGGGCTGGAAACTGAGAGGCAGAAAGCTGGGAGATCAGGAGGGAGATAAGTGGTGGCAAGGAGACAGGCAAAAAGCTGGGAGACTGGGGCTGAAAGGAGGGGCAGAAAGCTGGGAGATTGGGACTAGAAACTGAGACAGAAAGAACTGAGGGAGGAACCTGGGAAAGGAGGAGGGCCGGGAGGTTAATAAGACTAAAACCCAACTCGGGGTTTCAAAATAACAGTTTTATTAATCAGGCAGCCCCACAAATTATTGGTTCCCCCCCCACCCACACACACACAGACACTCTCACACATGCGCCCACACAATGGTAGCAGGAAAGGAAAGCTTCATGGA
The DNA here is from genome assembly GCF_001723895.1 of Crocodylus porosus. Taxonomy (NCBI): domain Eukaryota; kingdom Metazoa; phylum Chordata; order Crocodylia; family Crocodylidae; genus Crocodylus; species Crocodylus porosus. The sequence continues at coordinate 64,296,253 of NW_017728949.1, read as the reverse complement.
GGGATTGGACTCAAGGTGTGTGGGGATTGAGTCCAGGTCCTTTGCTTCAGGAAGGAAGGTGGGTGATAGCTAGCTATCCTGGGCTGTTAGTTGATCCTCAATGGCCAGTCAGGGTCTTCTCCAGCAAGGTGTTGTCCAGAGGGGGTTGCCAGCAGGGCCTCTGGGAGGATAGGTGACGTGGCATAGTGATGGTCCAGATAGAGAGGGCATCCCAAACAGGTCACACTCTACCACCCCTTTTAAAGGGATGGCATACCTGTGTGTCCTATGGGAAGGACATGTCCAGGCAAGGCCAGTCCTGCTCAGATGCATATGTGCAGATCCAGGTGTCCGCATTGTCTAGTAGGATACAATGGTGGGGTTGCTGGTTTCTCTAGGGTCTTTCTCTTCCAAACGTTGGCTTCCTGTAGGTTCTTTATCTTTCAAATGCTGGGTTTTGTCTGTGTTCCTGAGTGAGGTCTGTGGTTCTTGGGTGAGTTGATACCAGGCAATGGTCGGGTCATTGAGATGATGGTCCAGTCGTTGAGTTGATGGTCC
>NW_017728949.1:64279416-64295296 GCF_001723895.1 Crocodylus porosus | reverse complement strand
CTGGGGGTTTTGCTACATGTTATTAAGTTTTTAAAGAGGCCAGCTGGACTCACTTTACTAATTTATTTTCCCAATAGCCTTTGCTATTCTTAGGCAAAAAAAAAATCAGAATAGAGTGGGAGAAAGCATCCCTCTTTGAAAAGTGAGGCTCAAAGCCCCACTTCTCATCTGAACCTTCCTTACTCACTGGCCCAGGGGGCTCTGCATAGAGTAGAGCCTACTCATAGGCACCTAGCCATGCCTTGTGTAGGAAGGCAGACTGAACTCAGACAATGGTTTTCCTTGCATGGCAAAGTGCTTAAAAGTTAGGCAATGCAATTAAAAGTGCTCTCAAGGCCCAGATCCTCAAACATATTAGGTACCTAATTCCCACTGAAAGAAGGCATCACCAGCGCTAAGTGTCTCGGTGGCCTCGAGGAAGGGCTTCTGTTGCTCCACCATCCTTTCAAGCATGAGGTATTCGGAAGTCGACCGAGTCTCCACATCCTGCATGATTTTGTGCTGCAGGATGCTCAGCTCTGCCTGTTTTTCCCATAGCATCTTGCTCCCCCTGATGCTGCAGTGAAAGTAGCCCACCACCTTCCTGCATTTTGAAATCACCTGGCTTGTAGCAGTAGTGGTGGCGGTACCATCACTGGCAGCCCTGTCCCCCTCCAAGGCATCCCTGACTGTGAGGTGCAGCCTGCGTGCCTCACAGCGGATGCCAACAAAGTTGGCATCACAGACAGCCTTCGCCATATTGGCCCTGTTGTCAGTGACCATGAAACTGCAGGTGAGCTTGGCCTGCCCAATGAGTCACCTCTGCACCATGCGGCTCATGGCCCCCATAATCTCCCTTGCCGTGTGGGACTCATCCAACACCTTGGCTTGGAGGAGAGCCCACCAATGGCCTGACTGATCGCACCAGTGCCCTGTGAGGGAGAGGTAGGTATGATCACCATCCCAACTGCTCCAGATGTCGGAGAAGAAGTGCAAGGCTACCTGTAGCCCTGCATTGCATTGCTCCTCCCTCAAGTACTCCCTGCATGCCTCATACAGGCAGGGCACCACTGTCCTGCTAAATGTGGTACATGTGGGCACTTGGTAAGATGAGGTCATAAGCGCCATGAGTCCCCCCTCCCCACAAAGCAGAGACAGGCCACCCTGGCTGCTCAACTAGGGAGAACAGCTGGCTATCCAGAGCAAGCATCTCCGCAGTGCTCTGGGTGATCCCACTCACCTTTGGAACTCACCCCCCTTTTTATCCCCCTTTTCCCCACTGCTCCAGGGTGGTCTGCCTATGCTTTGGGGGAAGGGGGCTTTGGAGCGAGCGGGGGACTTCCCTTTCAGCATGCTCACACTGGTGCCAGGCTGAGCAGCAAGAAGGGCGAGGGGGTGCTGCCTCCTGAGATGCAGGAGCATCGCCGTGGAGGAAAAGTGTTTCATGTCCTTGCCCCGGCTGATGTGCCTTCAGCAGTGCTAGTAGATAGCAAACCTGGGATTATCTTCCAGCTCAAAATGCTCCCACACTGCACTACTCACCTGCTTCTGGGTTGAGGGTGGGGATGCTGCCTTATCCCCCTCCTCAGCAGGCTTAGGTGCAACAGCAGGAGGAGCTGCGTGAGCTGAGCTACTTGTCTCCACAACCTCAGCCTCCTCCGAGGTGCTACTTTCCAGAGGAGAACTTTAAGTCTAGGGGAACTTTGAGGGGTGTGGGGCACAAACTCTGATTCCCCCTTGGTCCCCAGAATTGCTTGAGTCAGGGTACTCATCCCCTGGTTCAAGCTGCAGCTCCTCGTCTGGCAGTGGGAGGCTCATGCTGGGAGATGACATTGATTCTTCTGCTGGTGCCTATTTCTGGACTTAGGGGAGGTGGTGCAGGTACAGGGACTTCAGGTGCAGACACTGCTCCCACCTCCTTTCTTCCACTGGCAGCAGAAGCATCATGGCTGCTTGGGAAGAGAATGTGTCTATGTTTGGGTGGGGGGGGGACTTGCAGCTCTACCTCTCCCCCTACCCCCTCTTCCTCCCCTGCCAGACAACCTGGCACCTGCCTTTCCAGCATGTGTCATATTAGTCTTTCCTGCGCTGCAAAAGCTGCGTCTGTCTGACTTCTGGATCCAAATCGCGGTCCAAAGCTTTGCACAGCCCTACTACCTACTGATGCCCCTTCCCTCCAAGAATTTTCCCAATCTCCTTTTGAATCTGGCTAAACTATCAGCTTCCACAAGATCTTGTGACAAGGTGTTCCATCCTTTAATTACACATTGTGTGAAAAATACCTTAGTTTTGTTTTAAATTTTCAGTTTAAGAGGGAAGAACATACATATATGTATCCTTTTGTTCTGCTGAAGTCCCAAAGACCAGGTATGTCATTTACTGGGACTTAAAGGTGCACTTGGAGTCTCTCTTCACAACTTCATCTGCCACAAAATCTAGGAATCAAGAGCCTGAATGAGCCAATAACCAAAGTGGCAAATCTAAGCAGACAGTTCCTATTTCCTTATTGTTGTATATAAAACTTCCATTCTCTACTTGGTATTCTGATTACATTTGCCACCTTTGCACCATTTTTACTTGTGCAATCTATTCAAACATACCAATAAGCCTCATAACATCAAGTTTTAGATTGCTAATTTACACGTATTGGTCATTAATATACTAGAGGGATTGGAAGTTTGCAGATGTCGAAAACTTTGGCTGTAAAATATATTAAGTTGATTGCATTGAAATATTCTCACTCTAAAGGCTCTTTTCCTAGACGCTGTAAATCAGTTCAAGTTCCTATATTACAGACTGAGTAACTTGGCTTTCATACTCTAACTGAAAACGAAGATGGGCTACAACTGGAACATACAATTCTAAAACTTTAGATCTGATATTCATGACAAAGAGTTGCTTACTATTTACATTTTTTACTTGTCTAAGTTATGTCTGCATGTACATATATTCCTTTGCTCCTAAAGAAGATACTTCATCTACATTTTCCGTATCTTCTGCTGACTTGTAAATATTCTTAGCCTCCAATGCCAGACAGCCTGAATAGTCTACCTCATTGCAGTGATGAAAAGAGAAAAACAAGCCAAATCAATTTAATGTAGAAGTATTTTACTTTTGCAAATGCAATGGAATTAGAATATGCCTCTAAATTTCACAAGATTGCTATATCATACACAAATTCCATTACTTCAGGCACATTTAATAAGGAGCCTTAAGCAAGAGGTGACATACAGCCTCTGGTGAGTTGTAACCTGACTAATCTAGTTCCCACTTCTCCCCAGCACAGCCATATGGGTAAACCTCTATTCCACTTTGGGACAAGGCCTTTGCTCTAGAAAATGATTCAAGGAAATGCCTTTCCTCAGACATTCTCTGAGAAATGCCTCTGTGGACTAAGCCACTGGGGCTTCAAGTCCTAGACAATGCTTCATGGGGTAGGACCTCTAGAGGGCACTGCTATACCCAGCTAGGCTTAACAGGGTCTCTTATACAATGGACCTCAGCTGTTCTCTGAGTTCCTCCAGTTCAGAAGTAGTTACTCGGTGGGTACCCCAATATATTTACTGAATAAAAGGAAGTATTTATGTGAGGAACACTTATTCAACAGGACATGTATTAGTGTTGTGCTGGAATATACTCTCTATATGATAGGATCCCTCTCTTTCTCATACATCTCTTAAAAATATGAAATGGTATACAGCACCACAATTTATTCTAATATTATAAAAACCATAGTCTGTCTGTTTCTCCATAGCACTTTATTTGCACTCTGATTGGCTGATGGAAACAACCAACCAAAGTGTGAATAAACTGTTTGGACAGGAGGTGGCAGCACAGTGGAGCACAGCCATGGTGGTGGGGACACAGGGAAAGGAGCGGGGGGCGGGGCCCACTCCCTGGAGGTGGTGGTAATGGAGCAGACTGAACGGGGAGACTCCCCCTTGCTCCTTGGAGGTGGCAGCAGTGGTGGGGGGGCATGCCGGGCCTGGCCTCACCCCAAAACTGAGGGTATGGGGGGCACACAATGGCCCCACAATGGCAGCAGGGAAGGTAGGGGGGCCAGGCCTGGCCCTGCGCTGGAGTGGGGGAAAGAAGGAGCACCCCCCTCTCCATGAAGGTGGCAGCCATAGCACATGGTGGGGGGAAGAAAATGGTTGGGGCTGCTGCGGCAAGGGGGGGACAACAGGAGCAGCCCCAAACCTGAACTGCTGGGGGGAATGGGGTCAGGCTCAAAGAGACAGGGGGAGGTCGGGGAACAGGGTTAGGCTCGAATTGGAGGGGTAGGGCCTGACGACAAGAGTGGAGGCACAGGGCTGGATGCTGGGCTCTGTCCCTGCTGGGCTCCCAGTTGGGGGTGGGGGAAGTGGCTCCGGCCCCAAAGCAATGGGGTCGAGCAGGGAGAGCGAGCCTGGCCCCAAGCCTCTGTCCCCCCCCCACCACAGGTGACATAACAGACAGGCCAGAGGTGCCCCCTGCCCCCCACCTGTGGTAAGGCCAGTGCCACTGGCCCCAGCCCCCCTGCTTCCTGAAGGGCATGAAAAAAGGAGCGGATGGGGGGGGCAAGGCCAGTGACACTGGCCACACCCCTCAGCCCTGCAGGTGGTTCTGACTAAGTGGACGGGGGGTTGGGGCCAGCAGTTGGAGGGTGGGCAGTCCAGCCCCAGCCCCAGGCCCAAAGTAGCGGGGGGGGAAGAGGGGGAGTGGGCCTGCCCCTGAATGTGGGGGAGAGGGGAGCAGGACTGGATGCAGGCCAGTTTCCCTGGCCACACCCCCCCCCATTATTTTTGATGGGCAATTGGCTAGTTATCTCTATAATTACCATCAGAGCAATGATCCTGATCAGGGCCTGTAAGGATGCCAATTATAGTTCCTGTCATATCAAATGTTTTTCACCCTGATCTCCAGGCTTTGCACACTTCCGATATGGTCTACACATTAGTTCTGCTTTCATCCTCACCTGTGACCTCATCTGTGCCAATAGCAGTATTACTATTATCATCCCTCTGCTTCTTTCCCCTATTCCTATCCGCATCAGTGCTTTCATGCTACCCCTGTAATGAGGATGTTCTCCCTATTCCAATAAATAAGGTGCTTACCTTATCATTAGACTCCCCTTGAACCTTCATTTTATCTGTAAGGCGATCAACTGCCATCACTAATGGGAGACCCACAGCTGCAAGTGTCATGACCCTTCCAATGTTCATAGAATCAAAGAACCATAGAAAATGCAGGTTGGAAAGTACCTCAGGATGTCATCTCATCCAACCCCTTGCTCAAAGCAGGACCATCACCAACAAGATCATTCCAACCAGGGCTTTGTCGAGTCAGTTCTTAAAAGACTCCAAGGATGGAGATTCCACAATCTCTCTGGGTAACTGGTACCATCCTCCTAGTGAGAAAGATTTTATAGATGTTGTAGATACACAAGATCTGACTCTTGTCCTCTTAGATTTCCTGTTCTTTATGCTAGAGAATCTATATGACTAGACTTCAATGCCCTTGCAGAAACCTATTGAATTAACAACTCAGCTCAGGTACAGGGGATCTGAAGTTCAGGGCTGTAAGTTGGAAGCTCACTGGAAACAAGTGTTTTGAAAAGTTGCAAGCACATAGGCAGCACTTGAGACTTATTTGCAAACAACCCTAATTAGATAAATACACTGATTTATTCATTGGAAAACTGTCATTATTTTATCAAGCCTTCGTTTTGCTTAATATCACCGCAGTCATGCTGCTACATGGATTCCTAGATTTTTTTTTTAAGTTTTTGCACTTTTTCAGCATCAGAGATCAAACTAGCAAGCACAGGTAAAGGAATTTAAACAGTCATCTAGACAAGGTAAAGTCAGAGCTGAATTTGCTTAGCTGGATTACAACTTAAAAAGTATTCCTGAGACTGAAGGTAATGAGATGGCATAATAAAGTCACATCTTGTTCAAGATTTCACCCTGCAAAACTTTTTGAAGCATGTCCTCCCGTGTTGAGAACAGCCCTCCTCTGTGTTAAATATAAATTGTGCTCTCCTTTTTGAGCAGCAGGTACAAAATTAGGAAATGGTGCTTCCAATCACATCCACAATGTGCACATCTACACAAGAAGTTTACTGCACAGTTGACTAGTTAACTGTGAGGGAAATGTGTCAGTGTCTACACCTGCACCCCTATCAGGGCACACAAAACTAATACACTCCACCGCAGGGAAGGACTCGTAAATGCAAGTCATACCCTGCTGTGCAGATCCTTCATGTGCAGCAACGCATGTGTAAATGCTGAGCCGACTGACTGGGGCATGAGGGTGTTTCAGTGCAGAAACTACCTGCTGGCCAGGCCACTCCAAAGCACCCTTGTGCCCCAGTCATCCCCTCCACTGAACATTGAGCCTGCTCAGAGAAGCCCCAAGCTGGTAGGCTGACCCCTTGGAGCCCCTGCCAGCCAGGGCTGCTGCAACCTGGCTCTGTGTGTTGCAGTTGGGATGCAACTGCACACCAGGGAGATCCCCAGGAGCAATAAACTCTGCAGTTTATTAATGCCCCCTAATGGCACATATAGACACACCCAATTAGAGGCTGGTTTCTACTCATAGTACTGAATGCCCGACTACAGTACCTTTTTTTGAATGATCTCAAAATACTTTACAGCCCCTACTTCAGCAAAGTGCATAAGTGTTCTTAATAAGTATGAGCCACGTGAGTTGTCCTAGAAACCCACATGGGGATGGGGGGGCAAGGGAAAAAGGAAGGGGAAACTTGAGGCTGGAGTAAAGGGAAGAGAGGAGCATGCACATGCAAACTGATCAGCCCTGCACGGAGGCTTGCACACTGGAGTCGGAGATTTCACTGGCTCTCAGGATTGTGGCCTGAAGAAGCTGGACTCAGACGTGGGGGGCAGAGACTAAAGGCTTGTTTGGGACACCTCCTGAGGTGTGTGTGGGGAAATTAAAGTATTACCACAGTGCTGATTTTTTTTTTTTTTACGTTTTACCTGATCCCTCCCTTTGGCCCACACGCCCCTTGACCCTAGCACTGATGGTTTTCTATATAAAAGTGGGAACTCCCCCTTGCTTTTTGTGCCAGTTTCTGGGGCTGCAGAGTTGGCACAAATTGGTGGTAGCTGTGGGAATCTGAAGGAGGGGTATCCCACAGGTGAGGGAAACGGGGATCAGTGGTCACAAACCATAAGGAACTGGGCAAAGTGCTTCAGCGAGTGTATGGGTTTTGTATACTGTGCTGGAATTTCAGGGGATATGAGTACCACAGAGGAGGGAGCACTCCCAGTGGGAGAGGAAAATACCATCCCACAACTAGTGTCTCATGGGCTATATCAATCTAGCAAGAAGAGAGCAACGAGAATGGGGTGACTGGCATGAACAAGTTGAAACGACAGCTGAGTTCAATGGGTGGAATCAGGCTACTCAGTTAAAATTCCTGAGCCTGTTGCTCCCAGAGAAGGCCAGGGAGATCTATCTTGGGCTCAGCAACGAAGCCAAACAGGAGTACAGGCACCTGACAGGGGCCTTTGGGAATGTGTTGGAACCAGATGCAGGCCCTGACTGCACTGTGCAGCTCGCTTTAATTGTAAGAAGACATCAACAAGGTTGGTGCAAGTTTGGCATTGTCCTAAGATGATTAACTGTAAAGGTGTTCCCACAAGTCAGCCCAGAAATACAGGACCTGCTGGCCCATGACCAGTTTGTCAGCAGTGCCTTCAGTGTGGAGAAGTGGCTGTTGCTTCTGTTGCGGAGACCCCATAGCATGGATGATGCTATACAGCTAGCCGTGGAGGCCCTAAATATCCAAAGCACCGAGGCAAGGGTGCATGTGCATGCCAGGGAGGAGAAGTCAAGAGCACACATGACAAAACTGAAGTCATCTGCCTTGTGAATGGTGATGGAGACATTGAGAGAGATCTTAGGGGAACTGGACCAGCTTAAGAAGAGTATGGAAACCCAGTCCCAGAGCAGCCATGCAAGGGGAGAGCCTCCTGGACCAGAGCAGCTGGAGTGTCATCAGGAGAATGCTGATGGATTCTGGCACCGTGGCAGCCACGATCACTTCTGGAGGGAATGCCCAGAGAGAAGGTGGCATTCACGGCAAGGAAACTGATGTGGGCAATGAAGGGGGTTCCAGCCATTGTAAGCAGACAAAGAGGCCCACAAAATGAGGGGGTGTTTGTTGGTGTCACAGGGTTGGGATACTACCTGGAGGGAAAGCTAGGAGAAGTTCCTTTCCAGTTCCTTCCAGATTCAGGTGCCCATTGTTCATAGCTGGGTATGGGAGCAACAGAGACAGAAGCCTTCAAGCCTGTAGGTGACTGGCTAAGGTAGCCAATGGAGAAGCACTTCCAATTCTGGGAGAGCGGAGTAGTTTCCAAGGCCTACAGCTGCCATATTAAATCCTCATAGCAAAGGATGGCGATCGAGATGGCTTGTTAGGCATCAACTTCCTAAAAATGTATCAGGTCATTATGAATTTTGCAGACTGCTTATGTTGCTTTCTGGGGAGGTGCTTCTCTTTACTTATCACAGACGACAGCATGTGAAGTGGTAGTGGAGAAGAATCTAACAATAGCTCATAGAAATGACATGCTGATCAGTGGCAAACTGAAGAGATGGTGCTGTGAAGAAAGGGAGCAAACAGGTAAAAGGTAAAGAAACATCAACATTATGATAACATATACTCAGCATATACTTAATTTAATTAACACATACTCATACATATACTTAATTCTCCCCCTCCCCACACACACACACACACAGACACCCCTTCAGAGTGTCCCAAACAAGTCCCTTGAGTGTTCAAACAGCAACCTGCAGCTTCCCCCAGATCTGTATTTAGCTGCTTCGGTCCACAGTCCCTGGCTGACCATTCACATTGGCTTTATTTCAATATATTTTAATTATACTATTATATTCCAGAGTAACTTCATCTCACTTTTGGGGGGCCCACAATTTCAATCACGTCCTTGTGTCAATAGCTCCATTGTGGTTCTGTGTTTTGAGTATAATCAATCAATCTGTCAGGGCTCCAGATCACATAGCTTCACTTTTAAATTTGCAAATAACATATGCAAGAGCATTTCTCTTTCAGATATTTTGTGTCCAATTCCCTTTTTTATGAAGATTAATTTTAAAAAATAAAATATGGTTTTATTATTACGCTAATTTAATGTTTTAGTGGAGGTTGGCTTTCTTTTTGCTGTATCAGCTCTCACAGACTGATACCTACAGCATTTTCTATCCCTCCCTCCCCTCCACTAAAATCAATAGACTATGGAGTCTAACACAAGGAATTTTTTCCCCATTAATATAAAATTATTAACTCTGGGGAATGGAAATTGCTGAAACACATTTCATTAAAGTTGCCTTGCCTGCATAAGAATAAGCAGCAGAGTTTGCTAAAAGGAAGTGGTTATATTGCTAAATGATGTATTTTGTAAGACTCTGTTGTATATTTTGGAACATGTCTAAAACTTATCAGGTAGCATAACCAAAAGTTATATCATGTCCTCTGCATTGTCTGTCTTTCCTCTAGGACTATTGGTTTTCTTTTTTTTTTCCCCTTTGAGATTTTATGGGGTCTTGGAAAAATGTATTGCCCATTTACCTTCAGCTAATGACTGAAAAAAGTTAGTTGTTTTAGTTATATAAGCTTGTTCTTGGTTTTTGCTGGATATCATCATTGTGCTGCATCATTGAAATTCCTGAAAACTTTAAGAGAAGCTATGAAGTGTTGTCAATTTCTCACTGGGCATAAGTCCAAAACTTTTTTTTTTTTGAAAGTCCAAAAAGTATAAAGTTTTCTCTTGAATCCATCTGGCCCAGACTAAAATCAAAGAAAGCAATTCCGCGAGATGAGACATCTATACCTGCACTGTGAGGCTGCTCTGATGCGCTGCAATTACAGTGTGTCGGAGAAGACTTAATTAATCCAGTCACTTACTCAGTTACTCCAGCATCATGTGTATCAGTGTCCCCATACTGAAAAACATGTTGGAGGCACTTTAACTAAAGCTTGTTTGACAAACTTTAGTTGAAGCACCCCTGCTGCCATTTTTCAGTGAGGGGATGCTGATACATGTGATGATCCATGTGCTTTAATTAGAACAGCTCTTGAAGCCACTCCCCCACCCTCCTGGAGCATGTGTATAAACACCCAGATAACTCTGAGGATGGGTATGGCTGGCTGCTGGGCCATTTCTATCTTTAATGTGATTTCTTTCATTAAAACAATGTAGACATGGCTTCATAGTACTGTTAGGTTCTGCATCTCTCCACACTTTGAGACAGATCCACACTGATTTCAGTAGCCTCTGGATCTTGAATTAGCAGGCTACTGTTTTGGAAAAGAAATCACTCCCTGGACATCCCCAGCAACAGGGAGCTGCAATGGACACAGAGTGCAGCTCAATGCTGATAAAAGTCCTGAAAAGCTTTCATTGAAACCATCAGTTTTTAATCAGCTCCCTCCTGCATATATAATATCAAAAAATGTAGTGTAGTTGTACTGAGTTTCATTAAATATCTTCTGCAGAATTTTTCCATTGCGTGGAATGGACATACCTTTAGGAGCATAGGACTGGAAGGGGTTTCCTGGGCCTTTGACTCCAGTCCCCTAAGCTTGTAGGCAAGTCCTCTAAGTTAGAAGAAGGTATCCCTAAAATTTGTCACTTCAAAATATTATTCGCAACTATAGCCAAAACACTAGCACACTGGAACAGGGGGCTTGGGTAGAACCCATTACTGAAAGGTACACTACACATGGGTGAATAGGGAAGTAGGGGACTCAGCTAGAGGTATTTTGTCACACTGGAGTAAAAAAGAGATTAATGGCCACCACCATATATAAAAGGTTGGGTTAGGGTTCAAACAGTTGCCCTCAGGGCATGGAAGAGAATGAGAGCAACTACCGCAGATCCAGCAAAGCATCAAGGACTCTGCAAACTGGAACGCACAGGACAGATCCCAGACTGGTGAGACAAGGGGATACTTATGGCAGAGACATGGTCAGCAACCTGCCAGCAAGATTCCAGGGAGGCCAGGAGTGCGATTCCCCAGAGGTCAATCCCTTTGGATGCTCAGCATACAACAGAAGCAGCGGGGGAGCAGCCACAGTCAGAAAGGATCAGAAAGGGGGCTACTCTGGAAGCAGGGGCCAGCATCTGATTGGCAAGATCCCAGGGAGCATGAAGGGACACAACCCCAGAGAACAGGTCCCCGAGACAACCAGCTCATGGCCGGAAATGTCGAGAAAACTCCATGACAAGGAGCAGTGGAGAAGCTGCAATCAACTAAGTGGCAATCTAGCCGCACCCATATTAATGAGACAGTTAGCACGGACTTTCACGTTGTAACGGGTTCAATAAAAGAGGTACTTGATGAAAACAACCACCTGGGTGGTCTGGTGCTTTCCCCTCTCCCCTCAGGGATTAACATCTTATCTACCATCTTCTTAGTCGTGGCAGGCAAGTCCTGAGGCAAAGAGGGGGCGGATAGCAGACACCCGCCTACACACACACTAAAGCATGAAGAGGTAAAAAGCAAGGAAGAAGAAGGCACTGCCAAATTTTTACCACCACAATAGCAGGAAAGTAGTTGGTTAATGTATGAAACAGAAAAAGACAATCTTGCCCCCCCCCAAACACATACACATGCATGTGCATACGTGCACACACACACACACACACACACACACACACACACACACACACAGAGTCTGTGCCAATGTGGCCCAGAGGAGAAAAAAAATCATCCCACAATTCTGGGATGAAAAAAATAATCTCACAAATCTGGAAGTTCATATGAATGAGCATAAGAGCAAGACCCGCTAGCCAGGACCTTTGTTTTTTCTAGCATCAGCAAATCTCTTAGCTAGAGTCAATGCCCCAATGCCTCACAGAAAAAGGAGGTGGAGGAGGGAATATAATAGAAGTCAGTAGTATTCATGAGAGAAAAAAAAATCCTGGGCCCAAGTGGCAATTGGCCAAAGCCCTGAGGTGCAGGCTTGCTAGACATTTTTTACACTAAAACACCAGTCCAACTAGCAAGGAGTTATGTGTGCCCCTCACCCTCCCAGCTGCCATTCTCCCTCTCGCTCCAGCTGCTGCTACAAGCCAGTTTCTCTAGACTCCTCCTTCCCTTCCCCTAGCTTTTTCTTCCTTTTCCCACCCCAGGAGATGGCACAGCACAGCCCATGGTGCCAGGGGAACCTGCAGCCAGGGATCCAAGAAGGCAGCTGTGCAGTGAAGTGGTGTGCACATGCGTGGTTAACCAACTGAACATGGTGCAGCAGAGGGTTGGGGCCTCGGGGCCTGTGGCTCACACCAATGCAGCTCCTGGACCTGCAGCCCCAGCTGTGCAGCCCCTGGCTACTTAGAAGTTGGACAGCCCTGGGCTACATTTATACCTTGAGAATCTTAAAAATATGGCTCCACATCACATGCCTACAAGTTGGTCCTATCATACCTCCTTGTCCTATCATACTATCTTTTCCATAAACATATCCGCTTCAGTTTTTAATAGTTTTATGCTCCTTGCCACTACCACTTTGCTTGGAAGACCATTCAAAATCTTCACTCTATTAGAAATCCTCTTCTAATTTCCAATTTGAATGTCTCTTTGGTCATCTTTTAACCACTTGATCTTGTAATGGTGCTGTTTTTCAGCCTAATATCTTTTCACCTTCTATAATATCCTCACTACATGCATTTGTACTTCTGTTGCACTGGCCAATTACAGGCTACAGATCTCTATACTTGCTCATCATAGTTGGTTTCATAATAATAAAGATCAAAAAGAAAATAAGCCTTTTTTTTCTCTAAAACACCCTGTGAAACTTGTTGGTTTCTTCAACCCCTTCATTACCACAATGGCAGTTTGATATATATATATTTTAAATAGTTTAGAATGAGAGCCAAAACTATTCATTTGAAAGGGAAAGCAATACTTTTGTGGTACAGTAGATAAAATAACCAAAGAGAAAAACTGACTCCAACTTTCTCCACAAATTCAGCTTCAGTTTCAGGTTTCTATGATGTTGGCCATTTCAGCACTTCCTGATCTCAGCTAGGACCAGATGTGATCACTTCCAGTAGTATGAGCCAGCTATTTTTCATTTTGCCTATCCTCACCCAATGAATACATTATCGAAGTGCTGAACTCAATCACAGTTGAAGTTATGCAATAGAAACACACACACCAACTAAACAAAATTAATGAATATATTAAAAAGCCTTTTCCATAGCTGTAATCCCAATTAATGGTTTAAGGCATCTCAGATGAGATAAGGCAAGTATCCAAAGGCAAAAAAATAAAAATGTATCTGAACCAAAGCTCTCAAGTATTTTAGAACTGTCCAAAAGTAATCTGACAATGACACCTGTTCCTGGCAGAGATTATCCTAGGAGTTATAAAAAATGGAATATAGGCAATTAGTTTTGCGTTTTTCCAACTTCCAGCAAGAGCACAGATAGACTTGGGTTTGATTTGGGTTTAAGAGCTGAGTGAGCTTCAGGGTGATTTGTGTATACGGATGCAAGTTTATTTAGTATGTTTGTCTTTGGCTGACAGGGAAATGAGTGTTCAGTGGATAAACCAAGATCCTGTCCAGATCCAATTGCAGCCTGTCCCTCCCTTCTAGTGTGCCCACATCTTAGTGGGGAGATGTGGGCACACTAGAAGGGAGGGACAGGCTGCAACTGGATCTGGACAGGTTACAGGGGTGGGCAGATGAGAATAAGATGGGATTCAATACTGACAAGTGCAAGGTACTGAACCTAGGGAGAAAGAACCAGCAGCATACCTACAGACTGAGGAACTCCCTTCTCACCACTGCAGAGGCAGAAAAGGATCTCAGAATCATTATAGACTCCAAAATGAACATGGGCTGCCAATGTGGGGATGCAGTCAGGAAGGCTAACCTCACCTTGTCATGCATCCACAGATGCATCACGGTGTCAGAGTGGGGCAGGCAGGGCAGCCACTGCCGGGCTGGGACAGTAGGCAGGGGATGGACCTGGCTGATTCAGAGATTTGGCTGCTGCTGAATCTCCAAAACAGCTTCGGCCTAAATGATTCCGGACAGTGATTTGAATCACCAAACTGAATCACTGTCCCCCGAACCGACCAAATCCAAATCCAAAGCCACTTTGCACAGGTCTAATGAACACAGTATGAATGGACCTTAAGCACATTACTGAATCTTTTTTGTTCCCTAGTTCTCCATTCTATCTTATAGGGCATAATATACAATCCATAGTGACTTTAAAAGACCCTGTGATGAAGACACCCAGCTAGACAAGCTCCCGTGTCTTAAAATAGAGATGAGAAAATGTGATAACAGGATAACTAATGGATGGTACCTTAATGTGTTGACAGGATAAAGCCCTGCATTGCTCCATACTAGGCAGCAATACATCTGGCCATCACCAGCATGATCCTGTAGCCTGTGTAGAACAGTGCTGGTGAAAATTGCTCACCATGAGTTAAACTGGTACACCTATTTGAAAACCTCTCTCCACCTATGCTCTTAGGAATATCAACGTAAAAAATATTGACCTTACACAATTCTTTTTATACTAGTAATCAACCTTTTAAAACATTATATAGTTCTACATGTAGGATCATGCTTATTAATATTGTCCTCCTATATTAATTGCCTCAGAATTGGGGCCTATAACCATCTACCTTTGCTAATGTACAAGTTGGTGACAGTAAATTTAAATATATAAATATATTTCCTGTAACAGTGAGTTTTTATAAAAACATTTTTCTTTTATTGTTATTGATTTTATTTTACAAAGTTACTGTAAAAGACACAAAAATATGGATTATATCAGTAGTCCATAAAAATTAGAGTAGATATAAGAACACAACTAAACTATATTATACAACAACCATCACTCATATGGTTATTCATAGACATCAAACAAAATATCATCTTAAAATAAGGTAGCGCTCCATTAAACAAGAAGTAGAGAACATAAAGGGAGGAAACCACTTTTCACCACTGCCCTGGGAGAGCTAACACAATGTCAGTTTCTAGGGATCACCTCTTTTACAGAAAAGTGGTAAAGATTACTTGATTCTTTCTGACAACAATGCCCCTTTTCTCCAATGTGGTAATGCAACAGCACTTTAAAAACTGAGTGTAAGCCATATTTACTTACACTAAAGTCCTTTTGCAGAATGATGTAAGGAAGAAACAGACACAGAATAGGTCAGAAGCCAAAGTATCAAACGACATATATAAAACATAATGGAAAGTTTTACCGTAATAAAATGCTGTGATGTGTTATCTACTTTCCCTTTTGTTTCTTCTAGCTCAAAATATTTCAATGTTCTGAAGAACAAGGGTTTTCCTCACACCATCTTATGTAGCAAATGCTCAGGCAGCAGCCAATATTGTCAAAATGACTGCATGCTCACACAACAGCTTGCCCTGACAATCTATACCCCAGGGTACTCAAGGAGCAGGCGAGCATCATAGCCCAACCCCTGGCACGGATCTCTGAAAACTCCTGGCGTTCTGGTGTAGTGCCCAAAGACTGAAAGAAGGCCAACGTGGTGCCTATCTTCAAGAAAGGGAGGAAAGTGGATCCGGCTAACTATAGGCCCATCAGCCTGACTTGTAACCTGACGGAGGTCTTAAAAAAGTTTATTAAAGAGGCCATTCTTAATGGACCGGCCAATGCCAACATCCTGAGGGATAGCTAGCATGGGTTTGTTATAGGTAGGTCTTGCTTGACCAATCTCATTTCCTTCTATGACCAGGTGACCTATCACCTGAACAAAGGAGAAGAGATTGATATCATGTATCTTGACTTCAGAAAAGCCTTCGATCTGGTATCCCATGATCACCTCTTGGTGAAATTGGCCAATTCTGGCCTTAGGTCCAACATGATCCACT
>NW_017728949.1:64258810-64278628 GCF_001723895.1 Crocodylus porosus | reverse complement strand
GAGCCCCCAAGGTCTGGAACAGTCTGCCATCAGAGATGGTTCAAGCACCTACATTGAACACCTTCAAGCATAAATTGGATGCTTATCTTGCTGGGATCCTATGACCTCAGCTGACTTCCTGCCCTTCAGGCGGGGGGCTGGACTCAATGATCTTCCAAGATCCCTTCCAGGCCTAATGTCTATGAAATCCATGAAATCTATGAAACAAGGTAGCAGAGAATAAGAAGCACGTTTTAACCTGGAGGTATATAAATTGCTTAGACTTTTGATCTATGCATGACAGAATACAGAGGTTTTCCTGACTGCTTAATCTCTTCCTGGGGAAAGTAGACAGGATAGAAAGCTGAATCAGCATAGACGTCAGCAATCCATAGTCCATATATATCTATGGCATGTCTGAGATCCTGGTTTTCTCTGATTAAACACAAAAACTGCAAATTCTCTGATTAAAAATACCAAGATCCATGTTTTTGCATGATTAAAATGAAGCACCACTATATATACACGTATCAGTTGAATATAATGTTTTATTGATATATTTACACTTTTAAAGCAATTTGGAAGCTACCAATGTCTCAATCATTATAATAAAATACATTTTAAATACCTATACATTTTAGCTTTTGATTTGGGGGTTTTTTAACATGGAAAATCAGAGCTCCCTCTGCCCCATTTACTCACCAGGACATTGGTCCATCTGCAGCTGTCCCTTCCCACTGCTTTGAGGTGCTGAGCAGCTCTAATAAGCTGGTACCATTGGGCTGTGGGTGCCTGCCCAGCCACAGTCCCCCAGCTCTGTCGGTGCCCCTCACTCCCCACCCATAGTTCTCCCCTGCCCTGATTGAGGGGGCCCCCAGCTGCCAGGGCTATGGGGCCAGGGACCCAGGTTGACAGCACTATGCTCCCTGTGGCAGCACCCAAGCCCTGGCTGCCACATGTGGGGGGTACCAGGTGCTATGATGAAGTGGACTGTAAAGCCTGGCTCCCTGCACTTCATGCGGTACATGCATTCCTGAAAATCTGTGTATAACTCAAATTCACATAAAGGAAACACACTTTACAAGGTAACAAATAGGGATATGTTCCAAGACCTTGGCAGCAGGTAAGTCTGCTGGGGTCAGGGGTCATGCTGGGCTGAGGAGAGGGACTATGGGAGGGCGGGTGCTGCAGCCACTCCAAAATTCACTGTAGCCCCTCCAACCCCCCTCCCAGTGCTGCTGCTGCCCACTCCAAGTGCAACACAGCCCCACCCCTCCACTGGGACTATCCCAGCCATGAGTGGGACCTTGATCTGTGCCCCCACCGGTGGTGAGGGAAGGAGTGGGGCCAGGTCTGGGGCAGATGCAGGTGCTGCACAGCTGGGGCAGGATGGGGGGCACAGCTCCTGCTGCTATGGGCTGCCACTTTGGCCTGGGGCTGGGAGCCATGCCAGGCTCTTCCCAGCGGGGAGACTGAGGCGTGCTGCACTCGGGGTGGGATGCAACAGTACTGGGAGGGGGGTTAGAAGGGCTACAGCAAATTTTGGGGTATCTGAACCCCCCCTCCCCCGTAGCCCTGCTCCCAGCTCTGCTGTCTGATTGGCTGATGGAAACTACCAATTAGAGTGCAAATACAGCATTCAGACAGGAGGTGGTGGGATGGTGGAGCTCCACCATGATGCTGGGTACACAGGGGATGGAGCTGGCCTCGCTCCCCTCCCTGAAGGTGGTTGCAATGGAGCAGCCCAGCCCAACTCCCTGCCTGGTGCTGCCCCTAGACCCAGCCCACAGTGGCAGCCCATAGCAGCAGGAGCCATGAACCCCATCCTGCACCCCGGCTGTGCAGCACCTGCCCCTGCCCCAGCCTCAGCCCTACTCCCTCCCTCACCACCAGCAGGGAGTGCAGATCGAGGCCCCACTCACCCCAGTCCTTGTTCCTGCCTGTGCCTTGCTTCCTCCCTCCCCTCTGGGGCCTTGATCTGTGTCCCATCCTGCCCACGGCCCTTTCCCCTTCCCCCACCGACTTACCTGCTGCCGATTGCATAAGAGTGAATTTAATGAATATATAACAAATTTTGCATATAACAAATTTTGCGTATAAAACAGGTCATTGCATAAAAGTGAAAAACCAGCCTAAAGTGAGGGGAAGCTGTATCAAACAGGGCAGCAGGGCATCTTTTAAACTAACTTATTCGGCTGAGCGTGGTGCTATCCATGAGTCCAGAGAGGTAGTTAGCCATGTTAATCTGAAGTTAGGCAGAAGGCAGGGCCTCTCTCTCTACTAAAGGATATCAGTCACAGAATATATTTTACATGTCTAGGGTAGAAGTTCCCACAGGGCTAGACACAAATTTCAGATGACTTGTTGTAGCAGCTTAAGTAGTGATAAATTGTCTTTTAAAAACACTTGTGAAGCCATAGACAGCTATTTTTAATATAGATGTTTGAATATCAAATGTCCAAGAAAAAAAATGCTTTGAAGCAGAAGTTCTGTATGGGACTGGCAGAGAGTTAAAACTAGAATCAAATGGATAAAAGAACCTACAGAAGCTGCAAATTCAGGAACAGCTAATTCCTGCACTCACCCTTCATCTTCTAAAAGATTATTATGAGTCAAAGGAATATGACATGTTCAGGCTTTAATGGTGTTCAGTGCTACGAGTCACGCTCACAGCAGCAGTGATATTCAAGTGATTTTTAAAAATTTTTTTTTCAGTGAACAGTACACATGTGACCCTGAATAGAGCAACAGCAGAGGTCATCGTTCTCAGACACTTCTCAGGATCAGCCTGGATCCATGAATGAGGAAAAAAAGCCTCGCAGCCTGTAACAATGTGGCCCTTAGGAGTTTGATAATTCTGTTTTGTGATATTTCATTTCTTAGTACATTTGACATTTTAGAAAATGGACATTGAAGCGCACTGAGCAAATGCAACCCCCTGATATATAACATATAATAAAAAATTGAAATAAAACGTGAATATAATTGTTTGTAATACAGCCCGTTTATTTTTGTAATGGCACAGTGGAAATTACATGCTGAACGGTTGCAGGCAGAGGTGCAAAATAGAATCACAACCAAAATCCTAAAACAAAACCCAGCCCCCTCATACACAACTACAGGGAAACTTTTTAACTTTGTGCTAAAGATGCATGTACGTCCAAAACGTATGGAATCACTTTGGCAAGCTATAAATGATGTATGGAATGAAAAATCCCATACATCATTCTGCTATTCACTGAGGTAATAAGCAGAAACAATGCAGAAAAACTCCACCATCTAAGGGAGAAAAAAGGTTTCCCATTATTTTTTAATTGCATCTGGTAGCTTTACTCCCCAGGCAGCCCTTGAATTGAAAGATTTTTGATGGAGAGTGAATATCTTTTTTTCACTCATGCAAACTACAGAAAAATCTAACACGTAAAAAGATCAATTCTTTTCTTTCCTATTTCTTTTTCTTGTATTTAATCACATGCCTAACATTGTAGCAGCTTCTTTAAATACCTGCGTTTTTGTCATCAGAGGGAACAACCAGCATCACAGCTGCAGTTGTCCTTCATTCAGTTTTGTAGATCTGCGTTAAATGGAAAGGAAGGATGCCACTATGAAATAGGCAATAGTGTTTGTAATCGTAAGCTCCCTTTCTTGGGGAGTTCACTCTGAATAAGCTAAACTATCTGATATTTATCAAAAGAATCAGTCCAGAGAAGATCTTCTATTGCCCTGCTACTATATCTGTCACCAGCGTTTGATGTATTCTGCTCTAATATATTGCTGATACATCACAACTGAAGATACTGAAGACACTTAATAAAGGGGCAGAATGGCAGTGAGCTGTTTCTCTCTCTCCTTGAGCATCATGGCCCACAGGATTCTGGACATACGCGCATCACTAATGAAATCTAGGGATAACATTTAAACCATACCCAATGCCAGATTGAATTCTACATCTGGGGCTGATCTTTAAGACAATTTGTGGTCTCTATCAATATGAATAGAGTTGCATGGACAGAACTGTTTATTGGTCCTACGTGACCCACACAAACAATGCTGCGTGCTCTGGAGCTCCATCTACTCACACTTCACCTGTTTGCATATGTGTGGACATCTTTTGCAGAGTGGACCGAGCACCTGCTTATCACCAGAACTTGCTTTTCTTTCCACATCTTATCATGAAAGCAGCCCTAACAGGGAAACTGGAAATCATTTCCTTGGGCCTCGGCTCATGCTCCTAGTAATGGTGAGTGAAAGGGAGAAATTATTTTTGTATAAGATCTTTTAATATCCCTATTGGCAGGATTATCTTAGAGAATGACAAGTCCTTGAAATACACTTTTAATCACTTTACTGTTATGATTTCTCATTACTTTCTACTAACTGTCACATATTGCTGGGAATATATAGAGTTTTTACCAAACCTTTTTTCCCCATTGCTATTTTAAATTGATCTTTTAGCCATATTAAGGACTGTGTGCCTTTTGAAGTGTGGGCTAAAAGTATTATTTATTTATGAACTATATTAAGAAACCTTTTATAGTTTAACACAATTCTATACACCTCACTGAAGTATTGTGCCTTCTGTTATTATGTTCACACCTAATCTGCTTTGTTGGCTGTTTGACTCTCACACGATCTGCCCAATGGAAAATGCATTGTCTTTCAGAAACATTAGTTTTGAAAGAATCACAAAATAGAAATGCACAAGCGTGTGGTAATCACCTTTCCTTCTTTAACCACTGGTCAAGACTAGGAAGAGATCTGGAAATACAATCTCTGTACAACAGTTTTGGAAGCAATAAATTACTGTGTCAATTGCTTCTGTCTTCTTTTTCAAGTAGAACAGTTCAGGGATTTCATATTACCAGCAGCACATCTAAATGAGCCGTAATTACAATATTGTTATTGTTATCACTCTTTACTCTCCCGTCTCACATTTATTCTCTAATGATAAAAGGGCAGGAGCCTTTATCACACTTCTGTTAGCACAACCCTGGTTCACTGTTCATTATATCTTCATCTAGTTGCTGACTATATTTTTTCACTTTCTAATATTTCATTCAGTCTAAGGTTTTTGGGTAATAGCATTTTGATTTAATAGAGCTAAAATTGTGCACTTCATGCTCCCCCTAAGACTTTCAACACCTTCCTGAGCCTAACATCTACCTTGTCAGACAAAAGTGCACACTGGAGCTTCAGCCTGAGATAGGCACCAGAATCCTAACCCCATTGATTTGCTCTTACTTGTTTTAATATCCAGTTTTACCCTATTTTTAATATTCAGTCCATGGTAGAAAATCTGGATATGGCAGTAGTTATCGACTGTTTTAGACATGGGGAACCCCTTGCTAGACTCAAGGTGCCCTTTGGAAATTGCCGGCTCTTAGCTAATTTGCTTTTTTGATTATAGAAAAATATAGAGCAATTCTCCTGTTGCAAAGAACTCAGTAATGATCACAACAGGTCAGAACGTTTTGGACACTGCGGATTCCTATTTGAAATCTCAGGGTTTCTTTGGTGAATCATGTGCAAGAGCTTGCACATACAGCAGTGCAAATAGTGCACTGCCCTCTGTAACACTCTTAAAAGGATATCATGGCATCCTAGTTGAGAATCACAGTTATATGATAAGAGTCCCATTAGCCAGTGGCCATTTTTCTTTAGAGACCTTGTTTTACTTGGGCAAATTGTGATTGTGTCCATTACAGAGGGGGGAAAAATCAACTTACTGTTAAGGAGAAGACATAAGGCTACTCACTTTCTAAGCATCAAGTTGTCAGCATGTCTCTTTGCATATTGTACAAACCAGCCCACTTGGTTGAGGATAGAAGAAATGAAGTCACTTGCTCTGCCTACTTCTGCTTAAGTATTCCATTAGCCAGACCTGCCCACGTACAGGTACCTCTGTAACAGGATAGGCCCTGAGGGTGGCTGTGTCACCCCTAGTAACCGTCTTGATCCTGTCCTACTCTGGCCTCGCTGGATACCACCCTGTTGTCTCTCCAGCCATGCTTTGGTGTTAAAGTAAAGTGGGCAGGCTGCCCTCAGAGGCCAGAAAGCTTGGGATGCTCTTTCTACCCCAGCCGCACAGTCTCTCCATCACAAGGGCCTAATTGTCTTAAGGACTAAAATCATGGCCTCTGTCATTCCCTGTAGCCATGCCCATGCAATGCGGCATTTGGCTCCTTAGGCCTTCAACCTTTTTCTGGCCATTGGCCTTCTGGCCTTGGCCCTCTCTATCTCTCTGGACTCAGCCCAGGTCCATTGCCCCAGATCTTGGCTCCCGGGCCCCATCCCTGGTCACCCTCTCAGGCTCCAGGACCCTTGGCCCTTTGGTCTTGCCCTCTACCCTACTGGAGTTTGGGGCTGCTTACTTTGTCACTGTGCCCCCTCAGCCTCTGGGAGCATGCATTGTCCATGCACAGATGGCATCACTACATAGCTCCAGCTCCACACTGGGCCTCACTCCATGCCCACCTGACATTCAGATCCCACCAGAATCCCTCCTCTTCAGGCAGTCTAATCTCCACCCTCATTCTGGGCTGCAAAACTCCCTAGACACCTTTCCCTGTCTGCAATGGCCCTCTCCTTTGGCCACACAGTCCCTGGCATCATCTCTAGGCCAGTCAGGACTCCACTGCACCCTCGTTGGGGCTACTACACTTTATACCCCTTGGGCCTCAGGTCTCCGATGATGTGCTTGGACCCCTTACTTGTCCCCTCTACAGTTTAACCCACCAGGTCATGCGGGCTGAGGATATATGGTAACCCATACTTGTCTTTCACTAGGGAGGCACTGGTGTGCCACTTCCTGGGGACCACCCTGGCACAGGCAGCCCCATCACACCATCCAACCCTGGCAGAGTGTAATTTTAGGTCATTCCCCAGGACTGGGAACCTCTTCCATCCCCATAGTTCTTACCATTAACCTCCAAGTGTTGTGGGAGCATCAGCTCCAGCTGCACGGTGTTACTTCGTCAGCATCCCTGCCGCAACTGCTGGTTCTGCTCCTCAGGGCCTGCTTTTATACAGAGTCTTCCCAGGCCTTACTCCAATCCAGGAGCTCTCTTCCAGGCATGTGACCACCTCGTTAGTCCTCATTGCACCTGCTAGCTACTCCACAGTTTGCTTAAGTCTCTTAAAGTGGCAAGCACTAAAGGTGCCCTGCCCTACTACCAAACTAAAATTCACTACCAGCCTGGGCTTATGTGAGATAATGAAAGTTATAATGAACAAACACAGAACAAAAAGAACTTTGATGCCTGGTGCTACTGAGCTTCCTCCAGCCCTCCTGTGGCCTGGAGTTGCTTTGCCCTGGCAGTTCAGAGCCAATCTGAGGCCTCAGTAATAAACGTGGTCTTATGAGGTCTGTAGCTGCACCTCCCTGGGTTAACTGACTCACCACTTCTTCACCAGGTCTATCAGTCACCCTGATTGTATTTTCTGCACCCAGGGCGAAAACCCATTTTTCTTATAGGCCTCTCCTTACTCATAACAGTCCCTTCAAGGCTCCAGAACCAGCCAGTTACTCTCTGAATCTCTTCTTTTCCTTCTCCCTTTGGAGAAAATTCTTCACTGGACTTGCACCTAACAGGAAGACAGCTGGGGACTATGAGAACATATTGCTCTACATAATTCACATGAGATTTCACTAAATCTTGAGGATCTAGTACACACATTTTGTCATCCAGACACTCAGAAATGCCAACACTCTCACTCACTCTTTCTCTCTCTCCCTCCAAACCAGGCCCTTAATATTTGTTTTTCAAAAAGTCATTCCTTAGGCAGTCCTAAATTACCCATTAATAAATTTTAAACAGTTTATTCTCTACAGAAGCCTTAAAACTTCAAAGATGGAATGAAAAATATTATTTATAAATCCTAGAATGGCTCTAAGACATTATAATCAAATATTAAAATGCAGTGACACACCAAAACACATCAAACATTAAAATAATTTTCTAGACCTAAAGGAGCTGGGAAACAATCTTTTAAAAATATGGATACACCATCAAGTGACTTTCAATTATTTAGTACAGCAAAGAACACATCTCCTCTTTTAACAGGCCCTTTGACATGGAGTAAATACTATTACTCTTTTTCAAAGGGAGTGTTATAAAAGGTTTTGTTTTTTATACCCATGTTTTCCCTGGAGTTGTAGTATTTAAAAATATGCATAGTAGGAATGTGAATTAATATGAAGAATGTACATTGCTGTTAGCTCAAAAATATGAAAAATGATTGATTTAAAAGTACCATATTTGGGGGTTTTGCCTATAAAATTTCCATAGAGCCTTCTTTTGTGTATAGAGAAGGGAAGAAGGGAGAAGGGAAAGGGAAAGGGCAGATTAAGTAGGCTTAATACAATGATGTATGTAAAATTGAGAGTATTATTTTTATTTGCTACTTTGGGCCCATTATGCTTCTGTTCTTCCCTCAGGCTACCAGGCTGGGCTACATACATACATCTCACATGATACATCCTTGGATGCACTATGGGACAGGTATTCCAGCCAAAGAGGCAGGCCCATGGGGGAGAATGCGATAAGAAGCACACACACAACTCTCAGGAGGCATTATTACAGCTCAGGAAACTGGAATTAATATTTAATTTAATCTTGGTCAGAAGTTTAAAAAATTATAATGGAATTTTTTGCTGTGTCAACATTTGGCATTTCAACTTTTCTTTCCAATTTGAAATGGAAACAAATATCCCCAGCTGAACACACGCATCTAACCCCTCCAGGTCTCTCTGTATGCAACCCCATGCAGACTTTGGACATCATATTGTCACTTTGAAAGATGAAATCATATGATTCTCCCACTGTCCTCTGGGTCAGGTCTGCAGTTCCCTCTCATAAGCAATAATGTTGCAAATATCCTGAAGATTAGCCCAAAGATAAAACCTTCAAATGTGAGTAGTGATTTTACATTGCAAACTGCAGTGTAGGGCATAGGCAAAAGTAAGTTTTGCCTGATCTGACCACAGAAAACAGTCTATAGCTCTGACCAAGCACAAGTGCACAGCTGCAGACCATTTCAAAAATGGCCCATTGGGTGAAAATCTGAACCCTCATTGCATGAGGATCCAGACGAAGACATTTCAAAATAAAGCATCTTCTGTAACTTCTGTCTGCGCTGCCTGCCAGCCTTTCAATGTTTTCAGAATGGGAGGGAGGAAAGGGAGCAGGAGGTTTTTCTGGGGATTTTTCAGCCACTCTTGAAGGGTGGGGTGGGTGAATTGGAGCCCTCCCCTCTACCCCAGGGGTGGGGCATCAATTTACACACTCCACCTTCCACTGCTGGCTGGGGAACCCCTAGGATGAGTTCCATTTGCACCCTTTCCTCACCCCAGTCCTGAAATCAGGGATAGGCTGAGAGGAAGGAGGGGCATTGCTAGCAGGCTCTCAGACAGCAGCTAGATTCCCCACATCCCTGGAGCCAACAGCGAACGTCTGTTTTGTTCAGAAGATCATTGCAACTCAGAACAATCTCAGCTACAGCGAGGGGCTGCACTTCTGTCTGTGCCCTAGATAACTTGATTTTTGAGCACCAATTTGGACGCTTCAAGAGACATGACAATTAATTTTCATAAAGTGCTATGTTCCTCGTCTCTGGAACCCAGGCCATGTTATGGTGACTTAGATTATGTACCAAATCACATTTTTCACTTTTGAGATTTGACAACATCCCCTGGGGGAAGTGTACGAAGGATTCTAGGATTCTCCATTTTCCCATATTTAATGGGTCAGTGCCACACCAAAATCTTCAGTAGCTAAATTAGGGCACCCTAGTTCAGGTCAAGAAGTTTGATTGTTTAAGACACAAGGGTCTTTTTGTGATAACTTTTATTGGACCAATTGTACAGATGGGAGATAACTTAAAGGCAAGACCTAAGGAAGAACAGCTTGTATCCAAAAGTTTGTCTAAGCTTCTCTCTCAACTATACTATTGGTCCAATAAAATATATCACCCTCACCTCTTGTTTAGAAGAGTTCTTAAAGAGATCATACAGAATTAGAGAGAGCTCCATCATTGTATGAGATCCCCCTATTTTGGTCAACCCAAGGTCTTTACATGCATTTTTCCCCCAAAAGATGTCAAAAGAAAGGTAGTGCTATATATTTTCTGAAGAAAGTTATTGTATATATTTATGGCATATGAAAGTTTACTGATGCATTCTTCACACTATATTAAAGCATTAGCAAAAGACTTCCTGAACTCAATGATGCTTGCTTAAGCAGAAATAACTTTAGTCTCAACTGCTTGCCTAGGGTAAATATTTGAATAGGCATTTCAAAGTACAGTAATCCCCCCGGGAATGGGGGATGCCCGATAACAAAACATACCGGTTAATTGAGTGGCCCTGGCCGCCGTTTCTCCCGCCATGTCAGGGGCGTCCCTCCACCCCTCCCGCGGCATCGCCACCCCTCCCACAGGCCCTGTGGGCCCTGTGGGACAGGGAGGCAGGCCCCACACAGCCGCGCGCAGCCTGTTATGCCCCCAGGCTGTAGGGGCTCAGCAGTGCAGGCTGCTTTGCCCCAAGCCACGAGGGCTCAGAGAAACTGGAAGTGCCACAGTAGGCATTTCCAGTTTCATTTCATCTTACAAGCCGGCATGCCAGTTACAAGCTGGAGCATACTGGCTTGTAAGATGCATGTTAACAGAACCTTTACTGTATCTTCATCAGCACCATCTTTATGTATTGCTAAGTAAGCAGGTTATATCTGTAACCTGGTAAGTTTTCATGAAACCTTTGCAAGGTTGCTGTGAAGTATATGAAAGCATAGAAGCAACTGGAGAAAAAAAAAACTATAGATGAAGTCAAATAAACCATATATGACTTATTGGAAAGCCACGTAAGGAAAGTAACATTTCCTTTCACAAATCTGTTTATTTAAAGTGATCATCCAAAATACTGTCCACAGAAAGACTGTCTAACAAAGCATAGGTCACAGTCTAAAAACCTAAGAAATGAAAGAGTAATGATGTGACTATTGTGACTTCTACAGAAGAAGAATTTTTATTGCCCAACTGCAGAGATGAGTTAATAGATCACAGAAAGGCCCAAATGACAAGAGTCTGCCCTCAAACTATCAGCAATTTCTAAACTGAAACTATTACAGATCTCCATGATAACCGATTGCAGCAACTCACTTTGTGGGAGAACAATGTATTAGCTACTGCATTTGCAACCTTGACCTTTCTTAAAAGTTATCAAAATCAGCCTTTGAGAGCCATCAATTGGATAATATATCTCATGATGACATGGGCCAAATACTACATGAACTTACTCTTGTGTTGAATCATACCTGCCTACACAAGCTACATCACTGTTTTTTGCCTTTTAAAAGATGGGGAAATGACTACACCAGAATTCTTGACTTCTTCCTGTTACTGCTGGGCAGTGTACTGGTGGAGTACCCCACTTATTGCATGATGCCCCTGCCCCTTTGTACCTGTGCAGCTGAGGAATTTCATAACACCACTCAACTTATACATCTAAATTATATCCTGTCTGGCTGCTCTGAGCAAAATGCAACACAGAAGGATTCTCATACCTTCCTTTTTTCGTATAGATGTATGAGATACAGGGCCTCATACCTTTAGGTACTACTGTTGTTTTCAATGCCTTAGTGATACTGGAAGTGCCAAAGTGAAGTTCTGCCCATTGTGTTCATCTGAATGCAGTCATAAAGTGACTCAAGCCACCCAAGTGTGCAAGAGTGCTGCCCTGCTGATGATCACTGAATATATTTGAAACAATAAGTAAAGCTCTGCTGTAACTGCAATCAGTACATTCAACAAAACAAAATGTTAGGATGGATACTAATGAGTGCTTTCAAAAATTAAAATTAAAGACAATTTTTTGCAAAAATCTTGTTGGTCTAATAAAAGATATCATCTCTATTACGAGTCCTGATGGCCTTTTCCTCTAGACAAATACGTCTACAACCTGGATACCTTCAATACATTCACTTATCTCACATTTCTGCCTGAGATAGTACTGAGCCATCGTATCAGGGAGCACCATGATTTTGCAGGGTGTATAAAAATTGAAACATCTCAAAGAACTGAGGAATTGCATGTTAGCCTCAGTGCTGTGGCTGAAAAATAATGTGGGCAATTAAATTATGCTCTTTGAAAATGCCCCTGTAATTTCTATTAGAAATAAATTCTTATTCATTCTACTTCTCTGTTGAAGTTGGTGCTGCATGAAGGCCATTGTAAGAAGGCTTCCTGCACAGATCCATGGAATATAGGAATGGTTACAACTCCCAGTACTAGTTTTGACCCTTTAGCGGAAGGTGTAGTTCATCTCTAGAGGTTCCCTGGCCCAATCCCTGATGTAACAGCTAAGGGGAAGGCTGTAACTACATGAACAAAATGCCTTGGGGTCAGTCACAAGTTGGTTTACCTGTTTGGGCCTTGCTACTTGAAAGGGAGAGTGAGACAGAAATGAGGGTGTGACCATTAAGAGGGATCTGGACAGAAATTCATGTGACTCAAGTTATGTTTCTGCTACTGACCTTGAGTAAATCACTTTACTGATGTTTCCTCTCCTGCTCTGTGCTTTGTGAATTTAGACTGTAAGTTCTTTGAGATAGTAACAGTCTCTTATATGATCGCATGGCATCCAATTGAATGGTCCTGGATTTCACCGGTGCCCTCGAGGTGGTTCTGTGATTCAGAACATTATTATGAATTGTTTTTCTCCACGCCAGTTCCCTGCCTACAAATAGGATCACTCACAGCATAGTTTCTAAGGGCATTATTGCTCCTGCCCCGCCTTGTATTCACATGAAACCTAGGGCCCTGTTGTATGTTACACTTATGATGCGATTAACCAGTTAATTACTTCTTAAGTTGTGACCCAGACACATGTTCAGCCAATTAATGATAATTATTAATCAATACAAGGAGAAATAAGCCACAAAGTTATTCCACAAAAAAATGTGTAGTAACTGTGGCTGGTTCCTATCTTGGCGTTAATTGAACATCTGGCCAGGGGTGCCCCCTGTGGCTAGGAGTCCCATCAGCTGAGTCAGACTCCCAGCTGTGGAGATGCCCAGCTGGGAGCCCAGCTCAGCTGATGGGACTCCCAG
This sequence comes from Crocodylus porosus, assembly GCF_001723895.1. Taxonomy (NCBI): domain Eukaryota; kingdom Metazoa; phylum Chordata; order Crocodylia; family Crocodylidae; genus Crocodylus; species Crocodylus porosus. The sequence continues at coordinate 64,265,546 of NW_017728949.1, read as the reverse complement.
CTGCAAGGATGAACATCTTGCAAGTAGCAAGGGCTCCCCTTCCCTACTTGTCCCTGCACCAGCAAAAAGGTGTAATGGGGTCAACATGTGGCATGGCAGGAGGCAAAGTTGCATGGATCATGCCTTTACCTGCATGTCCCTGGAGGAAAAAATTAGCCTGATTCTACAAGAATTTCCTCTGGTGATTGAGACTACCACAATGGTGCTGTGTAAGCTCCTCCAGAATGCCTCTCAGATCTAAAAGTTGCATTCAACCCACATTTCATGTTCAGTGTAAAACTTGATGAGTTATTTAGAATATGTGGAGTGCACCCAAAGGATTTCTATTCAAATCCATAACCACAATACATGAGCACCTTACAGTCTTTAATGTGTTTATCCTCACAACCTTCCGCTCGCTGCTATTATTTTTAGAGATGAGGAACTAATACATAAAGGCAGTGCTGACTCAACCTCTCATCAGGCTAGCAGTTTAACTGCTGAGTTGTCTTTTCTCTTCCTTATTATGGAATGCCTCCCAATTAAAGGTGTTTTATAAATGTCAATCATTAGCCTGACAAATCACACTCCTCTTAAGACCAATCAATCCCAACGAAGGTGAAAAGGTCAAGGGAGAAGTAGTCTTGGGGTGATATTTTATCTCTTCAACATGCAATGAGTTATACTAATTTCCCAGGCAATAACCAATATTGTTTGGTTACAAAGAGAAATATAGCTCCTATATTAAGGACAGAGTTAAAAATGGTGCTTAAGGTCAATTAATATTATTTTAAAATATACTTAATAAGGGTTCAATATCAACATATGGTTATAAGAGCCAAATCATCCTCTACTCTGATACCCGTTAGGAGGATGAAAAACAAAGAAAGCTACCATGGTGGCATTTAATTGCAAAAAAAGGGAACTACAAAAAATGAGGAGGTCAATTAAAAATAAATTAGAAGGGACAGCAAAGAGGGATAAAAATGTGTATGCATCATGGGGACCTGGTTAAAAATATTATATTAGAGGCACAAATTAAAGGCATGCAGATAAAAAAAAAATAGTAACAGGCCAAAAAGAGCCAGCACAGCTAAAAAGTGGAGTGAAGAAAGCTATTCAAAACAAAAAAGATTTAATTCAAGAAATGGAAATCATGTCCGAGTGAGGAAAACAGAAATGATCACAAACTCTGTCAGGCTAAAGATTAAAATATAATACAGTGAACAAAAAAAGAATTTGAGATGCAACTTGACAATAAAAATTGTTCAGAACATTAGAAACAGTCAGCCTGTCAAGGCTTTAGTGAAGCTGTTGGGTAACTATGGAGTAACATATAATCAAGGAGGAGAAGGCCATTGCTGAGAATCTAAATGAGTTCCTGGCATTGATATTCATTATGGAAGATATTAGAAAGATTTACATACCAGCATCAATCCTTCCAAGCAACAAATTGGTAAAACTGACCCAAACAGGTGTCAGTAGGGGAGGTTATAAAGGAAACTGATAAACTAAATGGCAAATCACTGGGACCTGATGGTATTGACCCATGGGTCCTGAAAGAGCTCAAACTTGAAACTGTGGATATAGTGACTTCAGTACATAACCGGCTGCTAAAAATAGCCTCTGCACAGGAGCACTGGAGGGCAGCCAGTGTAATACCAGTCTTTAAAAAGGATGTATGTAGATTCTGAGTTAAACCTACCCAGACAAGTCAATCAAAATGTAAAAATGTAATAGGTCCTTAAAAATTGCTCACTTCTAATCGGGAATCCAAATACTACAATGCATTAATAATGATTCACATTAATGACAGCTATGCACGATATGATTGGGAATATACTCAATATTTTCTCATATATATATGAGACACAAGATCCCATAAGATTATTAGTAGGATGGGACCCTAGGGTCACTGTGCTCTCCCCTAAGGTGCCCTCTGTACCATACCAAGCATTCTCTAAGCACCCACGGAATCTCGCCTGCCACGTCTTTGATCTTATTTATTTTTGTAGGGAGGCTGCCCTTCGTTCCCTTGGCTATGGTTTCCTGCTATGTGCCGGACCCGCCTCAGTCTCTCTGGCACTTGGGCATCCTATAGCTCTGCCTTGGTCCACACCCTGTTGATTCTCTGTTCCTTCCCAGTCTCATCCCGCTTGGGCTCTCTGGAGCCCCACTTCACTCATGGTGCTCAACAGCAATTGCTGCCCCCCTCTCTCTGGGGCTTCTCACTGCCTACTTTCTGGGCTTCTCACTGCCCTCTCTCTGTGGCTTCTTACTCACATCGTGACCCAATGGTGCTCAGGTTCTCCATGACCTTGCTTGTTCTGCCTGCTGGGGTATTCAGGGTCAGTCCTCTCCCAATACTGCGCCTTTGCCTTGGCACTCGGGGATGACACCTCCTCCTCTGCTGCACCCTTGCAGGTGCTCTGGGTCAACACCCTCCCTGCACTGTCCTTTCTGGCAGTCTGGGAGGCACACTCCCTCTGCTACACCCTTTTTGGCTTCACGGTCACTGCCCCTCTCTCGGGGCTTCTCAGCAGTGCTGCCCCCTCTCTGGGGCTGGGGTCTACACTCTAACGTGGTCCCCTATGAGGCCTCCTCCATCCCCTTATAGCCTCACCCAAACCTCCGGTGTAACAATAACCAAAAACAAGCCCCTCAGCTATAACACAAATCTATGCCTCATGGCTAAAACATCCTCTGAACCACACCACAGGTGTTCCACCTCTCACCCGTGTCACTAGCTGCTCGCACATCCAGGCCTTTTCCTTTTCACACATTCCTTCCTCCTTGGCCACAGGCTGCCTTCCCCTCCTGGCCTTTGGCCTACAATTTATATAGGAGCCAGGCCCTGCCCCTTTCATTCAGCTGATCAAACAGGTGTGTGTCCTTATCAACCAGCACCTGAGCCACTACTCTGGCTTTCCAAGTAGCAGGCACCTTAGTGCCCTGATACAATGTGTGTGCACATATATTTAAATATATATATGTACACACACACAGACACATGACACGACCTTGAATATAATGCATATCCTGTTCTTGGAAGGCCCAAGAAGGGAAAAAAATCTTTCCTTGGAATATAAGGAAGTACTAAGAGTCTGGGACCTTTGATGGTGCAGGTCATGTACCAGGGCTGGCCCAGTCCAGCATGCCATGTAGTAGGGACATACAGTGGCATGCCAGCACCAAGGCTGCACAGTGAGGCAAAGCCTAATCTACTGCCCAGGTTGGGGCACAGTCTGATCTAACTCACTGACACTAAAGGCCTGCACTGTGGCAGGACCCAATCTGGCACACTGGTGCTGGAGATCTGTGGGGCAGAGGAGCCCAATCCAGAACACTGGCTCTGGAGCTACATTCTGAGTCCATCCTTACACACTGGGCCCAGGGCTGCATGCCAAGTCTGGCACTTCATGCTGGTTTGAGAGCCATATGTCATATCTGGGGCCATGTGTCAGATCTGCCGACCCCCTTCCCCCAGATTTCTGGATCTTTGGCGAGCCCTTTTCCTCTCATATAACATACATTTCAGTTTTGCCCAGCTGGCTTTGTGGGAAGAGGTGAGTAATAGAGGTGCATTGATACATCAATCCATATCATATCGGCATCGATAAAAGGACAATTTACATTCTTGGCAATAAGCTTTTTTTGGCTGATGTGGCTGATAACATCACTGATAAATGCCATGTGCATGTGTGTAGCTACAGCATGCATGCATCCAAGAGTGCAGCCCGGCAGCTTGGAGAACAGTGTCAGGCTGGTAAATCTGTTGTAGGGAAGGGGCATGGGGGGCACATCAAGGTCCTGCAGTGAGGGAGGGAGTGGGGCTGGGGGCAGGGGCTGGGCAGGGTGCAGAATAGAGCTGGTGGCTCATCCAGGTGGTGTGCGGGGGCAGAGGGCAGCTCCTGCCACTGCAGGCACCCCCTGGGAAGGCATGCCCCCCCAGATGTGTGCATACAGTGAGAGTGGGCTTCTGCTGTGCGTTTGAGGCTGGGGCTGCTCCAGCCTCTTCCCGGCAGCTGTGTTCAGGTCATCCGAGGTGGGTGGCAGAGGCAATGGGAGGGGGTCTATGGTAAATTTTGGGGTGGCACTGTCCCCCTTGTAGCTCCCCTCCCAACACTGCTGCCATTGCCACCACTTCCTCCACAGGTGCCAGGAAGAGTCTGGACCAGCCCTGAGCATTCAGCTGTAACCTGCCCTCACCCTGTGCACAGGTCTGGGGGGCACATACTCCCCTGAAGCCCCCCAGAGATGCCCCAGCAGCCACAGAGCCTCCCACCGACCCCCAGCACAGCCGGAGGCAAGCGGGACCATTGGTTGGAGGGGGTTAACCCCTCACTGAGCGGGAGGAGGTGGCTGAGTGGAGCCGGGCCGGGTCAAGCTCCACCCAGGCCCCTACTTCGCCCAGCCCCCCCAGGGAGCCACGCGACCGAAGCCATGTGGACAGGCTGCACAAACAGGTGCACTTGCCTGCCGACACATGAGTTAGCATGGAGTTCACACAGGAGGGTGTGCAGGAGGGCCTGAGACCCTGCCTGTGAACCCTCCAGGGTAGACAGTCCCAGCCGTAGCCAGCCTACCAGATGCATGACATAGATGGGCACGTGTCGCACCCTGAGGGTCCCCTCAGGCTCTGCGGCCCTGCCGGCACCTCAGAGACTGTCACCCAGACAGAGCCCATGTTTCCGGGCTCCATGCAAATGGAGCCCCTGGCTCTCAGCTTCATGGACTGCCTGTCCCTTTTTCAGGCTCTGGCAGTGAGAAGCATGGCCACCTCCCCGTGTGAGATCTGCTCTCTTTTGGGGTCTCTCTTGTGCCAGCTGGAGGAGCTCCAGGCCATGGTCCAGAGACTGCGTGCCATCAGGGACTGTGAGCAGGAGATTGACTCCTACTGCTAGGCCCTTCCCCCCTGGGAGCCGGAGTGTAGACCACCGTATCCCTCCAGGACAAAGGAGGATTCCAGGACCTCCCACTCTGTCCATTCATGGGCATGGACCAAGGTGGTCAAGGGCCATAAGGCCCACCGCACCAAGGCCCCTGCCTCACCAGAGCTTAGCAACAAGTACGCACCACTTGCTGCTCCAGCAGAGCCTGCTGAGTTGCCAGCTCCTGCAGGCTACACATGCTCAACTGCAGCTACTGCCCCCGCTCTTCCCAAGTCAAAATGTAAGGTGTTTGTTGTAGGAGACTCCATCCTGAGGGGGACTGAGGGGGCAATATGATGCTCTGACCCCTTTCCCTGGGAAGTCTGCTGCAAAGTCCCGCATCCTAGACATTGAGAAGATCCCTAAGGTCCTCCAGCCCACAGACCACTATCCTATGCTCCTTATTCATGTGGGAACCAATGACATGACTCGGAGCCCTCCCAGCCAGGTCATGAGGCACTACAGGGATTTGGGAGCGAGGCTAAAGGGTCTGGCGGCACAGGTGGTGTTCTTGTCAATTCTCCCAATCTTGGGCTATGGGCTGAGGAGGGAGAGGAGGATCCACATAGTCAACCAAAGACTGCGGCGCTAGTGTCATCGGGAAGGCTTTGGCTTCCATGACCACAGCCCGCTCCTCAGCAAGAGAGGCAGCGAGCTGCTGGGAAGAGATGGTCTCCACCTCTCTCCCCTGGGGAGGAAGCTCTTCTCAGCCAGACTGGCAGACCTGCTCCACCAGGCTTTAAGCCCATTGTGGGATGGGGGAACTACCACCACTGCTGGCCCACTGAGCAACCCTTGCAAAGCCAGCAGGCCAAGGCACTTAAGGGAGCCCACCCCTGTCCCAGCCCTGGTACAATCTGTGGGCAAGGCAAGAGCCCTGTACACAAGCTCAGCAAATGGGCAGATGAGAACTTGATGGTGTTTAATGCCGACAAATGCAAGGTTCTCCACCTTGGGAGGGAGGGCCTGCAGCATCCTTATAGGCTTGGTAGTGCTGCGCTGGCTAGCACTGCGGAGGAGAGAGACTTGGTGGTCATCATTGACCACGAGATGAATGTGAGCTTGCAATGTGATGCTGCGGCTAGTAAAGTTCACCAGAGCACCCCAAGGGATGACGAGGTCTAACGGTCATAAACTACTGCAAGACCATTTCAGGCTGGAAATAAAGAAGAATTTCTTTACTGTCTGAGCCCCCAAGGTGTGGAATAGCCTGCCATCGGAGGTGGTTCAAGCACCTACATTGAACACCTTCAAGAGCAAATTGGATGCTTATCTTGCTGGGATCCTATCACCCCAGCTGACTTCCTGCCGTTCGGGCAGGGGGCTGGACTCGATGATTTTCCAAGGTCCCTTCCAGCCCTAATGTCTATGAAATCTATGAAATTTCAGGAGCTTGGGGAATAAGCAGGAGGAGCTCATCCTCTTCCTCAATGCAAATAATTATGATGTCATAGGGATAATGGAGACCTGGTGGGACTCCACCCAAGACTGGACCTCGGGTATAGACGGCTATACCCTATACAGGTGGGATCGTGTTGATAAAAGGGGCAGGGGTGTAGCTGTCTATGTTAAGGAAAGCTACATGTCCCTGAAAGCTGATATTGGTGACCAGGGTGGATGACTGGAGACCCTCTGGGTTAAAATCCATGGGGAACACGGTACAGGGGACACAATGGTGGGAGTCTACTACAGACCTCCCACCCAAAGTCTTGAGCTTGACCAGGAGTTCACCCGGGAACTGCCTGAGGCTGCAGGCTCCAGGACAGGGTTGTCATGGGTGACTTCAATTACCCAGACATCTCGTAGGAGGATCACTCAGCAAAATC
>NW_017728949.1:64242317-64258710 GCF_001723895.1 Crocodylus porosus | reverse complement strand
GATCTGGTATCCCATGATCACCTCTTGGCGAAACTGGTCAATTGTAGCCTTGGGTCCAACATGTTCCAGTGGGTGGGAAATTGGATCCATGGTTGGACCCAGAGGATAGTAATTGATTGAAGTGAATTGTCATGGTGCCCCATGACCAGTGGGGTCCCCCAAGGCTCTGTCCTTGAACCCATATTGTTCAACATCTTCATTAATAATCTAGACATTGGAGTCAGGAGCGTACTGGCCAAGTTCATTGATGACACCAAACTTTGGGGCAAAGTACCTACATTGAACACCTTCAAGAGCAAATTGGATGCTTGCTGGGATCCTATGACCCCAGCTGTCTTCCTGCCCTTCAGGCAGGGGGCTGGACTCGATGATGTTCCGAGGTCCCTTCCAGCCCTAATGTCTATGAAATCTATGACTTTCAAATGACAACCCATACCAAGCTGAATACTGAGAGGATACTTGTAGATGCAACACACATTTCTGCTATGGTTCCCTTTGTATTTATTTATATATTTTTAATCCCAAAGTCAACCAAGTGAATTATTAAACAGCACTGCTGAATATCTAAAGTGATCTGAACTGAACAACAGGAATCTGCCTTGGGCAACATATAGAGTTGGGCTTTTTCTTAACTTTTCTCTAAAGTTAGATCCCATGTTCTGAATGCTAAGTAAATCATTAATATTGTAGTCTGCATTCTATGCATCTCTTGTCCCCAGTGATGAAAACACTGTTATTCCTAGTGGCCCTTAACTTTTTGTTTGGCCATTGTGTAGTTCTCTGAGCAGAAGCTAATTCGGGGATGGGCAAAATGTGACCTGCAGGCTGGATACAGCCCACCAGTCCATTCTATCTGGTTTGTGGGGCCCCTAAAAAATTTATAAAATGAATATTCATCTACCCTGGGCTGCCTGTCATTCAGTCCTCGATGGCTTGCCAAAACTCAATAAGCGGCCCTCCTTCCAAAATAATTGCCCACCCCTGAGCTAATTCTATAGTGGTTGAAAACAATCCATTAATAATCAGTTTGAAGCACAGAAGAAAAAACATCTGCTCTCCCTGACATTCTTCTGCTACAGAAACTTTTTTGTGCCTCTATTTTCTTTTCCTCTTATCTTACATCCTCTTTTTATAATAGTGTCATTTCCATGTTTTGGAGGAGGAGGACTAGCAAGAGGAAAAAACATTTTGTGACTATTTTCATGCTGATTAAGAAACAAAATTCCCTTATTTTGAAATTCTGTAAGAAAAGAGTCTGAAAAATGCATCTTGGGGGTGAAAACATATCTATGAAGTTTCTTATTTTACGTTTTCCTTTTCATAAAGGAAAACAAAATAACTTAAAAAGTAATTTTCTAAAAAGAAACTACAGCATTTTGTTCTGGAAATGTCAAAACAGCACATTGACAAACCTAAATTTTTTTCTTCGAACTTAAATTTTAGAAATTCAGCAAAGCCAGATTCTCATATGTCCTGTCAGAATTTTCTTGACCATCTGCAGTTTTCAAAATTTTCCATTAACAATCTGCTTTCCACATGGCTGGATCTAACATTTTGGAAGGTGGGTATAACATGGTGAGGTGCATCATCACATATAACACAACACACATTTTTCTCCAGGTAAAAAGAAAGTAGAAGCTGTACTAATGCTAGGAGCCCAAGGCTATATTCTTCAGTTTAGGACTGATGCAAAAACAAACACTGGAATTCATTGGAATTAGTTAATAATAGTCTGCAAGGCTTTGAAATAGGAGCTACAATACCACTAGCAGCTAACAAACAACAAAATTGGGCTGTGCGAAACATCACCATTTTGTTTTTACTTCCATTTCACTGTTTCGAAGGGACAGTGTTTTGTTTTGACATTTTGTTTCATTTTGAAGCACTGTTCCATTTTGTTTCACCAGCACGGTTTCATTAGGGGCAGGTCATGTCAAATCAACCTGATTGCCTTTTATGATCAGGTCACAAAAGCTTTGGATGCAGGTGTTCCTGTGGACGTAGTCTTTCTGGACTTCAGCAAGGCCTTCGACACCGTTTCCCACCCCATCCTCATTAAACAATTTGGCAATTGCGGCATTGATGCCTACACAGTCAGATGGATTGCAGATTGGCTGAAGGGTCATACTCAGAGGGTGGTGGTGGACGGGTCATATTTGACCTGGGAAGAAGTGGGCAGTGGAGTACCCCAGGGCTCGGTCCTTGGGCCCGTGATGTTCAATCTCTTTATCAGCGATTTGGATGACGGAGTGAAAAGCAACGTGTTTAAATTTGCTGATGATACCAAAATTTGGGGTGAGGTCAGCACGCTAGTAAGGAGGGAAAGACTGCAGCAAGACCTGGATAGGTTACAGGGGTGAGCTAACAAAAACAGGATGCGCTTCAACACTGACAAGTGCAGGGTGCTGCACTTGGGCGGTAGTAACCAGCAGCACACTTATAAAATGGGAAACTCCCTTCTTGAGAGCACGGAGGCAGAAAGGGATCTTGGTGTCATTCTTGACTCCAAGATGAACATGGGCCGATAATGCAAGGTGTTGGCAGGGCTAACCGGACCTTGTCGTGCATCCACAGGTGCATCTCTAGCAGGGCCAAGGAGGTGATCCTACCCCTCTCTGCAACACTGGTCAGGCCACAGCAGAAGTGCTGTGTCTAGTTCTATGTACCCCACTTCAGGAGGGATGTGGACAACATTGAGAGGGTCCAGAGGAGGGCCACCTGCATGATCCAAGGACAACGGGGCAGACCCTACAATGAGAGACTGCGGGACCTGAACCTGTTCAGCCTTCACAAGAGAAGGCCGAGGGGGGACCTGGTGACCATCTATAAATTCACTAGAGGGAACCAGAAGGGTTTGGGAGAGACCTTGTTTCCCCTAGCGCCCCCTGGCATAACAAGGAATAATGGCCATAAGTTGTTTGAGAGGAGGTTTAGACTAGACATTCATAAGAACTACTTCACGGTCAGGGTGGCTAGGATCTGGAACCAACTTCCAAGGGAAGGGGTGCTGGCTCCTACCCTGAGGGTCTTTAAGAGGAGGCTTGATGCCTACCTGGCTGGAGTCATTTGAGCCCAGTTTTTTTCTCCTGCCTAGACAGGGGGTCAGACTTGAAGCTCTACAAGGCCCCTTCTGACCCTACTCCTATGATTCTATGAAACTGTTTCAATATTTCAACATTTTGCCCATAGGCTATAATGGGAAATCTCAAAACTGCCTATAATTTTTTCATTTCTTGCCTGACTTGAATTCAAACAGCAGGTAGGGTAGCCCATGCTAAGGACAGAAAACCTGTCAAGTTTCAAGGAGATAGGTTTAGGGGTTTCTGGGAACCTGCACTTCAACCTACTGACAAGCAAAACTTGTATCATGTGTTTGTGTTAAGGTGCAGTGGGGTGTAAGCTGCAGGAATGCCATGAAGCCTTCCAGGTTTCAAAGAGATAGGTGCCAGGGTTTCTGGGAAACTGCACCACAAGCTGCTGATAAGCAAAACCCATGATGTGTGACTTTGTGTGTGTGTTAAGGCGCATCCTCATGGGTGCTGGGGCCTCTGCATAACATGGTAATGTGCCCCAATGAGGCCTCCTCCTCCCTACAGCCTCAGTCCAGTCCAAAATTTTAAATAAAAACAGGTAATAACTTAGCAAACAGCACAGTAGTACCAACAGTATCTCAGGCAGCCAAACTGTGACAGAGCAGAAGCTTCTTCTCCAGCAGCTGCCAGAGAACTCTTCCTGCCACCCCACCCCTGGGGTTTAGATGTGCCCTGGGCCCTGCGTCCTTCCGGTCAGGTGCTAGGGGTGTTGGTCTAAGGACATGGCACTGGCAGACAAGATTCTTTGGGTTAATCTGGTATCTTTTAGTAGACCAACTAAATAGAGAAATATATTTTAGCAAGCTTTCAGGTTGAAAAATCCTTCATCTGACTGAGGAAGCACCTGCAGTTGGTGTGTGTGTGCTGTTCCTGGATGAAAGGAATAGTAAAGAAGCCAGAAGCTGGCACGCAATGCAGGCAAGATAGCCATTCATTGAAAATGAAAATGAAGGCATTAGGGGGTGAGGGACAGGCAGGGTTGGGGGAGGTAAAAGTAGAGAGGTACCTGGGGAGTCAGCTATCCGGCAGGTCGCAGTGTGTCAGAATTCCATTATCTATATTGAGTCCATGATTTTCTGTATCTAGTAAGTTGATGAAGTACAGTTCATAGGCTCATCTATAAAAAAATAGTTTGTAAATTCAAACAAGCTCTGAGCCTCACTAACCTTATCACCAGAAGCCAACTTCCTACAGCCCAAAACACACAGAATGGATCCAGACTGTGCCATAACAAAACCTGCCAACAATTTCTCCAGTATGGAGATATTTTCACAATACAATACATATCTCCATCAGGGCTCTTGGTGCCCTGATGGAAAATATGTGGAGACACCAAGCAACAACTGTGCACCAGAATGAGTGCACACCAAAAATCTATCAAAGACAACAACAGAACACCACCTGTCTCCAATCTCTCAGGCTTGATCCTCAAAGAAAATTTACCAGGAACATCAATCCCCTCAAACTTACAGCTCTCCCTCTACTCCCTCTTCCACCTCTCCCTGAAGGCTTGCCAACTGCATTTCTAGCATGCTTCATGGTGTGTTTCATAGTGTCTTTGCCTTGGTGTGCTGGAAAATCTGTGTGTTCTCCTGTAATGTAATCTGATTTATGTAACATATGTAGACAAGTATATATGTATGTATATTTATGTAATGTATTTATGTGTTAATAAAACATATAAATGTATGTATGTGTTCCTATATAAATTCTATATTATAATATGCAATATATGCTGTGCTTCCCTGCACAGTGAATGAAATGTACACTGTGAGAGAAAGCACAGATTTCTTTTCTGGGAGAAAATAATCAAAATAGACTAATAAAATCAAAAAGAGGATTTTGAGGGAGGAATAAATTGAAAGGAATGAATTAATGTAATAATAAAATAAAAAAGTATAGAAAGCAAAGTTATTCATAGTTTAATAGTTGGTAGGGTTGGAAGGGACCTAGGCAGATCATCAAATCCAACCACCTGCCATGGGCAGGAAAGGACATTGGGGTCAAATGACCCTGGCTGGTGTCTATCTAGCCTCCTTTTGAAGACCCCCCAGGGTAGGGGTGAGTGCCACTTCCCTTGGAAGCTGGTTCCAGCTCCTAGCCACCCTAACTGTGAAGTAGTGCCTCCTGATATCTAGCCTGACTCTACTGTCCATCAACTTATGACTGTTATTCCTTGTTACTCCCAGTAGTGCTTGGAGGAACAGGGACTCTCCCATTGCCTGCTGGTCCCCCCTGACTAGTTTGTAAATGGCCACTAGATCCCCCCTGAGCCTTCTTTTGTGGAGACTGAACAGGTTCAGGTCCCGTATCCTCTCCTCGTAGGGCCTGGCCTGCTGCCCCCTGATCATGCGAGTGGCACTCCTCTGTACCCTCTTAATGCTGTCCACGTCCCTCCTGAAGTGCATCTCCCAGAACTGGACACAGTACTCCAACTGTGGCCTGACCAATACTGCATAGAGGGGGAGGATCACATCCTTGGACCTGCTCATGATGCATCTGTGGCTGCATGACAAGGTGCGGTTGGCCTTCCTGACTTCATCCCCACACTGCTGGCCCATGTTCATCTTGGAATCAATAGTGACACCAGGATCCTTTTCTGCCTCTGTGCTGACAAGAAGGGAGTATTCTTTTCTGTCCTACCAGTGAGTGGCTGTAGAAGATGGCATGAGACATGCATCACAGAAATCAACTGGCAGCTTCGGGAATGGTGTCTTGAGGTGGGCTTTGGCTTCCTTGACAACGACCTACACATCATGACAAGAGACATGTTCAGATGGGATGGGCTCCACCTTTCCCCTAAAGGTAAGCGTGTGTTCTCTTCTAGGTTGGCAGATCTTCTCCAGTGGTCTTTAAACTTGTTGGGGGAAGGGGAAGACAAGGGAGGAGGAAGACTTGGACCGCTAAACCAAGCAGCACTCACAAGTACAGCCCAGCCTAGACCAACGAGTGGAACATATACACAGGTAAGCAACAGGGGCCAGGGCAATGCTGTGATTAGGGGGCCAGTGCACACATCCACAGGTGGCCTCAAATGCCTCTACACAAAAGCTCGTAGTATGGGAAACAAGCAGGAGGAACTTATCCTCCTGCTAGCTGACATAGTGGGGCTCACTGAAACACAGTGGGACCAAACGCATGACTGGGCGGTGAATATTAAGGGCTATAGGCTGTACAGGAGGGACAGGACAGGGAGGAAAGGTATGGTGTGGCGCTCTACATTAAGGAGGAATACACATATTCATCAGGTAGCACAGAGTAGAGGAGGGTCACACAGAAGTGCTCTGGGTTAGAATACAGGGCAGAAAGAGACTTAACGGTGGGGGTCTACTACAGACCACCCAACCAAGGAGAAGAGCTAGACTAGAAATTCTTAAGTTAGCTCACCAAGGTAGTTAGGTCAAAGGACGTGGTCATCATGGGTGACCTGAACTTTCCAGACATCTGCTGGGAAAAGCAGTTAGCCCGTTCTGACCACTCACGTAGGTTCCTAGTCCAAATGCAGGACTTTCATCTAAACCAGGAGGTACACAGCCCCACCAGGGGAGATGCCTTATTGGATGTGGTGCTGGCCACGGGTGAAGACCTGGTGAGGGGGCTGCGGGTGCTCGACCACCTGGGCGACCGCGATCATCACCTGCAGGAATTCACCATCCAGCACAAGGTGGCAAAGGCCTGCAGCAAGGCAGCAGCTCTAGATTTCAGCAGGGTGGACTTCAATGAGCTAAGGAGAATAGTTGGGGAAGCACTGAGGTCCCGGAGGGGAGGGGAGCCAGGTGTCCAAGAAGAGTGGTTGGTCCTTAAGGACACAATCCTCCAAGCCCAAAGGGAGGTAATCCCAACATGGATCAAAGGGAGCAGGAGGGCACAAAAGCCCCCATGGCTCACCAAAAGCATCCGGGAATGTCTCCTAGCTAAAAGGGAGGCCAATGGAAGGGAGGGGCCATCACCAGGGAGGATTATACTGCGGTTGCTCAGGGATGCAGGGGAGCAGTCAGGAAGGCCAAGGCAGAGGTGGAACTGGGACTAGCTTCCCAGATCAAGGACAACAAGAAGTCCTTTTTTAAATACGTAGGGGGCAAAAGGAAGGTATTGGATAACGTGGGGCTCCTGCAAGACACGCTAGGATATTTGTTTGTGACACCAGATAACAAAGCTTACCTATTTAATGACTTCTTTGCCTCCATTTTCCTGAGTAGGGACCAGATCATCCCCTTCCACACACTGGACCCCCCTGAGGCCCCAGGGGAGGCGCACCTAGGCCTAGGGTCAGTGAGGATCTAGTCAGGGAACTTCTGGAAGGACTGGATGTATTTAAATCAGCTGGTCCCGACAAGCTCCACCCCAGAGTGCTGAGGGAATTAGCTGGGGTCATTGTGGGATCCCTGGCACAGCTTTCCGAGCACTCGTGGTGCTCTAGTGTGGTGCCAGAGGACTGGAAAAGGGCCAATGTGGTTTCCATCTTCAAAAAAGGGAGTAAGGCGGACCTGGAGAATTATAGGCCAGTTAGTCTTACCTCGATCCTGGATAAGCTTTTTGAGAGAATTATTCTGGCACATGTCTATAAGGGGCCAGCAGGGGAGATTATGCTTAGGAGCAACCAACATGGGTTCATTAGAGGCAGGTCCTGTCACACCAACCTAGTGGCCTTCTACAACCAGGTCACCAAATCCTTAGATGCAGGGGTAGCAGTGGACATAGTCTTTCTGGACATTCGGAAGGGCTTTGACACTGTCTCTCACCCTGTTCTTCATTAAAAAACTGGGGGACTGTGGTGCCGGCACCTGCACAGTCAAATGGGTCACCAACTGGCTGGAGGGCCACACCCAGAGAGTGGTAGTGGATGGGTCATTTTCAACCTGGAGGGATGTGGGCAGGGGGGTTCCACAGGGCTCAGTCCTCGGGCCCACACTGTTCAATATCTTCATCAATGACTTGGACAAGGAGGTAAAAAGCACCCTGTTCAAATTTGCTGATGACACTAAGATACGGGGGGATGCGGGCACATTAGAAGGAACACGTCTAATTAGGCTACAATAAGACCTAGACAGGTTACAGGGGTGGGCGGATGAGAACAGGATGGGATTCAACACTGACAAGTGAAAGGTGATGGACCATACCTACAGGCTGGGGAACTCCCTTCTTGTCAGTGCAGAGGCAGAAAAGGATCTTGGAGTCATCATTGATGCCAAGATGAACATGGGCCGGCAGTGTGGGGATGCAGTCAGGGAAGGCCAACTGTACCTTGTCGTGCCTCCACAGATGCATCTCAAGCAGGTCCAAGGAGGTGATCCTCCCCCCTTATGCAGCACTGGTCAGGCCGCAGCTGGAGTATTGCATCCAGTTCTGGGTGCTGCACTTCAAGAGGGATGTGGACAACATGGAGAGGGTCCAGAGGAAGGCCACTCACATGATCAGGGGCAGCAGGGCAGGCCCTATGAGGGCAGGCTATGGGACCTGAACCTGTTCAGCCTCCACAAGAGAAGGCTGAGGGGGGACCTAGTGGCCTGTTACAAACTAGTCAGAGGTGGCCAGCAGGCATTGGGGGAGTCCCTGTTCCCCCGAGCACTACCAGGACTGACTAGAAATAACGATCACAAGCTGGCAGAGGGTAGATTCAGACTAGACCTCAGGAGGCACTATGTAACTGCCAGGGTGGCTAGGATCTGGAACCAACTTCCAAGCGAAGTGGTGCTGGATCCTACCCTGGGGGTCTTTAAGACAAGGCTTGACAATCACCTTGTGGGGGTCATTTGATCCCAGTACTCTTTCCTGCCATGGCAGGGGGTCGGACTTGATGATCTGCTCAGGTCCCTTCTGACCCTGCAAACTTTGAAACTATGAGTTCCCCAGCTTGTAGGTATGCTGCTGGTTCTTCCTCCCTAGGTGCAACACCTTGCACTTGTCCATCCTATTTTCATCTGCCCACTTCTGAAACCTGTCCAGATCTAGTTGTAGCCTGGTCCTCTCTTCTAGCATGCTCACTTCTCCCCACATCTTTGTGTCATCTGCGAACTTGAACAAGGTGCTTTTCACCCCCTCGTCCAAATCACCAATGAAGATATTGAACAGTGCAGGCCTGAGGGCCAAGCCCTGGAGGACCCCACTGCCCACATCCATCCAGGTTGAAAATGACCCATCCACCACCATTCTCTGGGTGTGGCCCTCCAGCCAATTTGTGACCCATTTGACTGTGTAGGCGTCAACACCACAGCTGCCTAATTTTTTAATGAGGATGGGGTGAAAGACAGTGTCAAAGGCCTTCCTAAAGTCCATCAAGGCTTATTGATGAATTCCACTTGCTAGGCTATCAAATAGGAAATGAATGGTAGCCTTTGTTGCCTGATATTGCTGAGCTGCTGGAAGACACAGCTCTGTAACTGACCCCAAGGCAAAAAGCAGCTGAGTTCAAACAATGTTGCTTCTTCTGCTGTTTTTGTATCCCTCCCCCAGAGCACTCGGATTGGAAGGGACCTCAGGGAAGGATGGCAGTCACTGGCCAGCTACACAGTCAATATCAGAGCAGTCCTTCCCTCCTTCGCTCCCCTCCCTCTTGTTACTTTCTGTTTGCCTGCAAGCAAACTCAGCTTCAGCTTTGAAACTTGAAATGTTTTGAAACTTTTGAACTGTCTCAACTGCCCTATTTCATTTCAAGGCTGCTTCAAGGCCTTTTGTTTCATTTTGATTTCGCTGTTTTGAGCTCAAAAACAGGTCGAAACAGCATTGAAATGAAACAGGCTGTGAAATTTCACACAGTCCTAAAAGAAAGGCTAACTTGATCACACTATGGACCTACCAACCCCCCACCTGTGGACTTGCCAGCCCCTCCCCTGATGTCGAGTTACTTACTTTGGGGTCCCTGCACCAGTAAATGACTGCATGTACTGCCCCTGGTCTAAGTTTAGGCAGCTTGAAGTAAGCCACCTAAACTTAGACCAGGTGTCATAAACTCTGTTTACACCATTATAATTCTTTCAAGCCTTTGCTTATTCCATGTTTTTGGGCATATCCTACAGTAAATCACTTTCATTGCCTCAATGATTTTCCTGTTAACTTGTTATAGTCACTTTGCTCAGTAATGGGCCTAGAAGCTCTGGACTACCAATGCCCTTGCATTTGGGGTACTCAGGAGGCACTCAGCAGGTCTATTATTTTGGGATAGAGAGTCTGCATCCCCTTGCATACAGTGCAATTTGAACTCATTGGGACAAACCCAATTTGTCACCCAAACCCAGTGTAATTCCAGAATAACTCTGAAGACTTAAATTGTGTGACTTACAATTTGTTTGACATGAAGCAGAAGAAAGGTTGGGATCCTATTATTTAATTCAAGTTATCCCTGAATCTGTCTTGGCTGCCTGAGCGACCTCTCTCCTTTTCTCAAGATCTCTTTAAAAACAAATCTGAAAACCAAGTTATATTCTGCTATTCTATTTTTGAGAGAGAAAGATCAGGGTCTCTGATGAACCAGATCCTGGTACATTGTAAGGTTCTCCTACCCAAGGATCCTAACAGAAGTTGTATGTGATATTATCCATTTGTTCCCCATACTAAGTCAATAGGGGATGCAGACTCTCTATCCCAAAATAATAGACCTGCTGAGTGCCTCCTGAGTACCCCAAATGCAAGGGCATTGGTAGTCCAGAGCTTCTAGGCACCTTTCATTCTTTTTTACACTTCTATTTCATGAACATTGCAAATTAATATTTTTCATTCTATTGTTATATATGCCAATAGGAAAGGTAAGTTGCAAAAATGTCACCCATACGTTTCGGTCCAGATGATATTTAAATGAAAGTGATTATGAGGTTTTTAATGGGGGAGTTTCTAGCAAAGCACGTGGTTAAATGTGGTACTGTAAAGGTGCCTTACTTATAACTATTTTACCATTGTGAGATAGCTCTGCAGTTATCTCACACATTAGAGGAGCTCACTGCTTTCAGAAGCAGTTATTTTAGAGTACTTCTCTATAAAACTGCAGTGCAGGCTGGCTGAGAGTCAGGTATTTTGGAACTGTAACAACGTGTAATCCATGTCACCATTATAACCGAAATGTGTATCTCCAGAGGTATCATTCTACATGGATAGTAAACAGCTCTTAAAATGGAACCAGTCAAAATGTGTAACTTCGCTTTTGAAAGAGGGGGGAAGAGTTCCTCCTGTACCACTTTGCAAAACCACTGAAAAAGCAAAATAAAGATTTATTGCCACAAAACGTTAATGATTTTCCCCAACCTTTAAATACTGAATTACACTCATCTGATAAGTATTCTGATTATAGGCTGACCTTTACATGCGTTTCAGTAGCCTATTTGTATCCCAGGCTCTCAGACAGATCTGTTCTCAAAAGCTATGCAGTAGGAGGTTAAAAAAGGGAGGGGGAGAGAGGGAGAGGGAGAATCTGCCCTGACTGCACAAAACAAAATGCTAACATTATTTTTCTTAACTCATTAAAGCAAATATATGGTTTTATTTTATTTGTGTAACTACACAATAGAAAAGCATCACTGGTGCAGGTCAGTGGACTGAGTACTGAGAATGGCCTCAGAAGACCTGGTCCTATTCTTGGCTTGTCCTGCTGGATAACCCTGGCTAGGCAATTCCCTTCTGCATGAACACCGCAGACAATGGATACTGCCTGGGTAAATTGCTTTGTGGTCTAACAAAAAAGAGTGCCTTGCAGGAAGCTGAATTTTCCCTGTCATTACCTATTTCCAGGAGCACTGCCGCACACTCGGTTACTTTACTCAAAATAAAGGGTCAAAATAGCGTAAATAAGAATTTACCTCCGTAAATAAAGAAATTGCTTTGGATTTGTTAGCAGCAGCTCAGAGTAGCAGGGGATTAAGATAAAGTAATGTCTGTTTTAAAATGAGGGCTTAATTAGCTATCAAGGGCAACTGCTAAGAATTTACCGTTAGATAACCTCTAATTTTAATCCATATCTGTGGTAACCACAGGGAAGTCTAGGGAGGCATTTTCTCCTGGCAAAACTGGCACGTTTCCAAGGCCCTGCACTGTAGTTGCGGTCTGACAGTTTTCAGTTGCATTTGGCCTTCTAATCCACATCGCTGCATTTAAACTCACCAGGGCTGGGAGCATTTGTTGTTGTTTTTTTTAAATAAATGTTTTCTGGTAACTTTTTTTTTAAAAAACAAGACGGTAATACCTTCTTCTTACATGCTCCAAAGGGAGTATTTTTAAAGCCTTAGAATTAAACCTCCAAAAGCCCCGAGGTTAATAATATCTGTTCACACTGGAGATTTGTTTTCGGGGGTCATAGGGAAAGATGCAAATTGTGATCTTGATTCTCTAATCCTGTGCAAATAATCCATGCTTTATCCCTACCGGGGTCCAGCGACGTGCTTCTGTGGAAAGGCGCTGCTCTCACGGACTGCGGTGGCTAAATTGGGCCCTGTATTTAACACATACGTTGCGAAGAGGCCAGTGACATTTGCTGCTCTGTGGATTTTACTCAAAAAGAAAAATAAATTCAGTATGTGCAACTGTTCACTAGTTGTGCCATAAGAAATATACCCCTGTGCCGGGGAAAAAAAATAAAGTCCCCACTTTGAGCTTCAGTACTGAATGCATCTGCAAGCCTTGGATAAGAGGAAAGTTGAGGGAAATGATTGGTTCCTTGCTTGAAAGCGAATCCCAGAGCACAGAAAGCAATATTTTCGAGTTTATAATGAAACTCAGGCAAGGAAACAGCCAACTGCTTTTTCTACCCATCACCCTCTCAGTTGTCTCTTTAGTGATAGCTCTGTAATAGCAATTAAAATTTCATTAATATTTAATGCATTTTGCGAAATTACTATGTAATGCGGTTTTTATAAGTGGCACCAGGTTTGCCTACAGCTTAAATTATAATAGCTGCTTATTTTCTTTTTTATCTGGTTATAAACTGATTGGAAATTAAATTAGGCGGTCCAGACACAATGCACATTGGCTAGGTGCAGACATTCAAAAAGCATGAGGTGGAATCACTCTAAGTCACGCGGTTTTCTATAAGTGGCATAGTTTAGATCAGTAGCAACCAGAACACGCATTTGCCCTGGGGGGGGGGCGCACATCTGACACCAGGTTCTGCCATTTTGAAACCAGTCTGTGCACGCTGAACAGTTGCTCTGTTATGGGTATAGACCAATTTCTGATCACATAGACCAGTAAAAGTGTAATTAATATGTGTACCTGGCTTTTACATTTAATAAAGTGTGGACCCCACTCACATACTCTGCACACACTGGAAAGTGCTTCACTTGGGAAATTACACACACTGTGTGCAGTCCCCATATTTATCTGAAAATGCAGTTTGTTCTTCTTAGTATTGCATACTTCAAAATGAATAAAGTATAGATGCGTGTAAGGGATGACAAATATTAGTTCATCAGTTCCAGAAACTGATCTGCTGACTCTTTAGCGTATTCTTTACATTTCTGAGTTGCTTTGGAAAAGCTGAAGAGTAAAGATAACTCATAAATTATATTGCTTTGGGTCCTTTTCACAAATCTTATTTGTAGACTGTCAAAGAGCTTTTGGGTAAATGTACCGCAGAAAGAAGCCCTGCATAAATCAAGGCACTGCAGTTTAGGGTTTCCATTACCAAAATAAAAAAACTCTATAAATAAAATTAGTTAAGGCTTACTTGTGCTGATATCAAACTTAAATTGGTATAGGAGTATAACTATGATAACTGATGAAAGCTGAATGACTATGCAAACACGTATTTGGGGATTTACACTGAATATACAGTTCTTATGTCAACAGATAGTTAAATTTTATACCTACTCTTCTATTCCTCTTCTGCAAAGAGCTTATTATTCCTATTTCACCGATAGGGCAACTGAGGCATGGGGAAAGATAAATGACATGTTCAAAGTCAAAAGAAGACACCAAGGAAAAGAATATCCATCTTTACCCTCCCACACACGCTTCTGTTTTGTACACAATAGTTTCTGACATACTTCCTGGTAGTACTAAAGCTATGTATGGAAAAGAAACCTGCTTTAAGACATACCATGAAACCTGGTCTTATCAAGCATGGCTCAGAAAGCCAGCGATAAGGACAGAGTTTGAATACTGGCATCTTTGCATATCTATGGCAGATATGGTTTGGAAATCATCTGGAAGCACAGGTTTGCAAGAGATAGTTAATTCTAGTGATGCTATGGTATGAAGTGTTACAATATTCAAGTACTTAAACAACATTTTAAATATTCCCGTGTGGTAATATTGATTTTTTCCATTGATTTCAGTGAGTACTGAATCAAGTCTTTGGGCCGACAGGCATGTCCCATGTCCAAACAAATTTAGCCAGTACATTTCAAAGCTTGATATAACATGCATTCACGTTGTTCTTATCAGTTACAGAAGCTACGTTAAAAACCAAAGAAGTCTGGCAGTTGTGGAGCGGCCCGGAGACTTTAGTCACCAATAAAGCAGAGCAATTTTAAGTATGCATATAGCTTTGCTGCATAGGCACTACTCCACAAACTGATTAAGCATGCCCTTCAAAATTAATCACAGGTCTAAATCCTATTGACTTCAAAAGGATTTAAGCGCATACTTAACTTTTAGTGCTTTGCTTAACAGGGATAGGTATAAGCATATGTGCAAGTGCTCTGTTGAACTGGTTACATTGCTTGAACTAGAACCATACCTTACACTGGCTAAAATAATCTGATGCCCAGTAAAATTCCTAAGGAAGAGCTGAAAAAAATAGGTTCCTTTGAGTGACACAGCTGAGTTACAATACTTGGTGCAGAACTTCTGTGAAATAATGTACCTTCAATAAAAATATAACGAAACATAATTGCTTGTTGTACATTAAAAAACTACAGTAAGCTGCTTCAAAATGAGACATGAACATATCTCTTGTTGCAAGTATTCCAAATGTAAGGTAAGTCTATACATAGAGATTTCATAGATTTCATAGACATTCGGGCTGGAAGGGACCCTGGAAGATCATCAAGTCTAGCCCCCTGCCCCAGGGGCAGGAAGTCTCAGGAATCATGGGAACCCAGCAAGATAAGCATCCATTTGCTCTTGAAGGTGTTCAATGTAGGTGCTTGAACCACCTCCGATGGCAGGCTGTTCCAGACCTTGGGGGCTCAGACAGTAAAGAAGTTCTTCCTTATGTCCAGCCTGAATCGGTCATGGTGGAGTTTGTGACCATTCGATCTTGTCATCCCTTGGGGCGCTGTGGTGAACAAACATTCCCCCAGATACTGGTTGTGACCCCTGATAAACTTATAGGCGGCCACCAGATCACTCCTGAGCCTGCACTTTTCCAGGCTGAAGAGTCCTATGGCTCTCAGCCTCTCATCATAAGTTTGTTTTCCTGACCTCTGATCACGCGTGTGGCTCTTCTCTGCACTCTCTCAAGCTTCTCCACATCCCTTTTGAATTGTGGAGCCCAAAACTTGATGCAGTACTCCAGCTGCGGCCTCACCAAAGCCAAATACAATGGGAAAATGATGCCCTGGGATTTGCTTGAGAAGCATCTATGGGTGCAAGCCAGCATTTTGCTCACTTTACACATTGAAGGCTCATGTTCATCATGTGCTCAATCATGACTCCCAAGTCCCTCTCATCTGCAATGCTAACCAGAGTAGCAGTGCTGAGCCTATAAGCATGCTGCAGGTTTTTGCTCCCAAGGTGGAGAACCTTGCATTTTTCGGTGTTGAACACCATCCAGTTCTCGTCCGCCCATTTCATGAGCCTGTCTAGATCTGCCTGGATCACCCTCCTGTCCTCAGGTGTGGATGCTTTACCCCAGAGTTTGGTGTCTTCGGCAAACTTGGCCAGTCCACTTCTGACACCAATAACATCTTCATCAATGAAGTAGACAAACAGTACAGGCCCTAGGATAGAGCTTTGAGGGACCCCACTGGTCACAGAGCACCAAGATGATTAGCTCCCATCAACCACCACCCTCTGGGTCCTACCGCAGAGCCAATTCCCCAGCCAGTGGATTATGGTGAGGTCAAGGCTGCAGTTAGCCAGTTTTGCCAAGAGGTGATCAAGGGATACCAGATCGAAGGCTTTTTTAAAGTCAAGATATATGACATCAATCTCTTCCCCTTTGTCCAGGTAATAGGTCACCTATAAAAGGAAATAAGATTGGTCAAGCAAGTCCTACCCGCAACAAACCAGTGTTGGGTATCCCTCAGGATATTGGTGTCAGCTAGTCTGTTAAAAATGTCCTCTTTGATCATCTTTTCCAAGACCTTCCCTGGGATGGAGGACAGGCTGATGGGCCTGTAGTTTGCCAGATCCACTTTCCTCCCTTTCTTGAA
>NW_017728949.1:64235456-64241828 GCF_001723895.1 Crocodylus porosus | reverse complement strand
CAGAGTATTCCTCCTTGGTGGTGGTTCCAGTCCTCCATCCTTTGTAGGTCTTCCTTTTAAGATGCAGGAGGTCCACCAGTTCCCTGGAGAGCAAAGGGGGCTTCTGTGCCCTTTTGCTACCTTTCCTCCGAGACAAGATAGACTCTGTTTGCGCATCCAGGATTGCTCCTTTGAGGAGCAGCCACTCATCCTGAACTCCCCGCCCTTTTGAGTTGTGGCTCTTTAGGGCCTCACTGACAAGCCTCCTTAGCTTGTCAAAGTCAGCTTTTCTGAAGTCAAGGACTTCTGTGTTGCTGACTGACTTGCCAGCTTTACGGAGATGGTGAAGGTGATCCGCTCATGGTCACTGTCACCCAGCTTCCCCTCTATCATTAGGTCGCTGATTAGGTCATCCCCAGTTGCCAGTATCAGGTTGAGCAGTGCTTTACCTCTCATCATCCCGTAGAGCTCCTGCATCAGATAGAGGTCATTCACGCATGAGAGAAAGCTTTGTGACTGCTTAGATTTGGCTGAGCGCTCCTCCCATGAGATATCTGGCTAGTTAAAGTCTCACATGACAACCATACATTAGGAGCGCGTGGCCTCAGCCAATTCCCTGGTGATTTCCTGGTCAAGGTCTTGACCCTGGGTAGGGGGCCTGTAGTCGACTCCCACTGTAGTGTTCCCTGTGCCATGTTCCCCACGGATTTTAACCCAGAGGGTCTCAAGTCATCCACCCTGGGCACTGTGGGTGCCAATGTTGGCTTTCAGGGACACGTAGCTTTGCTTGACATACAGAGCTACACCCCCACCCATATGGTCCACTCGATCCCTCCTGTACAGAGCATAGCCATCTATTTCTATGGCCCAGTCATGGGTGCAGTCCCACCAGGTCTCTGTTATCTCTATGACATCATAGTTATTTGCATTTAACAAGACGGCAAGTTCCTCCTGTTTATTCCCCAAGCTCCTGGCATTTGTGTATAGGCATGCAAGTGTCCCCTTGGGGGCCCTTGCCTTGCCTACAGTTTGTTCCAGGGCAGGGCTGGAAATACATCCCTGAAATCTTTTATATGATTATAGCACATCTTGAGTTTAAAAAAAACACTGTCAGTTTTCCAAGCTGAACCTCACTTTCATTTCCATTACATCCATCCAACCCAAGGTAAATTCTCCAAGCTATCTCTGCATTAGCTAGTTTAGCAATGACAATTCAAAAAAAGGACATCAAATCCACATGGCTTCATACCTCAGGCCTCACAAGTCCCTGTAGTGATATACATGGACTTCAACAGTTTTTTATGGTGAGAAACTGGCACTGGATGTTTGCCTGAGTAACTTTGATTTAAAATAAAAGTTTGCTAATGACTTGCTATATATTGAAGATGTCTAATGAAATTTTTGTGAATATCTCTGATAAGAGCTGAAGTGATTAAATCAGGGGGCATGTCACAAATTAGCCCCACACCCTTCCAAAATGCCATTCCAATACCTTTCCTCTGCTTGAACTGATGCTCTGCTTTCTGTTTCCTGCCATATCTACTGCTGTGCTACCTGTCTGCTCCCCGATCTTCTGTGTGCCCCACACAGAGGCTGCCCATGCCAGCTGTGACACTCATGTCGCAGGTTGGCTACCCCTGGATTAGATGATAGTCAGGGCTAGATACAGGCATGGGAGAACTATATTACTATCATACTGGATAGGCACTGGACAGGCATCTGGCTGGGGTCATCTGACCCCAGCACTCCTTCCGGCCCGGGGCAGGGGGTTGGACTTGATGATCTGTTGAGGTCCCTTCTGAACCTAGCATCTATGAATCTATGAAACTATTAACTAGGCGGCTGCCTGGGGCCTGGACAGAAAGGGGGCCTGAAAATGGTAATTTTTATTATTATTATTATCATCATTATCTGTGGCGAAGGGGGGCCCGATACAAAAAGTTTGCCCAGGGCATTGTGGGTTAGGATACATGGAAGTCTAGGTATGGTACTGATCATAGCCACATGAAAAGATTGATAAACAACTGATAAATGAATAATACCTTAGGGGAGCTGGTAAACAGAGCTGGTCAGGAAGTGGGATCTTTCCCTCAAACCTAAGAAAAAAAAAGAGAGGAGAAACTGGTTTCGTTTTTCAGGCTTTTCCTGTTTTTGACGAGCTGTATTTACAAAAGTGAGTTAATTGCAGTTAATTCTGCTTCTCTTTGAACATTTAGAGTAGATTTGCATGTGATAAACTGTGAAGAAGAGAACACGTAAAATGTTGCTTGCATGTGTATGTAGTGTATGGTGATACAATACAGTATGAAAATATTAGCTATGTTACACACAAGAGCTAAACCCATGATTGAATTAAGGGGTTATCCCAAAAGACCATAAAAAGGCCAGGTCTCCACTGCCTATCAACACCACACATTTACGTAGTATTATAGTAATACAGTTGTGAAACTAAAAGATTCAAACTATTATAGGTGATGATGACCCTTGTGAACAAAGTAAATCCACAATATTAGCAGAACTAGTACTCTGGGATTTGAACACTTATCAGAGATATCAGAGGATTCACACTCAAGACTAGAAGAGTGAGCTAATTTCCTTTTCCTCAGGTATAGATTTGTTATGCCCTCTTGTGGGTTCCAGCTGTTACTCAAATTCTTCCTCATTATATCATTGGATCAACTTCATCCTAAAAAAATGGGTCTGATGTGTTGTCTCCCTTTTATTCTTAGGAACTTAAAATGCCATTTCCAACCAGAAATAGTATTTTTGGCATGCATACTTTTTCTTGTTTCTTCTCTGATTAAAAAAAATGGCTTGAATGTTCAGTGAAGTATCTTATTATATCTATACTGCTCCAAGGGCTATTTTCTAAGTCCAGACCCCTCCAGCCATTCCATATTAAATACCCTTTCACTCCCCTTGCTTCTTCCTCTAGCCAGAGGGCCTAAGGTTGAGCTTCCCTTTAGCCTACCCCTCTCTTGCAATATGTTCCCAACTCATCCAGACTGAAGGTCTGAGAAAGGAGGACAGTCAACCCTGTATTCCAGCTGTTCAGTACTCTACTTCCTGTCTCTACTGCCTGCAATCAGGCAACGACAGACGAGGGACTGATTGTTAGAAGAACTTGGGAAAAAACACAATTTTTCCATTTGCTAGATGTTTCCTCTATTATTGTAACTCCACAAAGCACCAAGAGATAACAGTTCACAATGGGCTGCACTGGTATTTATGGGTATATTGTTCCCCACTCTGAGGAACTGAATTCATATAATGCCTAAGGATCAACATGCCCACTTTTTGTCTCTTTGGTGTGTACCTGCCACAAAGCAGTATTTTCTCTCAGGCTAGGGATAGAAGTTATATGTAAACTGGCTTAAGTCATCAGAAACTGGTTTAAACCTATATTCATAGATTCATAGTTGCTAAGGTCAGAAGGGACCTCAACAGATCATTAAGTCCGACCCCCTGCCCTGAGCAGGAAAGAGTGCTGGGGTCATCTGACCCCAGCCAGACACCTATCCAGCCTTCTCTTAAAGACCCCCAAGGTAGGGGAGAGCACCACCTCCCTTGGAAGCCCATTCCAAATTTTGCCCACCCTTACCATGAAGGCTTTTCCTGATATCTAGCCTAAATCTTCTGTCTGTCAGTTTGTGATCATTGTTTCTTGTTACCTCAAGAGGAGCCCTGGTGAACAGACCATCTCCAATCCCTTGCTGCCTCCCCCTAATGAATTTGTAGGCAGCCACAAGACCACCTCTCAGCCTTCTACTATGGAAGCTAAAGAGACCCAGGGCTCTCAGTCGCGTCTCATAGGGCTTGTCCTGTAAGCCCCTAACCATATGAGTGGCCCTCCTCTGGACCTTCTTGAGTCTATCAAGATCCTTCTTGAAGTACGGCACCCAAAACTGGACACAGGACTCAAACTGCGGTCTAACCAATGCCACATAGAGGGGAAGAATCACCTCTTTGGTCTATTTGTCATGCATCTGCTGATGCATGATAAAGTGCGGTTAGCTTTGCTGATGACTCATGTTCATCTTGGAGTCCACTGTGACTCCAAGACCCCTTTCCACTTCTGTGCTGCCGAAAGGGTCACTTTCCAGGCAGTAGGTGTGCTGGATATTTTTGCACCTGAGGTGCAGCACTCTGCACTTGTCCTTGTAGTGCTGCATGCTATTGTGAACTGCCCAATTTTCTAACCTGTCCAGTTCTGCCTGCAATCATTCCCTACCCTCTGGAGTGTGCACTTCACCCCACAATTTAGTATCATCCACAAACGTGGACAAAGTACACTTCACACCTACATCCAAGTCACTGATGAAGATACTGAAGAGTACAGGTCCATGGACCAAACCCTGCGGAACCTCACTACCCACATCCTTCCAGGTCAATACTGACCCATCTACTCCCACTCTCTGGGTGTGACCACTAAGCCAATGTGCCACCCACTGGACTGTGTAAACCTCTATGTCACAGCCTCTTAATTTGTTTATGGGAATGGGTTGAAATACTGTATTGAAGGCCTTGCTAAAATCCAAGAAAACGACATCCACCTCTACTTCTGCATCTAAGCATTTTGTGACCCTGTCATAAAACAAAACCAGATTGGTCAGGTATGCTCTACCTGCTACAAATCCATGCTGGTTTCCCTGCTACATTATTTTTCCTGCTGGACTCCCACAATATGATCCTTCATAATCTTTTCAAAGACCTTTCCAAAGATGGAGGTGAGATTGACTGGCCTATAATTACTCAGATCCTCCTTTCTCCCCTTCTTGAAAACAGGGACCACATTGGCCCTTTTTCAGTCCTCCGGGGCCTGATCCAAGCACCATGAAAGCTCAAATGGCCATGCCAATGGTTCTGTTATGACACCGGGCAATTCCTTCAGTACCCTTGGATGCATCTCATCCGGGCCTGCTGACTTGAACACATTCAGTCCATCCAAGAGACTGCACCAAGACAGCATCAACAGTTGGTGGGCTGGTGTCCCTCTGATGCCCATCTAAGAACCCATTAGGAGACTTATCTTGACCCCTGTTCAGGAACACTGTGGCAAAAAACTCATTGAATACTCAGTCTTGTCCACCCTGTCTGTCATGAATTGCTCCTTCTTGTTTAGTAGGGGTCCTATGCTGCCCTGCACCTTCCTTTTACTCCCCACATACCTAAAAAAAGACTTTTTGTTGTCTTTAATTTGTGTTGCCAGCCTCAGCTCTGTACTTGCTTTGGCTTTTCTAACCGTCTCCTTGCAAGTATGGGCCAGATAGGTATATTCCTCCTTGGTAGCTTCCCCCTGCTTCCACCACCTATATGCCTTCTTTTTTGCCCTTAGGATCCCCTAGATTTCCCTGTTTAGCCAAGGAAGTTTTTTGGCTCCTTTCCCCCTGTTCCCTCATACTGGGATAGTCTTCCTGTGTGCCCAAAGGATCACTACCTTTATAAATGACCACCCTTCCTGGACTCTCATCTCACCAATACTCTTATCCTGCAGTGCATCGTTGACTAAACTCCTAAGCACACTGAAGTTAGCCTTCCTAAAGTCAAGCACTTCCTTCCTACTAGTAATCTTACGCACCCTACGCCGTATGATGAATTCAGTTGATTGATGCTCACTGTCCCCAAGGTGACCATGAATCTGCAGCTCCCCTACCAGCTCCTCCCCAATAGCCAACACCAAGTCCAGTAAGGCATTCCCCCTAGTAGGACCATATACCTCCTGTGTTAAGTGAAGGTCCTGCACGCAGGTTAAGAACCTACATGAACGGTTGGATTTGGCTGACTTCTCCACCCAGCAGATGTCAGGATAGTTTAGGTCCCCCATGACAACCACATCCCTAGACCGTACAGTCTCTGAGAGCTGTCTCAAGAATTCCAAGTCTAGCTTTTCCTCTTGGTGTGGTGGTCTGTAGCAGACCATCATGACCAACTCCTTTTGCCCTCGACTTCCATGTATCCTAACCCACAATGCCTCAACTTTCTCTTCCTTTAATCCATTTTGATTAGTGTAGATGATAATGCTCATTTACATAGAGAACAACCCTGCCCCCTTTTCTCCCTACTCTGCCCCTTCTGTACAACCCAGTCATGGGTAGGGTCCCACCAGGTTTCTGTTAGCCCCACTAAATTGAAGTTTTTGTCTGCAAGCAGGAATGTGAGTTCTTCCTGCTTGTTTCCCATGCTCCTAGCATTAGTATAGAGGCACTTGAGCCCCCTGAATGGTGCCTTTGGTGCCCCCCACCCCTCGTTCTGATGCCCAAAGGGCCCCTTAGTACTTACCTGAGATATACTGTTGCATGTCTCACAGTTTGTAGGTTCTAGACTCTATCCATCTCCTGCCTCCCCATCCCCCATCATACCTAATTTGGAACAGAAACCTGTAATGGAACAGAA
>NW_017728949.1:64227301-64235356 GCF_001723895.1 Crocodylus porosus | reverse complement strand
AAATAGCTGAAACTGGTTTAAGATAAACCTGGTTGAATGTAGTATCAGATTTAACTGATTTCGGTCAAACCAGTTTATGAAACATCTGCCTCAGACCCTTTCTGGTTCAAGGTAAATCACAGTCCCCCAGCATCTCATCATACTTGCAGCCCTGGGCTGGGCTGGACTGTCTGCTCCAGCGGAGAAGGGTTAGGGGTGGGGAGGAGGCAGAGATTTTCCCCTCCCCAGGCTGTGGTCTGGGGCCTAGGACCAGGGGTTAAGCTCCCAAGGACAGAGTTGTCCTACCCTGCTAAACTTACTGCTGGCTGTGACTATGGACTACAATCCCAAAGGCACATGGAAGCAGAAAGAAGTAATGAGCAGCCCTGCAGAGTCCTCCTTCTGTGATTCTGGACTGCAAATCCAAGAGACCTCATGGGCAGCAGGAAGAAGAAGCAAGCACAGCCCATGCTGGCTACATGCCAGAAAGCCATGCTCTAGTACCCCCTATCATCTGGCCTGAGTCACTGTAGGTGTGTGACTGCAAAAACGTAACTGTCTGTTCACTAGTTGGTCGGTTGAATCCCTGCAGTTTAGACAAACCTGCAAAGACCGAACTGATTCAACCTTGGGCTTTTTGACTGTCTGTACACATGTCTACACATGTGACTTGGCAACCTTCAGAGCAACCTTCAGAGGATTTCATACTGTTGTTAGTAAGAGTCATTTCTAGGGGATCTCTGTCCCTCTCTCCCCCCCCCACCACCACCCTCCCAAGTAATTTCTTTGTTATTTGTTGTTCTTCTTAACGTAACACTTGGATTAATATTCATTCAGCAGCCTTTGCAAAAACAGTGCTTAAAGTCTCAATTTGGTTGTAGTCTGCTTTAAAAGGAAAATGATTATCCAGTTCAATTCTGTTGTTGCATTTGCCATTGTGATGTAGCCATTTCATTCAGTCAGCTGTAAAAAAAATTTTATCTGCTATCTAAGTAATTTGAAGGAAGTAAAATTGCTGTGGAATCTTTATTTTGACAAAATTACTCAGTTTATTTATTTTTCTTGCCACATTTTGCAGCTAAGTAAAATGTTTCTGAAAGACCACAGATTAAGTAGTGTTTCTTTTTAAATTTTGAACTGCAGCTAAATCTTCAAGAAAATGTCTCTGCCGCTCATTTTCTTCAGTACAGTAAGTTTTCCCTAGTTTTTTTTTAGGGTAAGATGGTGATTTGGTAGAAAGCTTTTAGTGGGTATATAGATGTAGACCTTAATCTGGAACAAATCCTCTTTAAATCAATGGAATTATGATAATTTATTCCATATGTGAATCTAGCATCTAATAAATCACAAGGGGCAAACCCTGGCCGCATTCAAATCAAGGGCAAACTTCCCACTGTCTTCATTAGGGTCTTGATTTTGTCTGTGGTATTTAGAGGCTAACTCTGTGCCACTGAAACCAGTAGGAGCCTTACAATTACCATCCCCAAATTCTCTTTTACTAGGGACAAAATTCAGTCTTACTAGGTGGACCCAGTCCTCCCCATCAGCCTCCTTTCTCCATGTCTCTTTGTATAAACATCAAAGTGTCCTATTGCAGAATGGGGAGAAAGGAACCTAGTCCTGTGAAAATCTATGTTTTACAGTATCCCTTAATGGGGTCACTCAAAGACCCTGGCCTTGCCAAAAGCTCACTGGATCTTGCTATGCACAGGCTAACAGCCTTTGAAAGCAACCTTTCTTTTTTCAACTAACAACAAATCATGTTTAAGACTGAAAAGCAACTACTGAGCTTGGGGTAGCCAAAATCAGTTTGGACTTCCTGGGATTCTGGTTAATGTCAATAAGAAGTTATTACGAAAGAAAATCTTTCTTCTACAAGACTGGACAACCTTTTTGGTCATCTTTTGCACGTTGGTTGAGTTGTTGCTTAGGAGAACAGTGTCATCTGTATAATCAGATACCCTAGCGTACTACTTTTGATACATATCTTGCCTATGTTTCTAATCAGTTGTATAGGATAAAGTCCAACACCAAACAGAAGAACAAGCATTTTTATTCAACACCAGAGCCCACTGAATCATTCATGCAAGACTTTGTGTTTACTATACCTTGATATAAAGGTAAGATTATGTAAATACACATACATTATATTATTGTATATCTATTATACAAATATTATGCACTGTGTATGTACTAAGGGACCCACAAAAATCACTTGGACAATTTCAGAAAATTAGACCAACTTATACTTAACATCAGCAAGTGCTTCCATACCCACTAATGGCCTTCACTCTTCCTACTTTAAACTAACTTCCTTCTTGCTACTTTAAATTGGCTGCTAGTTTGGCCCTTGATTTCACCTAAATATACTGGATGTCAGGTAACAATTACATGTGATAACTGAAACCTTATTCTGTAACTCTGTTCAGCCAACACAATGAGTGTAGGAGAGAGAGAGATGCACAGAGGAAAAGACAGATCACATTGTCAGCATGCTGAATAGTGCTAAGACTTAAATGTACACAGTCAGATCCTTATATGCCAAACACAGCAATAAAGCTGCTAATGCTGTTTAAGTTACAACATCAGAGATGGTTTCGATTCTTCAGAGGAGCGACAGACTGAATGAAGGCAATATACTCCTACCTTACCTTCTTCCCTGTCAACGATCACACACATTTCAGACTCAAATGTAGGGATTATGGCATTGACTGAAGATAGTTTAAACAAGAAACTCTAGCACCATGAATTTTCCGGTACACTTGGTCATAGTCCCCTTTCTAAAATGATGATTATGTTCAGCCAGAATGGGCCTGGCTATGTTTTAGTAGCTTTTTTTCCCAATCTGTTCCATTATCACTTATTAATGAGAATGCTAAAAGGGGGGAAATGACTTGAATCCATCTGTCCCCGACAAAAACATAGGTTGCAACAAACGAAGTCCCTTCTCCAAGGAGATTTCCAAAAATAGAAAGAGAGCTAATTACTGAACAACTAAAAAAAATAGAGACGGTTTCACACACTGTGAGCTAACCATTTTTAAATAGAAAGCCCAACTGATACCAGGATAGGCTTGTGCAGCAGAGTACTCATATCCTAAGAGCCTTGGCAAGGCCAAATTAACTCCTTCATGCCAAAATTAAACAGAAAACCCAATGTTAGTAACTATTTTTTTTTATTATTATTAATATAGAGCACCAACATTAAAATGGGCCTAGGAGCCCTACTTTGCAATGGCCATTCCAGCCACATTCCCCCACTACAGCTAGTGTAAACAGATGAAAGCAGATGTTACATTTTTCCCCATTATCTACTGCACCTCTATTCCTAACACTCCTTCTTTAAATCTACTGCACACTTTGCTCACCAGAACATGGGAAAAGCCGTTACTGCAAGTCCAAAATGCTGCAGAGTAACACGGTCTAACATGGCTCTGGTATAATTCCACACATTTAATCACCATTAAACTGCCAAATGTATATTCTAACAGAGCTTAATCTTTGCACTCTTATTGGAGAGTTTAGCTTTGAAAGGTAACACCAAAGAGACCCAATTATTCTCTCTCTAGGTCATGCAAACTTACCTCAGAAAACTGGGATAAGCTCAGAGTTAACTGACTTCTGTCTGAAAAAATAGAGAATAGCAAGCATGCCTATTGCCTACTGGCCATTCAAATGTGTTTGAACAGAATATAAATGTGAGTATCCATTCCCTCAGCACTCAATTTAAGTGCGAGAGAGCTGAAAGCACCTTAAACTGTATGTCGTCTGCTGTGCTCTGCAAAGAGAGCACAGCATCAGTTATCTTGTGCAAGGAGGCTCCACACTCCCATACACAAGGCTCCTGGGATGGATACAGCTTAGTGCAGGTGATGAGAGTATGCCTGGGGTATAGCTGATGAGTTTTGCACAGATAGCATGGACTCATATGGCCACCAGCTGCACAGGAGGTCAGCAGAGAGAAAGCGTTAGGTTTTTCACTAGGTATAAACCACTGAGAGATGTTTGGCCTTTGAGTTCTGTGAGTAAAGCCTTTTCATCCGGCCTTCTCTTATAGAAGCAGCACCCTTTAGCCATATACCAAAAAAACAGCTGCCAGGGGTGACCAGACACCAATTTGGCAGCTGGAAATCTGAGGCTGTCTTTCTGACCCATATTCTCTTGTCATTTCTTCGAGATCCCCATCTGTCCACACCTACTATCGTCTTATTTTATGGATTGTAAATCATGTGATGCAAACTGTCTTGTTTTTCTTGTTGTACAGCACCTAGCATAAGAGGCCCCTAACCCACGACTGAGGCATTTAGATGCTACCTTGCTAAAAAATGAAGTGCCATTTCATGTGTTCCCTTTAAAGCTGGAGTTCAGACCATCACTGTAAATCCATCACAGAGGCTGCCTGCAGATTCAGCAGCAAAAGGATTCAAATTCTTAGACAAAAATATGATATACCTTATTGGCAGCGCCCCTCCCTTTGATGAGCATGGCCCTCTGGGCACTATCTCAAGCAATTTCGTTCTTCCTGTAGGTAGATATAATGCTGTAAAATAAAAGAAAAAGCCAGGATTGCCTTTGAATTCTTTCTCACCCTTTGCCCATTTACAGATTTAAATTAGACCCTTAGCTTTTCTGTATGAGCCATAGTTTTGCTCACTGTGTCTTGTCTGATATTGCAGTACATGATTTGTGGGTGGCTTAAGTTAATTTATAAACTAAATTTATTCCATTATTAGGCAGCTTTAATCTCGGGGAACAGGCTGATGGCACAAGCCATAATCTGAATTTGTCTTTACCCTTTAAATTACCAAATGTTGACTGCTTCTTGTCAAAACGCATCATGCAAATAGGTATCTCTCTATGAAAACTGCAAGGGCATTAATCACCATGATTAGGATTCAGAAACCAAACAGACAACTCTAAATGAAGCACAATGAGTAACACTATAGAGAGGTTTATGTAAGTGAATATTTTGAGCACAAGACCACACTTCTGGAACATTATTTTCTTCATTTTGATCTTAATCGGTATCTTGCTGACCTCTGCTTGTTGAGATTCTGCTGTACATTATACAAATTGAATAGGTGGAAAGATAGTCATACAAGGCAATTAATACCGGAGAAGCACTGCAATATAGATAATGACCTAATACACTCCTTCTGAAGATTAAGCGATGCACATAGCTGCCTTGCCCTCAAGGTACAGTCAGCAAGAAAGGATTAATCTTTCATTATTCACCTCGGTCTTCTGTACTAAAGGATTAGGCATTCAGGAACCTAGGCATTGATATAATTAAAAAGGCTTTTGGTCCATATAGTTAAGTGTTGTGCCCAACTGTGCCAGGTCCTTCTGAGTAGAGTATAAGAAATCCTGCTGTTAGCAAAGTGGATTGCAGAGATGAAATTAACCCTCCATGCCATTGTCGAGCTAAGTAGTAAGTGCATCATCTTTCTTATTAGTCTTCTTAGCACATGTTGTCATTGTCTGATTGCAAGCTTCATTGTGCATGAAGAAGTCATTTTTGTCCAGTGCTAGACACGCTGTCACCACTTACTGATAAATTATATGCATTGAATTTCATGAAGCATGCATCAACTCCTCCACCTGCCCTCACCTACCTATTTTCAGCCTATGCATACATATTACTCCTACCATGTTTGAAGATCACTTACTATTTCAGTTAGTGCCATTCAGATTCCCATTCAACAGGCATGACACCTGCCCTAAGACATCTCTTCTAAGTTCAAATAGGTTTCCTTGTCTGCCATGGCCAAGGCCAGAAGGCAGGGAGCACTCCCACACACCTCCAGCTCCACCAGGCTGCAATCACCCCAGCCCACCTGCTTGTCAGCCCTCCGCCTCTCAGCTGCAGGGGAAAGAAATGGATTCCCACCCTGCACCCCCCCACCACCACCCCCAGCTGGGGTCTGCACAGTGAAGGGGAGATCTCCAAAGGCAGGAGCTTTTTCCTCCTGCCCCACATAGCCCAGCTTCACTGGGCTGAGAATACCCCAACTCTGCTGCCTCACCAGCTTGCCCCCCCCACACACACATACACCTCTCAGCCACAGTGGTGGGTAGGGCAGCATTGATCACCCCCCAGGACTGGTCACAGCCCCCCAGCCAGGGCCAAGGCACAGGGATCCATTTCCCCCATCCATTTCCCTGCATTATGCATTCAATCTGCATAATGCAGCTGAGAGGTGGGACCTAGTAAGGGGGCAAGGCTGGGACATTCACAGCCCAGTGGACCTAGGCTGTAGGGGGGAACCTCCACCATAGGGGTGAGCCTCCACAATGGGGGCTTTCCCCCTTGCTGTGCAGACCCTGCCTGGGAAGCAAGGGGGGAAACTGAAGGGGGTTGTCCCCCCACTTGCTCGCCCCCCATGCCACCACCCTCTGGGCTGAGGAGCAGTGCTTCAGCTCTGTGACAGCCTGGGGGCAGGACCTTCTGGCTCAGCTGGAGCAAACAAGCTGGGGCACAGGCTAGCACATCCATCCTTTAACAGGAGGTTAG
Source organism: Crocodylus porosus (assembly GCF_001723895.1). NCBI lineage: Eukaryota > Metazoa > Chordata > Crocodylia > Crocodylidae > Crocodylus > Crocodylus porosus. The sequence continues at coordinate 64,228,864 of NW_017728949.1, read as the reverse complement.
TGGGGGACTGTAAAGCATCCTGGGATGCCAGAGAACTGCAACCTAACTTGCACCAGGGGATCTGGAACAGAAATTCAATAGACCAGTCTAACTTAAAATGATTCAATCTGTTATTAAATCCATCTAGGTCTCTCTCAAACTGGATTCTGTCATTTTGAAATTGGTCCATATGCGCTGAACTTGTTACAGGCTTAGATCACTTATACTTGTTCATGTATATTTCTGCCCGTAGCCTTATTTGTATATGTTTTGAAATATATGTGCACTGTACAGTTCTATACAGCCATGCCAAAGACAAATCATGGCTCAGATTCTCAGTGAGAGGCAGCTTCTTTGTGTCTTACTAGTGAAATCTGGCATTCCCATACTTGGTATTTACCATTTTGTCTTCAGTGAACGACATGTATTGTTACTCTGTACAAGGCCCTCTGAACTAAATAAGCATTAGTTTCCTATTTTTGCATGCAGGAAAACTGTTTGTGCATCTCATGAAGCTACAGTATCTTGACTCAGGGGCAAATTCAGACGATAACTGAGTTTCTTGTGTTATTATTATAGATCGGTACCAGGGCTATGAAGACAACTCAGATCTCCTGACTTCCAGCCATCTTCTCTGTCTATGAGATCATTTTGCCACCATGCCAAAATCATGGTAAAAAAAAGACATGTTTATATTATTTCCATTGAAAATTGCATGCAATTCTGCAAAAGTTTGGAAGGAGACAATCAAATCTATGAAGCCTCTTAAAATGTATGCATCATTGTGGTGTCTAAATACTTCAACTAGAGGCCCTATGAAGCAAAAAATTAAGTGCAAGCCACACAAGTAGTCTCACTGCTTATGTCTATATGGTGTAAGGCAGTGCTGTAAGAGCCATTTTTGGAACTAGAAGCTGTCAAGCCACATCATTAGCCTGAGTGCCATGTTACCACAGCTGTGCTGCTTTTGGTTTTGCTAGTACAGTAATCTTTGCACAGCATTGTCTTCTGGGACAAACTCTGATACCTAAATTAGCAAGATCACAACCAGTTCAAAGTATTTCTGAGCACATCACTAAGTTTAGCATGATTATTTCAAATCTTAAAGCTGAGTAGGAGCTTAAATACTTTGCTGAATCAGGGCCTAAGAGACTGCATGGACTGTATATGTCTTAAGACCCTCTGGCCATCTCTCTTAAGAACTTCCTAGACCAGGAGCAGAAAATTATTTTGGCTGAAAGGCTGTTTAATGAGTTTTGGTGACAAGGATCACAAGGGTAGCCCCACTCCTTGACAGGTGCCCCACCCCCTGGTAGCCATCTGGGGACTGGAAGTCCTATCCCTAACCCCTGACTTTTGCCACCAGAAGTCCTTCCCCATGCCTTGGAAGTACTCCTTTTGGGATGGAGGGTGCTGCCATTTTGAAACCAGAATAAACTTATTTTAATTTTATTGAAAAAAATATTTTTGTCCTGATTTATGTGTTTGCATAGAGGTGATTGCATCATAGCTCAAAATACAGTCTTACTTTTGTATATTGTATGTGGGGTATGTGTTTGTATGTGTGTGGTAAGGTGTGGGGGG
>NW_017728949.1:64196349-64227061 GCF_001723895.1 Crocodylus porosus | reverse complement strand
AGTCCCCACCCACAGGTAGCAGCAGCATGCAGGGCCAGCTCCACGTGGCCCTGTAACATGTAGATCCTACCCAAGTCCCTGGCTGCACATGGCGGCAGCTTGCAGGAGCCACGTGCAGCCCAATAGTGCTCCCGCCTGAGTCCGCAGTCACACATGGTGGCAGGGTGCAGGGCCAGCCCCACCTGGCCCCATAACATGCATTTCCTGTACTCCCACCCAAGTCCCCAGCCACAAGTGGCAACAGTGTGCAGGGCCAGCTCAACACAGCCCCATAGTGCATGGCTCCCTGCACTCTAACCCCTTTCCCCCAGTAGAAGTCCCTGGCTCCAGCCCAGTGGGGCCCGATCTGAATTCCCACTCTCACAGGCAGGGAGGCTGAGAACAGCCATGGGGTCACCAGCAAAAGTCTCTGCCAGGGAGAGGCTTCTTGCCTGTAGCACCCTGTGGCTCAGGGCTGGGACAGGTCAGGCCAGGCTGGGCTGGGGGTGGTTGCTTTGCCACCAGTCACACTTCCTGCGGGAATGCACCAGCTTGCAGAGGGACAGCTATAAACCCCTAAAGACATAACAACCAATTCTATGGTATACTGGAGAAGATGGACCTATGGTCTGACCCAATCATTGGCAGTTCTTTTGTTCTTCCAGCATTCACATAACGAAGAATGATTTTTAAACTCTGCTGCAAACTCAGAGTGACCGTAACTTTACACATTCAGTGAGGAACATTATATTTATGACAATGAAAAAGAACAAACAAATGAAGGCTCTTTTGGACTTAGCCCCTCTCATTGACCCACATAACATTTGTCATTAAAAACATTTCCCCCTCCCACCCCTCGTAATGTACTTCAAGAGAGTTTATAAATCACTGTAGGTCAGCATTTTTCACCACGTAGATTTATAAAAAACAAATCAATAAAATTCTGCTGCATTCATGAAAGGGGCTAACTTGATAGCAGCCCAGTTTAAAGACCTGATTCAATACAATCATTGCTTTAAAGCACTAGCCCTGATTTATATGAATGATGGTGGATATAAGAGTGGGTTAGTGCAGTGATTCCCAAAGGGTGTGCCAGGGCACACTAGTTTGCCACAAAATCCCCACGTGAGGATTCAATGATCTTTTCCCCCATTAGGCACCCTGCACCTGCTCCATCTACTCTAGTGGCACCTTAGCTGCTCCTCTAGGGACTGCTCCACTGCTGCAGCCTTCATCCACTCTTCTCCTCCCCATGTGCACCCTTCCATGCTCCCAAGAGTGTGCTCTGCTGTGAGCAAGCAGGCAGAGACAGAGCAGCTCTTTGCAGCCCAGCTTTTGCCCTTCACTTCCTCCATGCTCCTGGAGCTGGCAGGCCATGGTGGGGGGTTGCTCATATGTGAGACCCTGCAGAAGCAGCCTCAGCAGCAGGGACTATATTTGCCCACTGAGGTACAAATCAGCACTTGTATGATTTCCTCTGGCTGTGGAATGGAATATGTTTAAAGTTTTGTCCATGTTTTGAAATGTGTGTGTGTGCATGCACATGCAGGCATCTGTGTATATATATAGATGTACACACACATGCACACACACACACACATCATATAATGTACACATACATATACACTTACATCATGCTGGGTGTAAGAGCAAAATGCGCCACCTATTTTAATCCAGAAAATATGTGCCCCAACTATCAAAAGTTTGGGAAACACTGGCTTAGCATCGGTTTAAACAAAAAATAGAAGATAATAGCATTAATGCCCAAATGATGTCGAAATCATTTCAGTGCTGATACTTGTACATGACTTCAAAAGGCCTACTGATTCCAGCAGTGATAATCACATAAATTTAAGGTAATTAACCTATTCTAAGTGTTTTGCTAGACGGGGGCTAAATCTTCAATCTCTGCTATAAGTGGGATAACACTACAAATATTATGGCAATTTTGCTTGTGTTAGCCATTGCAGGGGGAAAAATTAAATGTAAGGAAATGAAAAAAATTACAGGGCACGTTAATGATTTTTGGACAATCTGTCAATCCATGCTGATTCAAACCAGCAACCCAGAAGCAAGTCTCCCTACCAATTACAAATCTCTTGAGCCATCCAGGCCTTCAATCACCCTTTCATTTCTATTTGCCATATCAGTTTCACTTTATACTGGCTCAGATCTATAAGTTTTTTCACATCTAGAGAGTTTTTCTCATCAATTACAATTTCTTCTTTCAGCAGCTTCTGAGCTTTCTTCATTGATTTCAACACCTTCCACACAGAACTCAACCATTTCTTCCTGCCGTCTCTCTCCTCTTTTGGAAAGCGGATATCACCAGAACAAGTCTGCCCTCCACAGGAACAGATGTGAGAACTTAGCTGATTTGTAAGGTATTTGATAATATGTGAACTATGATTTGGCATTAAGTAAACAAATAGTTGGTGTGAGTCTATACTGTACCAGGGTGTGGACCTTTAATTATTTTACAGTTTAGAGGTGCAGATAGATTTAAAATGTTTTTAAAAATACATGCCACCATCCTAAAATGATTTCCAGATTTCTTTTACCTATAGTCTAAGTTTTATCTATTTTTATTTTATCTATAGTCTAATCTATAGTTTCTCCTCAGCCAGATGAGTATCTTATATCTAGGCCTGAATTATATTGCCTGCAGCAAAATGAACACTTTCCTAGATGGTAGCATAGGCAATGCATAGGTGCGACATGGGGAGGGGGGCATATGTCCCCCCCCCCCCCCCAAGAGCACTGGTCCCCCCTGACAGCAAGCACTCTAGCTGGTAGGGCAGCATTGAGAGAGTGCTAGTGCCCCCCCTCCCCGAAATCGGCCCTGTCAGCAGCATGTTGGTGGCAGAAGTGCTGGCAGCGGAAATGCCACCACTTCTGCCACCGCTGTGCCAACCCTCCCCCTCTCCCGGTCACCAGCTGGACGCTGCCCTCACCCCCTGGTCATGCCCCTTTGGTACCCCCCCAGACTCGGGAGGCACCAGGTGCCCATAGATGGTAGCATGGGTTCAACAGGAAGTACCCCTCACCCAAAATGGCCTATAATCTGGTGGTGTGGTGACTATCCCATGAAACAGATGTGGGTTTTAACTTAGGCTGAAGAGGGATTGAACCCAGGGCTTTCATTTCCTGTGCTTTAGCTAGAAGAATATCACCTGAGAGCTCCAACTGCTCCTGCATTTTGTGAGAATTCTGGTCTTTTAGTGGATTAAGGCCTCCTCTGAGGACACCAACCACAGGGAGATTTAGGCAGAAGTACATTTAGTGTCTGCGTTCAAATCCAGAAACTAAAGGAGCTATATGCTGAGCTGCTCAACTGGGGCAGTTCCAGGTTTGCAGAGAAGCAGGACTCCAGGTGCCTGAATAGCTTGATTCTTGAACAAGGAAGCACCTAAAGAGTTAGGTAAAAATTAAGGATGGGGTTATAGATCATGATTATTGATTCAAGCATGTAAATTCTACCTAGAGTTGTGCTTTAATCACCTGAATCCTTTAGGAACCTTCAAAAAGTAGCATGGATGTGCAAGCCATAACATGAAGGGCCAAACGTTCATCCCACTTACTGAAGCACTTCTGGCAACTACTAATTTATAGTGGTACAACAGAGATCAGAATTCAGCCAGTGAAGAAAACAAAATCATTTTGCAGGGGTCATGTATACAGCTTTCCAGTGGTTACTGAAGTATCTTAATAAAATCTCTATTGTAGAATGCATCTGGTGAATTGTAGAACATACACTGAAGAAAACAACGCTGCTTTTCTATCCATTATTTATTTGTTATATTCATAATGGAGATTGCTCTTAATCAAATTCCATTTCCTAGTAGCACTGATCTTTGGCAGGAACCTGATCCCAAATTTAGATCCACATTTGAATTTTGAAGCTGACCCCGTTATAGTGAACTGGATCAAATCTCTAAAGTCAAGTGCATCCATATTAAAGCAGAGGTTCAACCCAGATCTGCGTCTGAATTGTGCATCTGATTCCTGTTCCTAATTCCTGTCACACGTAAGCACATGCTTCAATTATTTATACTCACATTGGTCTTTTCACAGGGAATCTAGGTTATCCTATCCTGAAGAGTTTGTGATTGTCAGCAGAAGCTGTCAAATATATTAGCAATATTAATACAAATTAATCAGCCTAAGTGTCCGGCATTCTAGACCCCTGTGATTCATCAAGGGTGGGTATCTGATCTGTACACTGACAAGTCCTGCTGTGGATGAATAAAGGAAGATTGTTGATTTTATTTTTTTATTATTATCTTGTTTGTCATCTGCTTTGCCAATTCTGTTAATAAAAATGACCATCCATAAAATTCTCACTCTAGAGAGAAAGCCAAAGTTCAGGTGCGCCACCCATTTTCATTTCCAGCTTTCTTTTTCTAATGTCAGCTCCATCTGTCTTTCAAAGGAACTGTCTTTCAAATGGTCTATTTAATCACCTGCAAGTTTGTCCTCTTAGCCTGTACTCTGACCTTCATCTGCCAGCTTTACCTAATGCCACTATAAGCAATTCCCTCTCCCCGCAACTTTTCCTGATTTTCAACATAATGTATTTTATCATTCTTCTGCTGTCTGGAGGTTGCTGCATGGCTGATTTCTGCTGTGGAGGCAGCATCTTTTTAAGCACGTGCATCCTGTCTGCTGTCTTCTCATAGGGCTTCTCATCTGGCAGCCCATGATATCCTTGGAGCCTTCCCATTCCGCCTGCAACTCTTTCCTTAAATAAGACTTTTTTTCTTGTTACTTAAAGTCGAGCAGAAAAACATCATTAGAGTCAGCCTCTCTGCCTATAGCAGTGCTTTGTTTAGCACCATAATACTATTGCTTCGCAGTGATTTAGTTGATCATTTAACAATCACAGAAAATCATTTTATATTATTCATTCTTGGGCAGAAAGCATAGAGAGAAAAAGTCCTGTAGTCAGACCATATTCTTTCCTTGTGACTGCTTCACTTACACTCACATTGTAAGTAAAGTACTAACAATTTGACAGCACAGTACTCCTTTAAATCTATATAGTAGGTTCTGATGAAAGACTGTTTTCCTCTTCAAATCACTTTTATTAACACTTGCAGAGTAATAGATGATGCAATTATTTAAAGTATTTGGTGTAAATATACCAATGAGTGGCAGCACTCTGGTATTTTGTTCTGCCCATTATAGCAAACTGCTGTTCTGTCATAGCCTTCAGGTATTGTAATGGGGGGAGGGGGGTAAAGCTTGAGTGAAATTTATCCAAAATAATTTTTTATCATGATCTGCTTTACCACTACCAGCTCCCAAATTTAGTTCCATATGTTTCCACTTTCAGTGGAAGGAACATTTCTATCAACACTCAATTAGATGTGTCAATCATATTTCAAACCAAGTATACAAGCATCCTGAGGGTATTCCCCGTAGACCCAGGACAAGATAGATGCTTGGAACAACCAAAGATGAAAAAGCCCCTAGAGAAGGCAATCTGGGGTTCTGCACTGTTTTAACATGAGCACACTCTATGCTGGCCCAAGACTTGGAATTTTACTTAGCACATTGCAAATACTCCTCCAGTATAGATATGATGGATAAAGCACATAGGTATAGCAATGTACTGTTTCGCATACACAGTGTACGACGCTGCCCTCCATTGGTGGGCCCACAGGAAATTTCTGAGAGTTACTAAAAGGAGCAGCAACCTTAAGTTTGCTTGGCTTAGATATTAACCCTACATGTTATAGACCTGAAGGGCTACAGTTCTGGTCCCAGGTACCTACGTGTGTGTACGATTTATCTTGTAGCTATGTCTATGTTTTGTTACAGAAACTTAGTACAAAGTCTTGAATTAAAGAGCTTCCATTCACTCCACCAAAAATACGACACTATTCATCTGACCAAACAGAATTAAGCAATACATTCAATTCATTGAAGAAGTGTAGGGAGATTAAGAGGACCAACAAATAAATTGGAGACTCCACAAACAGGGAACTGGCAATAAGAGGTTGTGATACACCTGCTGGTGTTGAAAAGTAACACATTTGACTTAAGATGGCTAAATTTGTGTCTTATGTTTGTTGTTTGTTTGTTCAGCTCTACTATGAATCAAGTTACATGCCAAAAAAAAGGAAGTATTCACTTGCTCTTCACAAAGGCTTTGAGGGTTTTCAGTTCTGGATCAAAATTCACAAATGCCTAGTATGACTCATAAAATCAAGGCTTACCTGAAAAACAAGCTGTAAAAGAAATATTCTAACAGAATAAAAGCTGTGGCACTTCCAGCTGTGTGTCTCTTTGTCCATAAGGCTCTAGGCCCCCTGTGCATGCACCACCTGGAGCATTACTGGCAGAGAGACAGACAGGCAGACGTGGGGGCGGAGGCGGGGGTGGGCGGGGCAAGGCTGTACTCCCCACTGCTGGGCGTGGCAAGGGGTGACTGACCATGCGGGGGGTGTAGCTTGCTGCTGCATGGGGGGCGTGACTTATAACTGTGGGGGGTAGGGGGCAGGGCATGCGGCTGTAGGGTGCTGCACAGGGAGCGGGCAAGGAGCCAAGGGCAGCACCTGCTCGCTGCAGGACATGGCCGTGCCACGGGGCAGGCCCCCCCCCCACCTCCCTGCAGCATCCCGTGGCCCCGCGTCACCCTCCCCACACAGCCACAAGCCACGTCCCCTGCACAGGGAGTGCCCACCAGCTGTGGACCGTGGAGGAGGGGGTGTTGCACAGCCACAGGGTGCTGTGTAGAAATCCAGCATGGGGGGTGGGCATGGCGTGAAGCTGCAGAGTGCTGTGCACAGAGCGGGTGGCAGGGAGGGAGTGTGAATCAGGGCTGGACCCAGAGTGGCAGGGGGAGCAGGGCGTGACCCAGACAGGCAGCAGGAGGGCAGAGGGATCAGGGCAAGACCTTGAGTGGCCGAAGGGGAGGAGCAGGGCAGGACCCAGAGTGGTGCGGGACAGGGGAGCAGGGCTGGAACTGGAGCAGCAGGAGGAGGGCATGGGGCAGGCACTGGGCTCCATCCCTCGTCCTCCCCTCCTCATCATTCATGAGAGGCATTTTGCTAGTTACAATATATTTACCTAATATATATGATAAACAGAGGATAGCTCAATAGCAAGCCCTGCTCTGTGTAGATGGTTGTCACAGGAACCTGCAGAAATACTACCAGGTCTGGAAAGAGTGGTAAAATTCACTTCCTTCCCAAAGCTTGTCCATACTTACTACATTATTTGTCTTTGTCATTTAATCTGTTTCCAAGTTCTTTTTAGCCCTTTAGTCTCCTTCAAAACCAGGCTGTTGGAGGGAGTTCAAATAACCCCTTCTAAGAACAACTCAAAAATTTGAACTTTTTGCCAAAAAAATCCCCCCCTGTGATTCTTGTTCTTTTTTGACTCTCAGTTTCCAGTGAGCTCCACATGAATATAGGAAATGTCATCACTGTTATCATGCAGGGGTGATGGAAGTGATATACCTGCTCTAATTATGCAAATAATATAACATGTATAATTAAATAGATTTTTCAGAAGTGCTAATACTGGCTACAAACAAGTATGACCAGAGATTCAAGACAGCTCAGCTCCAACAAGCAGCAATTATAGTCACATTTTCAACAGAGTTGAGATCCCAGCATGGTAACTTCTTTGGAAAACGCAGCTCTTCATTCATATTTTTAAAAAGACTAACAAATACAGAACTCTCCAATCCTCCCATTGTCCCTCCCATTTACTGCTAAATGTTTGACCCTCTCAAGCAACTTCACACATGCCATTTATTTGCTGCAAAAGTGATAAGCACAGAACTGGTTGCTGTTCTCTGGCACCAGTGATCACAGCTATATATATTATATGGCAGGTAATCACAAGCCAGCAAAAGGTTATGCTAAACCAAAATAATTGCTAAATGTGACCTTCATCTGTGACCCAAACACTCATTTCTCAAAACCACATGCACTGTCTGGGTAATTACAATACATATTAGCAGGCAATCAGTCCATACCATGCAAAAACTGGCTTGTTGATATGCTTTATTTCTAGTGTCATGCAAGAGCGATATAATCAACTACAATGCAAATATAGTTATAGGTAGCACTAAGGCAGAGACTACATCCACGACAGCAGGGGTGGGCAAAATGCGGCCTGGTGGCTGGATGCAGCCTACAAGGCCATTCTATCCAGCCTGCAGGGCCTCTAAAAAATTTAGAAAATTAATATTTATCTGCCCTGGGCTGCCTGTCATGGGCTCCTCGATGGCTTGCCAAAACTCAGTAAGCGGCCCTCTGCCCAAAATAATTGCCCGCCCCTGCACTACAGTGACTCAGCCTTTTTGTCCTTCTAAAGCATGTGGACTAGTTAGAGCAAGAACTGTACATATGTTCTGCTTCTTTTTCTCCCCTTTTTAGTGTCACTGTGTCTAGACACAACCCAGGACAATTAATGATGCCTGGGTGAAATATAATGCGTACATAAAAATACAATATTTTAGTAGATTTGATTTTATAGCCATAAAAGTGAAAGAAAATGCATGGCAGTTCAAACTATGACAACAATAACAACAATTTTCTCTGTCTCCTTTCATCTGGAAATGCAAGCATGTGAGCTGGGTAGTGCAGTACCTCATATTATAGAAAGGGAAGTGAGACACAACATTGTCAAGGTAACACAGTAAATCAGTAGTTGAGCCAAAACCTGAAACCTCTGCTGATGGTTCTAGCCGATGTAATGATTAGTGCAGAATAAATCATACATTTAACCATAATGCAGCATGCAAATTCACTTGCAGCAAAAGGAAAAGTCAAGTCTCATATGAAAGTTTCCCTGTTCAGGCATATCTAAAAAGACACGCTCAAAATCAGAACAAGTCAAGTCAAACTACAGAACCAGTGACACACCAAGACTAGATGATAGCCTTCTTTGCATCCGTTTCCCTTTCTCTTTTATTTCAACCCTGCCCTGTCCTAGGACATGCAGGAACACAGGAAATCCGGGGGTGGGGGGGAACAATTATTTTGGGCGAAAGGCCGCTTACTGAGGTTTTACAAGCCATCAAGGGCTGCACAACAGGAAGCCAGGTGCAGATAAATATTAATTTTCTAAAATTTTTAGGGGCCCATGGGCCAGGCAGAAGGGCCTAGCAGGCTGTATTCGGCCCACCCCTGCAGTATTCCCTGGTAAACGAAATTGCCTTGATACCCGGTCAAAGTAACTAATCACGGATGGACCTTGAAAGGTTTGTTTGGTTAAGACTTTGAAGGATTCATCTCTTAACCCTAAAAATAAGACCATAAATTCCAATGTAGATTTTCACGTGTAATATTCAAAAGGTAGAAACACAATGGTGGCAGATTTCCATGCATTAGTTTGGTACTTCCATTAATAGGCAAGAACAGGCAGCTGTGAACTTTTCTTCTAATAGTAATAAAGATAGATAAATAAATAAATAATTACTTATAAAAGATAAATATGTCTATACTATAAATAAATAAAAGATAATCAAATAAAAACATTTTGGGAACATGTCAGCTGAGACTGAATTTGGCTTGATTCTGATTTTATCTGATGATATGTTAACAGCTCATGAGTACCATGAGTGTTGCATTGGTATTTCCATGTATACTCTCATTTAAGAAACAAATCATTTCAGCTTTAATTTCTTAAAATAAGCTTCTCTCTCATGCTTTCAAAGACAAGTTTGCAAATGTGGACTGTGTGTAGACTGAAGACTCTAATACCACTAAGTTAATATTATAATGCCAATTTTCAAACTTGGCTACCTACATCAGGGCACCTAATGCAGCGCTTTGCAGGTAAATCTTGTAAGACCTTAAGCACTTGGATTTTGATGTAGGAAAAAAATGTTTACCAAATAAATAGCCCCCTGAAGTAAATGGGACCATAAAGGGGATCCTATGTTAAGCACTTTGCTGTATTGAAGCAAGGGTGCTAAGCCCTGTGCATGAAAAAGTCCATATGGGAAAAAAATATCTTTGCTTGTGTGCTTACTAGAAGGTATCTGCATATCTAAGTGATTATTTTATTAGACTTTCTATGGACAATACACATATTTCAAGATATTCCTTAACTATAGCCCATGAAAATGCAGACTTAGCTGTGTCTGTTTAAGTGATGCTGGAAATTAGCCAGTGCTACCAATTCCTGAAGCATTTTTTCAGCGTTTACCCTGTGAAGAAAAGGAGGCATCTGTTTCCATCAGTAATGAGCCCAAGCTTGAAATGCTGGATCCAAACTTCATGGTTCAGGTCTGCCCCCCCCTTAATTTTCATTGCTGAACATCTGCCTTTGACACCTAGAGCATTTTCCCAGAAAAAAACCCTACAAATGCATGACAGAACAAATCTTCATTCAGAAATACTTATGAGTTACATCTCCTGGGTGATGCAATATGTTTTTTTAAAAACACGATTAATAAGTCATTAGGTGTCATCTGAAGAAACCCCGAGAATGTTTTTTTCATACACGTAACATACAATGATCACTTCTTTTAATTTTGTAGAAAACTTAATGATTGTTAATGCTTTCTTTTAATTATAACAGAAGAATCTAGTTTATTAAATCTGTGTCTTCAGGATAGATTATTCCATTTGATGTTAATCTCCTGGTAGAAGAAAGCCATCAACAGGCTTTTGAGTACCCCATGCAATGCATGCCTCACTGATATGTCATCTATCATTTAACACTGCACATCAATAATTGATTAGCGTTGTCTGATCCATCAGAATGCAGATTGGGAGCTTGATCAGAGGACACGGTTGTATGCATCAAATTGCCAACTGTGAGAGTATTGTAGACTATTTATCCATGGGTGAAATTCACCCGTATGAAAAGGGACTGTGCATCATTCCCGGCGCATGTAAGCATTATTTTGTGGGACTTAAGCAATGCATAGGCTTGCACAGGCCTTCAGCCTCAAGGTGAACTTCATTCCAGTATGAAAAGCACAGGCCTCACAAGAGAAGGGACTTCTGAAGAGGGATTTGAACAAAGAGCGTGTGAGGACAGGAACGCTTGTTTTCTGCTTTCCATTGTTATTTCACATGCTGCTGCCAGAGTCAAGAGAGGAAGGACTAGCATAGGAACTAAAGACTAAAAAATGGCTCCAGTGGAGTCACATTCATTAAGTCCCTTAGACCTTTTATAAATTATATTATCTGCTTGGGAGTAATTCCACCAGTGCCACTGAATTTAGTGGCATAACTTCCACTAATTTCCACGGAGCCTGGATTCCACGCTAGGACTTCTCCATTTTTCTTAAAGAAAAATAATCATTTAAGTTACCTATTTGTCTATGAATATATTCATTTGTGATTAACCTTTTAAAAATTATTAATCTAACACAGTGATGGAAGCTCTGGAAGATGTTGCTTATGTTGCTTTATCCTGGCTAAAATTTGGGGGGGTGGGGCAGGGTATGCCAGATTCTAGAAATACGTGGACTTTCTATTACAAATAGCCAGAGGCACTTAGAATAAACATTTAAATGTGCCAAACAATGTGGCAGCATAAATTCACCTTATGTTTTAGACTCATTCATTCTTGGCCCTTTTTTTGACAATGGCTTTAATTCCTACCTCCACACAAGCTTGCAAATGTAGCCTTTTAAATGAGTAGTTATGAACATCCACTGCTTAATTATGAACTGGATTTCCGGCTGCAATGTACTTTGCTTGATGCGGCTACAGCATTTGAGAGGTAAGATGGCTCTTAGCCCAGATGCTGGGCCAGTAATTGAGTGGGGTGGAGCCCAGTCTCTATTTGAAAAGGTACACTACCTCAACTAAATCACTTGTTTAGTTAACTTGTGCAATGAAAACACATGCTGCTTTAAAACTTGGTTAATTTAATTTAGCATAAACTGGCAAATTATGGAGGTATAGTCACCTAATTTAAGTAACTGGTTGCATTCACATGAGTCTTTGTCAAGGGTTTGCAATGATTTGAACAGATTGAATTAAAGATAAAGCAACCCATCTTTTCAAATGTAGACAACTGCAATGTTTTTCAGCGCACTATTTCTGACATTTTCAAAAACGTACCATCCTATCATACACATCATAGCAGCATCTTGAACAGTCCCAAAGAGAGAACTCTGCCAGTTAAGCATCAGCATGTACTCTGCCCTTTCTCTTTCTATCCCTGACATGATAACTTTCAACCCCTAGAATGCCTTGCATGTCTCCGTTCCCCCCTCCACCCATTCTTACGTAAGGGAAAATGATAGCTTCTAGCTAGGGATAGTCCTTATTTTAGCCATGGGCTGAGCTATGAACCCAGATTATAAAACTCTGACGAAGTAGAGGAAAAAAACGAAGCTGAAGGATGTAAGAAAAAGGAATCAAAATAAGGAATGAAAACAATGTGACCATTAACATCCCGTTACTTTCAAATTGGTAAAATTCCCATTAAAAGGAAATTTTTGCTCCTGAATAGGGGAGTGCATCTTTACACTGGTGGAAGATAATGAAGTATAGCACACGGCAATTATGATATGTTCCAAGTCCATTGTCATCAGAAACTGACTTCATATTTATTACTAGGGTACAGGGGTCATTGAAAAGATATACTCATTGTTGAAAACTGTACTACTGGAGTGATTTAACCTTCAAGTGGTTTGAAACAGAACCTCACAGACTTCAAATGCTCACTGCTCCCAAAACACATCTCTATAATCCCAAATTTTCAGCTTGCATTTTGTCAATGTGTCATAACACCATATTAACATTCATTTTGCATAGCCTAGACTATTCATGAGGACTCTGTGAATATAATTAAAGAAAAGCATTCTGTGTCTTACATTATTTGATGTGTGGGTTTTTTTATTTCTTCACAGATGTCCCTCAGAACGTTCTGCATAGTTGGAAGAGATTTAGACAAGCTTTTGGGTACAAAGTACCCTGAGTGTCTGAATGCTCATCTAAATCTATGAGAATTATGCAGTTGGTCCAATAAAAGATATCACCCACAAAAATCCTTGGTGCTCATATGTTTCCTGGACCATCATGGCTATAACACGACTCCAACGCAACCTCAGAAGGTTGTGCATTCAGATCCCTTTCTTTTTTGCCATTAACTATTCACGGAAAATGTAGCAGCAGCCAACTTTATGAGCATTTATCATCCTAAAGAGCATAGATATTATGATAGAAGTGACTGGCACGTTTCATTACCAATCTGAACCTTGTCAGGTTCAGCAAATACATAGGCCTTATTCACTTCTTTAGTCAAAGGCTTTGGCAGAGTCAGTGATCCTAGACACTTGGATATGGAATAATGATGGGATGGTGGGATGGTGTGTTTCTGAAAATGTCAGAAATAGCGCACTTTAAAACATTACACCAACAGTTATATTCATCAACTGCTAGTCTGCATATGTCTAATGGAATAGACCAGCAGACCTTTCCAGCTGAAGGTCAAACTCCCAGAAGTGTGTTGGCAAAATTACTCTTTAATGTTTATTTTAGTGACATGTGATAGGTCCAGTCACAGAAATCTGCATACAAAAATGTGCTCACAGACTGTCACCCAGGCAAGCATGTTCATGCAAGCAGACCGCATCCTTACTGAAATGATTTGAAGATGACATAGTGTATAGGGACTCTGACTGAATCCTTAAAAAAACAGCTGTTTTCTTCATACTACCTGACCAACCAGAATGCAAAGAAACATCTGAATGTCACTTCCTATAGTAACAAATACAAACACATGAGTCTGGCTACTTTCCAAAATATCTCAACATGATTCTGGATTGCAGCCTCTCATACAGCTGACATCTGATGAAAACCACTGCCAAGGGAAAAGTGAGAAACAATACAAGCCATAAGCTAGTAGTGACCAACTGGGGAGCAGATGTTCT
The DNA here is from genome assembly GCF_001723895.1 of Crocodylus porosus. Classification (NCBI taxonomy): domain Eukaryota; kingdom Metazoa; phylum Chordata; order Crocodylia; family Crocodylidae; genus Crocodylus; species Crocodylus porosus. The sequence continues at coordinate 64,213,221 of NW_017728949.1, read as the reverse complement.
TATATTGTGAGCAGCCATATTATCAGTAGGTGAATACTGAGCACCAGCATGAGAAAGTGGCACACATTCACTATGTGCAATTCAATACTGCTATGAGACTCACTGCAAGAGCCCTCAGTCAACACCACTGACATGGAGCCCTCTCACATTTCATATGTTACTACCTTTCCTCCAAAGAAAACTTTCAATAAAATGTTAATATGACACAACAGCAAACCCAGAATTGCCAATTCACAAAGATCTCCATGGCTAAGAACATAGTTAAAAAGCCCAAGGTTGAATCAATTCAATCTTCGCAGGTTAGTCTAAACTGCATAAATTGATCCAATAAGCAAGTGAACAGCCATTCACTTTTGATTCTGAAATGCAGCCACATGCCTGCAGTGGCCCAGGTCAGAAGCCGGGCAGCACTAGAGTATGCCTCCCTTCTCAGCTGGAGCAGACAGTTTGGGTCAAGGCTATCCTATCCACCCTGCAAGAGGAGGCTTTGTGGGGGAGGTGCAAAGCATCCTGGGATGCTGGGGGACTGTGAGTTAATTTGAATCTGGAGGGGATCTGGGACAGAAGTTCAATAAACTGATTTAACCTAAATCAGTTAAGTCTGATACTATAACCATCCAGGTCTGGCCATTTTGAAAACCAGTTTTGGCCATTTTGAAAGCAGTTTATGTGAACTTCTGTTGTGTTACAGATTTGAACCCATTTCCAATCACTTATACCAGTTTACGTGTAATTAATGTCTCTAGTCCTTGTTTCCAGTTAAAAGTGAAAGTTCTCTAAACCTTGGTACTAACATCATAAGACAAATGGTAGAGGTTGTAGGAAAGGGGTGGAGTTAAGGGTCAAGGCTTAATCATACATCCTTCAGATCAAGTGCTCCACTTTATCATGCCAGGTAAAACATGGATCACGGAAAACCACATGTGAATTTCACAGAGGTGCTATAATCACCATACTGCAAGTATGGAAAAGAAAAGACAGCTGCTGGCTAACCTTAAAAAAGACATACACAACCGTGGAACTTACAGTGAATTGCTGTCCTCTACAGTCCTTCTCCAGAGAAACAGCCTTAATTCATGCCCATGTCAACAGGCTTGAATCCACAATGTGGCTGACAAACTTGGTCACTGGTTTACTATTGCTTTTGAAGTTGCCTTGGAGATGATGTAAGTCTCTTCACACATAGGGAAAATCTTAACACCATATAAACCTTCATTCTACTCCCCATTCAGTCCTTTTCATCAGCTCCCTCATCACATCCAGTAATTCCGAGAGAAATCTGTTCACATCAATATATATTGTTTCTATACCCATCTTCTCCCTACACTGGTTCCTCTGGTTTAGCACCCATAGTGCTGAATCTGTATCATCACATTCATTTCCATGGCAATAAATGGTGATACCATAAATAGTGTTTAATTCCAAGATAGAGGAGGAAGAAAAACATGAGTTGTGAAAGAGAAATCATGTTCAAAGACAAATATTAAAGATAATTGCAAAGGAAATGTAGGAAATTCTTTGCTAAGTGAATTATCTTTTATTTACATTTTCCCTTTATCGAAGCTTGCTCCTTTAAGAAGGGCACTCTCACCTTGAAGCTCTGTAGGGTTAAAAATAATATTCATGGATCAAGATGATTAAATATGCTAATATTTGTCTTATTCTGATTATCCTTGATTACATGACACACATCCTTTTTCTTATCAGTGGATAAGCTATTTTATATTAAAATTTGAGAAGAGGTAATGCTTGATTATTCGCAATGGCATCTGCATATTTCAGTAGGCTTTGGGACAGTACTAAAATTCCTACTTAGGAGAGCTAATAGTCTCATATCCATAATGTCTTTTACTATGGAGGATTTCACAGCCCTTTGCACAATTTTGGGTCTGATTCAAAGACCATTAAAATCAATGAGAGCTTCCCCACTAGTTTCAACGAGTGTTCATTTAGGCCCCAGAATTGATATATAAACTACAACTGTGCCTACAGTAATCCTGCTTAAATTCTAGTGCTCTTTCTGACACACAGATGAAAAGCTACAGCACCCTTTGCTTGCAATTTTGTACTGTAACCTTTACTCCTAGCATCTGTCCTTGCCAACTCCAATATGAGAGTTTATTTTTCTCTTTGAGAAGTTCATTCATGACAGTTTCAAGCAATCTCATATTGGAGATCTGAATCAGGTGATCTTGCTGTGTTAAGAACTGAAACATAAGGAAGCTCCTAGACTGATTTAAATTATATGGTTGCCATCTGGTGTGGTGCTCAAGGGTGTGTGTAGATGAAATGGGAGCCCTAAACTGAACCACTGGGTTCTTAAAAACACCACTTCAATTTAGGGACAAGTAAACCCCCAAGTCATGCACTTACCTGCCTCTCTGGTGACTGGGAGAGGAGGGCAGGCTGCCAGTAGGTGGAGTGGTCCCTAGGCTGCAGGGGGAACTGGTGCTTCCCTCCATGGCACTGGTAGCCCTCCCCCAGGTGGCACCCGCCCACAGGTACCCAGCTTGGGTGGTCCCTGGGGACACGGCAGCCAAGGAGGGAAGCACCAGGCCCCCATGCAGCTCAGGCAGGCAGTGAGGCTCAATGGGGGTGGGGATGGGAAAGAAGATCAGGCTCACTGCCTTTTATTTTTCTTGGGCAAAGCCTGCCTTCCTGGGCTGCTTCCAGGCTGCCTGCAAGGCTTCCTGCAGAGCCATGGAGCTGCACAGAGCCCGGTGCTTTGCTCCATGGCTGTAGGGCAGCAAACTAAAACTCCTCAGAGGAGTTTTAGTTTGCTACACCTCAAGTCATTTAAGGCACATTATGCCACCAAATTTGTTACAGTGACTGGAATAACTGCACAATACGCCGCCGATATGTGTGAACACCAACACCATTAAAGGGGTGCAAAAGCATTTAACCCATTTTAAAGTGCCATGTGCACATGCCCCTTGTTTCGTCTACACATGGACCAAGGTACTAGAGGACCTCATCCAAATACGATCAACCAAATGTACTTTAGTTGGATTTATGCATTTGGCCCACATGATGAATATTTCCTGCGTATGAGCTAATCACTAGTGTTTACTTGGATGCATTAATAAGTAGAGTTGTGCTAATAGTGCACTTTTGGCATGGTAGCCTAGCCAGTAAATGAGAAGGGGAAAATGGTTGCCAAACATAGGGATTTTTAAGGGAAAGAAAAAAAAAAAACTTTGGATCAACCTGAAACTGCTTCTTCTAAAATGAAATGCTTTCACGCTTGTATTATTTAATCCTGTTATTTTTTCTTTAGTCAATCAATGTAGGACCATTTTCATTTTTAAGAGGTTTTTTTAAAAGGTTAAAATGATTATTTTCTAAATGATTTTTTCTGTCATTTCCAACGTTTCAAGAATTTCATTTTGAACAATGTTAAAATTAAATATTTCAACTTCTAAAATTGTTTGGCCCATTTTTTTCAGCTGAAATGTATTTAATGATTTCAAGCTCATTAAGAAGCAGTTTCACTTTCCTCAGAACACCATCTTTTTGTGAATTTAATATTTGTCAGGGAAAAAAATGGCCATCTCTTTTGGTAAGTATTTGTGTAGATTTTATTGGAAATGTGGGAAAAACTGGCATAATTCCATGAAAGTCATACATTCCCATAGTGTTATATTAAAATTTGTTATAGTTGCTGTTAATACACCTCAGCGTATTAGCCATGAGTTGATGGGATTCCAGTGTAAACCCAGTGTATTGGGATTTCTCCTATGGACTTGAATTTGCCACAGCTATCAAACACACTTGAGGCCCAGCCAAATGACCTGTATAAATATATTAACAATGAAACAAAAAGTAAATATATTTCACATTCCAGAACTATATTAGAAGAACATTAAGATTTGACAAAAACTGAGAAAAGTAATAAAAAAACTAAATAAAGGAGATGCATGCTAGACATTCTCAAATACTTAGGCCCAACAGGGTGCCTACTTAACTGCTTGCTTAATGTGCCCTGTTGGAGAATTGAAGGGCATATTACACAGTTTTCTTCTAACCATGAATTTCCTTTCATGCTGTGTTGTATCTGAGCCTTCACATCCTTCCATTATTCTAGCACAGGTTGGTGTCTGGGTATTCACTTTTTATACTAAATAATATAGGAAAAATAAATAAGATAGAGGAATTGTGTCAATGTTCAAAGTAAAGTTCAAAACTGAACTTAGACATATTTTGAAAACTTAACACTGATAGAAGTCTGTGGTTGCAAAGGGAGATGAATGTTTCCAAGTGGCCTGGCTGGATATCTTGCTTAAATGGAATGAAATTTAAGTTTCACAAGAGCTGGACTGAAATATTTCTTTGAGAAAAACTTCTTTGATAATTTGAAGCCTGTCCAGTCATACCATATTTTACAATTCAGAGAAAAATATAAGCATAAAGGATTATTGGGGGGGGGAGGGAATTTAAATGTTTCAATTAAATCGTCAATTTATATTTCATAATAGATGATGAAAACTATTGGAAAACCCACTTGAATGAAAAATTTAAAATGTTACAAATCAACCTTTCAATGTGCAATTTTTCAATTTCCTTTCCAAAATGGATTTTAATCAAAGATGATACCTTTCCATTACCTGTTTCACTTTCAACAGCTCAATAATTTGATAGTAATCTTTCCATGGGGAAATTTCCAAAACTTTTATTTTAGAGTTTCCTTTTTTCCTCTAAGGAACACCTACTTCTTAGTGAATTACTTTTAAATGTTTTGTTTAAAAACACTTTCCTGCTTTCCTGAGACAAGCTAGTTAATACTGATATTCCCAGATAATCTGCAGTTGGACAATGTATAAATACATACAGAGATAGCACTGAAAAGCTCTTGCTTGAATGATGTGAATAGGGCTTACATACAGTCACTACAATTTCATCATACATTTGAAAGGTTCTACAGTCACTCCACACAAATCCAAACCAACTGAATGGGAATGAAAAAAAAAAGGACAAGATTTCCACACAAAATATTTAATGCGCTATTGTCCTTAAAGGCAGGTCTGGAAGCTACTACACAAAGAGGTACAATCCTCGAACAAAGTGCATTTGCATCTTACTTACTTATTTCCCCTAATTCTGTATAGACATGTTTGACGTGGTGATCAAGATGTTGTCTCATTTGCCTGCAGCTCGAAAATCCCAAAGTCTGAGAGAAACCAAACACTGGATATATTTTAATGTATTTAATTATCTATGTACTTTATAGGAGGAAAATATTTCCTGACTAAAAAGAGTTTCAAGAATTTGATCTTGAAGAAATCAAGTGATTTCCCAGGAGAGAGATGATCAATGGGTTTCCCGCCAATCTTTTCCTTTCATAATTATTCTACCTTTCTTCTATTTCACACCTTCTCTCAAGTGAACTCTCTTTTTTGCAGCCACCAGAGTGCTTCTGATACTTATTCTGATTTATGTGGGACAGATTATACAGCTACTACGGGGTAGGCAAAATGCGGCCCACGGGCCAGATGCAGCCCACCTAGCCATCCTATCTGGCCCATGGGGCCCCTAAAAATTTAGATAATTAGTATTCATCTGCCCTGGGCTGCCTATCATGCAGCCCTTGATGGCTTGCCAAAATTCAGTAAATGGCCCTTCCCCCTAAATAATTGCCCTCCCCTGGTCTACTAGCTCAAGTGCTCCTTCAGGTTCATGAAAGGAACTAGATTGTTCCCATAGCCTAGTAATTCCAAAGAAATGAACTTCATTGCAGTTCATTATATTACAGTATATATATATACTGCAATATTCATTGCAGTATATATGGTGGGGCCAATGGAAAGGTAGACTCAAGGACTGTCCAGTTACTCCTTTCCCACCCATCTGAAAGGGGGCATAGCAGGCTTGAAATTTCTACTCTTTCCCCACTATGTAGTGACATGCACAGCCCACATAAGATCAGAAAGGAACTCCTTTTTCTCCTTTACACAGCCACATAAGAGGACACAGTTGAGCTATATATAAATTAGAAGTTTGTCTTAATTCATCTTTGCAGAAGACCCAAGATTTGTTCTAAGATGCCCAGGAGAAACGATAGCATCACAAATGTAAAGGAGACTTGCAGATAAATTTATTTTACTATGTGGAATGCAGATGCTGCTTATGTTTTATCACCTTAGATACCAATCCTAGATGCATCTACTAACATTTAGCGTTTTATACCACTTTACAGTCTTGCTATGTTTGTTTTCTTATCAGCAATAAACATCAGCCATACTGAAATTCTGTTTAGGAAAAGGAATAAAAAATAAAGATGTCCTGAATTATAGTGGGCGAAGGAGGAGAACACATGAAAGTATCCTCCTCCTTTTAAATAAGTTCATCTAACATTTAAGCTATTGTCTCACTTATTTGTGATGTTACACAAATTACGATAGATCTCAGCTGGATTTTTGTTTTTATGAGATACATTTTCATTTAGCGGCCACTGAAGCCAAAGGGGAAAATTCCTATTTAATCCAGATCAGGATTTATTCTTCTGTAACTTTAAGGCCAGGTAGAGATATTACACTTTTACTGGTATAAATGGTTGGAAACCAGTGTATACCTGTAAAAGAACAGAAGTTTGGCTCAGAAAACTGGTCTATACCCATAATAGAACAGAAGTTCAGCACATATAGATTGGTTTAAAAATGGCAGAACCTGGTCTAAGATTTGTCCAAAGGGCAAATGTGTATTTTGTTCACTAGCAATCTAAAGTATATCACTTACGGGAAATTATGTAACTTATATCAATTCCGCCTTGGGCTTTTTGAATATCTGTACCTAGCCTAAGTCAGTAGATTTGTGCTAGTCTAAAACTAGCAGCAGTTAAGTTGGAGTCAGGCTCTACGGCCACAGCAAATTGGTAAATGGGATGTAGGCAGAATTTTACAGCCTGAATTGCAAATAGTGAGCCAGAATTCCCCTGTTCTAGTCACCACAATACTCATTAGATACCCAAAATCATCCTGCACCTACACTTTACACATTAAGGAACCCTAGGTACATAAGCCTGGTTTGACATGCAAGTATAGAAGCATCCCAAACCATGTAGCTTTGCCTCAGCTTCTTCCTCAGAGTCTATCGATTACATGCCTCTGGCACCAAGTTCAATGCAAAGAGCAAGAGCCCTGGTAATTTTCATTCAAAAGCACATCCAGAAGAGGAGAAATGGTGGTGGCAGCCGTGGCGTCATTTATATCATTTATAGTAGCCATTCGTTAGCTTAAAAACAGAAATAATCCTGAGACATAAGACAACAACCTATGATTCCCTCCTCCATTTGAATGCCCTAACAAGTAGGTTAAACAGTCAGGTTCGCTGTTTAGTTTGGTGGACAGGAGACTGGGCATGGAGGGAGGGGAGCAGGGAGCATAATAACACTTTTCAAATATATGGAAAGCTGCCATAAAGAGATGGAGAACAATGGTCTTCCTTTGCTACAGAGAGCAGGACCAAAAACAACTAAGTTTAAACTGGAACAAAGAAGATTTAGATTCAATATCAAGAGCAGTAGGATGGTGGAACAAGCTGTCCAGGAAATTTATGAAATACCTCTTTCACTGGAAGTTTTCAAAAAGAGGCTGGGTAGGCATCTGTCTGGGACTGCAGAGGAATAGCACATCCTGCATTTCTACATGAATTGAACTAAATGACCCTTAGTGTCCCAAAACTATGATTCTTTGATCCCTGTGGCTTGCTGTTCTGGCCCCATGAATCTCGTATTCCATTATCCCAACTTCAGTGGGAGATGGAAAATACCTGGAAAACGCCTGATCTGGTGTTTAGAACACTCTCCTGGGAATTGGGTGATGAGGTTTTGAATGCCCTCAAACTTGAAGACCCAGAATTCAGGTTTCCCATCACCTGAGTATGTGTGCTAACTAGGGATGTAAATATCATAAAAAATTATCCATTTAACCTCCTCTAATCCCCCCACCGCCTGCTTTGCTCTTCCCCCTCCCGTCCTCATCTTCCTTCCCTCCTGCTTGCCCAGCCAGCTTCTGTATGCAGCTTCTAGTGCATTGGGGATGCACTAGACAGTCTAGACTGGGGCACTAGACAGCTTTCTTTCCTCCCCTTCTCTGCCACACTGTGTCTTGCCCCATGCTAGAATCGGTAAGCTAGAATCAGTTATCCCTGAACTTAATGGTTAATCATTTAACCTTTCATATCCTTAATTATAGCCACTAGGCTACTGAAAAGGTGAGCAGCAATATCAGTACTGCACCGCTATGTCAATAACTCGTCATTATCATCAGCAATCCCTTGTAGTCAAGGATGATTGGCTTTCATGTTTGCCTTATCTGATGAGGTCGCTCACAAGTTGATGTTAACGTTACATTTTTTCAAGTTGGTCTTGAGGAGGTCCTTGAAGCATTTTCTCTGTCCTCCTCTTGAACGTATGCCTTGACTGAGCTGTGAGAATAAAGCTTGCTGGAGGATGGGACCAGCCCAGCAAATGTGATGTCAGACGATCATTGGCTTGATGCTTGTGGCGCTTGCTTCCAAGAGGACTCTAATGTTGTTGCATCTGTCTTCCCACTTTATTCAAAGGATCTTTTGCAGGCAGCATTAATTGTACTTCTCTGGCAGCTTGAGATGTTTCCTGTATGTGGTTCATATCTTAGCTGTGTACAGTAAGGTGGGGATCATGACTGCTTGATAAATCATGAGCTTGGTTTCAGATTGGATGTAATGTTGTTCATACACCAGCTTCCTCAGAAGATGAGTGCAGGACATGGGCAACTGGTGCCTCCTGCATCTGGGGGGCACCCGCAGAAACCAGTGGCAGCAGCAGGGACAGGGTGGGCAAGCACATGCAGAAGCTGCCAGAAGCATCAGCGACGGGGACAGGGCTGGAGAGCACCCACAGAAGCCGCTGGCAGTGTCAATACTGGGGAGGGGACTGGCGAGCACCCACAGAAGATACCAGCAGCATGGGCAGCAGGGGACAGCCCTGGAGGGGGGGGGGAGGGTGCTTCCCCGTGCTCCCACTACCAGTCACCTATGGTGCAGGATCTGGATCCTGATTAGAAAGAGGTGTTTAATTCACATCCCTGGATTTACAATCAGGTACTTAAACTCCAAAAAAGGGATAGATGTAATAGGTCAATATTTGCAGAAGTATGGCTTTAGATCCTACCAAAAATAAATTGATAACTTTCTCTGATTTGGTCTCAAGGGTTAGGGACAGACATTCAAAAAACCCAAGCCTGAATTGATTCAATTTGTGCAGCTTAGTGTAACCTGCAGAACGTGAACCAATTTGCAAGTGGATAGGCATTCACTTTGGGTTCAGGAAATGCAGTCACATGACTGCAGTGGCTCAAGCTAGAAGTCAAGGGGCTCTAGAGCAATCCCTCCCTGCCCTTCCACAGTGCTGAGCTGAGGGAGTGAATGGCCAGGCCCTGGCAGGATGCTATGATTAGGGAGGGGTTTAAACCCCCACCTTGGCCTGCACAGTACCCAGCTGAGGTGTACCTAAAGGGGAAGGCAGCCCTCGCTAGGCTTTTCCCAGCTTGCTGCTCAAGGGACAAGAGTGTTGCCACACCCCAGGCCCTGGCTAGTGCTCTTAGGCAAAGGAGAAGGAGGGAGGACTGCTTGTGTGCAGTACATGCATCTGCTGATGACACTGAGCTTTGCAGTCTCCCTCTCCTTGCTTCTTCATACTGTCTGCATCAAACTGACAGGCACTCACAGGTCCCATGCATTGCAAACCAGGCCATTTCTCACACCTCTGTCTGTATACTGACAGACTGCAGCCTTTAAAGCAAGCCAACAGGCAGCTTATCATCCCACTAAGAAAACAAATCCTCTCATTAGTTCAAATTCTTCTTAAACAGCTTTTTCTAATAGCATAGGCAACTGGTAGGGGGTACACAGGGGTGCACATACCGCCCCCCCTACGGGGCCGGTGCCCCTCCTGACAGCCGACACTGATGATGATGGTAGAGCTGGTGTCCCCCCCGATAGGATCGCCACTGTCAGTGGCTTCTGTGAGTGCCCCCCCTCAGATTCAGGAGGCACCAGTCACTCATGCCCAACAGTACTAGTTGACCTGCTGATTCATTTCAAAGAGCCCCAAGGGAATGCTCTCCTGTCTGCCTTTGTTCCAGTTAAATTGGGGATGCACACACAGAGTCAGCATTAGCTAGTATGGGGGTGGCATGGCCAGATGTTGACTGGGGTTCATGCCACTGGGGTCCCTGCTGTGGGAGAGGGGGGATACCTGCTTGAGCAGCGAGCAAGGAAAGAATGGAGCGGCGGAAAGCCAGGCAGATGAGCGAAGGGAGGGTGGGGCAGAGGGAAGCCAGGCAGATGCTGCTGTCTCCTGGCTGCAGTCCTCCACCAGTTAGGGAGGAAAGGGACAGGGCCAGCCCTGGTCTCTGGAGCAGACAGCCAGCTCAGGTCAGCCCATGGCTGAAAAGCATGCTGGGATGCACCGATTTAACTTAAACCAGAAGGAGAAGCATAGTGTACCATGACAGTAAAAGCTGTGCCACACCATCTTCTTTATCGAATGACAGCAGTCACAACTGAAAAAAGGACTATTAGAATAAGGGGGTTCTGCAACCAGGTCAGGATAGGCTCAGGCAGTACACATGCATTCACTTCAACAGGAATTTGATTGAGCCATTCATCCCCCATGCCAAACATCAGATATTAAAGTCTTTTTTTCCTGAATAATATAAAATTGGTCAGAGTACTGTACTACTTACAACATCTTTGCATGAAGTCCCATGAAGTAACCATGATGGTAGCACTGGAAAGAAAATAACTTTTTCCAGTATGAAGGGCAGTTTGCAAATGTAACTACAGCAAAAAAAAATGCATCTGAACTTTCTTTTTAGCTGTTCCCCTGGTAATTATATGAATACCTAAAGTCACACGGAAAACTCAAGAACTGCTTTTCAAAACTTGCAGCTTACAGACATAAAAACACACACTTTCTAACATGGGCAATAACATAGCTGCTTACATCTGCATAATATTCAGAATGTAAAAACATGGGGGCCATTTCTCTTCCCACTGCAGTCAACATGCACTTTTCCACTGAAAGAAAATAAGAAGAAAGAGTAACACCATGGTCAGTGAAATATGTGCTATCAATTTTATGTTACTTAAATATGTCTGGCTGTGCTACATAAAGGAAACTGGCATCTTACATATAATGATTTGGCCACAAAATTCATCTCGTTATTACATTAATTATAATAAAAAGCATTTATTCTGAAGCATATAACTAATCAGTGATTTCTAGCAAGCCTCTAGTTATACCTCTTAGTTATTTTTTCCCTCAAGTATTTTAGGTATTTTTAGACTCAAGTACCCCATTAAATTTAATACAAGCTTTGTGGCTAAACTCCTTGCACTGCCTTTATGCTCACTAATTATTCCTAATGTAGTGGCTTCATTTAATTATTTACAGGGACAGACAGTATGGATTTGTTAATAATCATATTTCCTTCAACTCATTTTGACAGCATCACAACAGATCAAAGACAATATATCAGTCCTGTGTTATCTGTACACCGTACATGAAATGGGAATACAGAAGGAAGATACTTTGCAAATTGCCTGTACAAACATAAATAACGCTGAATGACAAAAAACCTTGATCATTTCTGTTTACAGATAATTATTTTGTGAGGACAGTGGGGTCACTGTTTTATCAAAACATCAAAGAGAAATTGCTTCTAGTACTTATCGTTGAATAATTCATATATTAAAAACAAAGTCTCATTGTTTTATAGATTTATTTGGCTTCCCCCTGCCATTTCACACATTCTCCATAATATTTATGCTTCATACTTCTCAAGCAAAATACAGGAAGTCATCCTCCCACTTTACTTGGCCCTGGCGAGGCTGCAGCTGGAATACTGCATCCAGTTCTGGGCTCCGCACTTTAGAAAGGATGTGGAGAAGCTCAAGAGAGTCCAGAGAAGAGCCACACACATGATTAGAGGGCAAGAGAGTAGGTCTTACAAGGAGAGGCTGAGAGCCATGGGACTTCAGCCTGGAGAAGCGCAGGTTCAGGGGGATTTGGTGGCTGCCTACAAGTATATAAAGGGCGTACATCAGGAACTGTGAAAATGTCTGTTCACCAGGGCACCCCAAGGGAAGACAAGGTCCAACAGTCACAAAATCCAGGAAGACCATTTTAGGCTGGACATAAGAAAAAACTTCTTTACTGTCTGTGTCCCAAGAGCGAGGGATGGACTCCCCCCAGAAGTAGTGCAAGCACCTACTCTGGACTCTTCCACGAAACACTTGGATGCCTACCTTGCTGGGATCATCTGACCATCAAGACCATTTTAGGCTGGACACAAGGAAAAATGTCTTTACTGTTCTAGTCTTCAGACTCTGAAATAGACTCTCTCCAAAAGTGGTGCAAGCACCTACTCTGGTTACCTTTAAGAAATACTTGGATGCTCATCTTGCTGGGGTGATCTGACCCCAGCTGTCTTCCTGCCCCTTTGGCAGGAGGCTGGACCCAGTGATCTTGCAAGGTCCCTTCCAGCCCTAATGTCTATGAAATCTATCAGATAATGTATCAGCTACTTCTTGTGAAATTAACAAGATCCATTTGAAATTTTGTATGTTTGTGATATTGTAGCATTCAATAGATATCAATGATAAAGCCCTATTAAAAGTCAGCTTTTGGCCAATGACAATGTTTTGAAGTGGTAAACTATAACATAAAATGTCTGGGAAAATATTTGTTTGCAGTATTAAATGTGAAATGTATGAAAAAAATCAACAGATCTCAATACTATTGTATTTTCCCCTCAATAAAAGAGCTGGAACATTTTTAATTACTATTTCTTTCTTAAAAAATCATCTTTGACAGAATCTTGCTTACACATACTTTGTATGAAAAGAGAACGTTTCAGAGGTGTATGAGAAACTACAAAAATATAGTTACATTGGAAAATTTGGCAAAATTCTCAACGAGTTTAGTATGGTGGTGTTTGGGGGAGAACCAAAAATATTGTAGAAATATACAATAAAAAGCACCTTTATAATATTGCAGTCCCATTTGGAATGAGTTTTATGTATGTTGTATGCAATAAAACCTCTGATTTTAACTGAGATTTTAGAAATAGGAAGGTTAGGATAGAGATCCAAGCTGTGTTTTTAATGGCCCTTTTTACTATGGATTGTATGCTTAATTTTCCATTATTGAACATATAAAAAGAATCACTTACTCAATATACTCACTTAACTTTAGCAAACAAATGCACTTGAAGCTTATATACTGTCTGCCCTGCTACATCCTTTTTCCTTGCAAGATATCCAGAGGAGTTGCTAGAGCATAATGATGTTTGATTAATGCAATCAAGACATTGTCATCGCTTTTTGTTGCATATTCTGCTATAGTAACTGCATTAGAGGAGGGATGGCAAAGGAAGCTTCAGTTTCAGCTGCATTTTCTTCTGTACAAAAAACATCAGAAATGGAGAAAGAAAATACAGATCACGCATCAAGACACTTATGTTCTTTTAAAATGATGGTCCCAAAATACTAAAGCTAAAGGCTGTTCCCCCCCAAAATCCCAGGAAAACTACAGGCTAATGGGGGAAACATGGAAAAAATGCAGCATGAAAGCATGACTTCAAGGTACTTTTCCATCTCCATAACTAATCAAAGTTCTGATTGTTCAAAGAGGAAGGGTAGACTTGATCAGTGCCCATTGCTTTACTTTTACAAACAACTGTGCACATGTACTAAAGCTTCCAAAACAGCAGTTCGCTTTTGGAAGTTTGGCTCCAAGGGATCACGAAGGTTATATAACATACTAGAGACAGAGTCAAAGGGGAAACTCTGCTGGTCATATGCCTGTGTCATAGTTGGGCCATCACCAGAACACATGAGGTGCCAGTTGCTTTAGTTAGAACAGATGAGTGCTGCCGTGGGATCCAGCAGAGAGTAAAACTCCAAAGCACACACCAACTGCAGATGCTTCCCCAGCTGGACGAAGAGTTTTTAAACCTGAAAGCTTGCAAAGAAATTATTTTCCAACTACTTAGCTGGTCTAATAAAAGTTATATGATTTACCCAAAGAGCCTTGTCTGCCTAAGGCACAGTTAAGAAACAAGACACTACTCTGCTTTTTTGCACATTTTTCCCCTACTACTGATACTGGTAGAAGCCTTATTCTAATACTCATGAAAGTCCACAAAAGGTTCGAGTGACTCCCATGAGCATGTCAGAATCACAGAAATGAAGGGCTGGAAGGCACCTCCAAAGATCATCGAGTCCAAACCCCCTGCTCTGGGCAGGAATACTGCTGAAATCAATTAATCCCAGCAAGATGTCTGTCCAGTCTCCTCTTGAAGACTTCCAAGGTTGGGGACTCCTCCACCTCCTTGGGAAGACTCTTCCAGAATCTGGTCACTCTTACCATAAAGAAGTTCTTCCTTCCATCCAGCCTGAAACCGTCGTCTAACAGTTTATAGCCATTGCTCCCGGCACTCTCTTGGGGCGCTCTTAGCGAACAGTTTTTTTCCCTGGCTCTGACACTCACCCTTACATACTTATAGACAGCCACCAAGTCCCCCCTTAGTCTTCTCTTCCACAGGCTGAATGGTCCCAGATCCTTTAGGGCATGTGTAGACAAAACGGGGGCCTTAAATTGAAGCGGTGGGTTTTAAAAACATTGTGTCATGCACACACTGACTTATTACCCCCAGGTGGCACCCGCCTGCAGGCACCTAGCTCGGGTGGTCCTGGGGGCACCACAGCTGCAGAGGCAAGCACTGGGCCCCCGCTCAGCTTATGCAGGCAGGCAGGCTCCAGGCGGGGGAAAAAAGGTGAGGCTCACCGCTTTCCTTGGGCAGAGCCTGCCTTCCCGCACTGCTGCCAGGCTGCCTGCTGGGCTTCCTGCAGAGCCTCATGCGTTGCTCTGCAGCTGTAGGGGCAGCAAACTAAAACTCCTTGGAGGACAAAACCCCTTGAAGGAGTTTTAGTTTGCTGCACCCCAAGTCATTTAAGACGCGTTATGCCACCGAATTTCCTACAGCGTCTGGAATTAATGTGCAAAATGCTGCCGACGCTTGCAAACACCAACCCCATTACAGCATTGCAAAAGCATTTAGCCCACTTTAAAGTGTCATGCGCACATGTCTGTTGTTTCATTTACACATGGCCTTAGTCTTTCCTCATAATGTTTGTCCTCCAGGCCCTTAATCATTCTTGTGGCCCTTCTCTGGACCTTTTCAAGATTGTCTAAATCTTTTTTGAAGTGCCGCGCCCAGAAAAGGACACAGCACTCCAGCTTGGGGCTCACCAGTGCCGAGTAGACCGAAGTATCACTTCCTTAGCCCTGCTTGCGATGCATCAGCTAATGCATCCCAGTATGCTATTAGCTCTATTGACTACAGCATCATACTGGTGGCTCATGTTCATCCTGCAATCAGCCATAACCCTGAGGTCCCTTGAAGCCATTGTCTGGCCAGGACATCTCTTCCGAACCTATATTCATGTCATTGGATACCTCTCCCCAGATGAAGCACTCTGCATTTAGCCTTATTGAACTGCATCCACTTCCACTCCAGTCACCTTAACAGCTTGTCTAGGTTTGCTTGGATCCTCATCTTATCCCCGAGCATGACCACTTTTCCCCTAACTTGGTATCACCTGCAAACATGGCCAGTGTGCTTTCCACATCCTCATCTAAATAGTTCTAAATAAAAAAAAGTCATTCTTTCATTTCTAAACTGTCTTTTTTAAAATTAAAAAAAAATAGGCTGACTACTTTCTCCTACAGCTTTTTTTTTTTTAAACAAGTGATGACAATGACTAGATATAGGCTAGGAACAGTGGGAAAATATAGTGTATAATACAGAACATTGGTAATATCTGAAAGAAAATATAACTGCTGATAAAAACATATCATAAATTGACTAACAGGTACTGCATGTATAAAGCTTGTGCTCTTTAGGCAAAATATAAAAACCCATACTGTTAATATTTCACACTTAAAATACATCTCCAGACATGTAAACCAGAGGCAAATTCTGCTTTCACTGACTTTGCTCTAAACAACTGTAACCTCATTAATGTCAATCTTGTTACACAAGTTTTAATCTAATACATCAGAATTTGGCTCCGGCCTCATTTTTCACAGCTACGAAGGTTTGCAGGTAACGCACTCAGCACCTGAAAAACTGCAGGTACTCAGCACCTGAAAACCAGGGCAAACTCCCTGAAAATCTTGCTCAATATTTCATTTTTGCCCAAAACTTCATCATCCAAACAGAGCCCTTTTGAACTGTATTTGTAACAGTTCCTATCAGAGGAAAATGATTCATGAGAACTTATTTAAGGCTCAAATGGAAACTGTTATAACTCTGGCTGAGAATATGGGGAAAGTCCCTTCAACAAATCTGTCCCAGACTTCACCCGGACTATGCTGGATGTGATCCAGTGTAAATGACAGCAGACTCTTGTTCCTGAGCATTTTGTCATCTGACAGTCTATCAACAAGAAATGAAAATTGCACAAAAACAAGTCACTCTAGTTGCATAGCCTGCCAAGAGTCAATGAATGTACTTCCAGACTGTGTGCTGCAAGCACTTAAGGGCTCTTTCCTGCAAGCAACCAATCATTTCCTGTAAGTCAAAGCACACCGTTCACTCCAAAAATGGACTAGTTACCCAACCCTCTCTGGACAAGTCTTAGCTGTACACACACCTAAATTCTAGAGCTGGGAAGAGAAAAATTATTCTGTCTTCCAGACATGAGTGACTGGTGCCTCCTGAGTCTGGGTGAGACACAGTTTGCACGTGGGCCCAGGACGGGCCAAAAGCCCCATATCCACTCCTGAAAAGGGGAGGAAGGGTGGGGTAGCTCTCTGGTTGG
>NW_017728949.1:64191909-64195895 GCF_001723895.1 Crocodylus porosus | reverse complement strand
TCCTGCCCTTTGGGCAGGGGGCTGGACTCGATGATCTCCCGAGGTCCCTTCCAGCCCTAATGTCTATGAAATCTATGAAAATCTATGAAACTGGCAAATCCAGATGAAAAAACATTTCTCTCTGTCTCTCACATCATGCTTCACTTCATGATCTAACTGTAAAGATTATGGCTACTATAAAGACTGTCCTAAATTATTTTATTAATGCTGTATGGTCTGTGTGTTTGTCTAAACCAGGAGTGCCAAACTTTCCCTGTGCCCCAGGCTGGATCTGGACTGCAGGGCTCATAACAGGCCAGATCCAAACCTGGGGGTGGCAGGTCCTGTGGCTGACATAGGTCCAGCAGTGGAAAGGACACCAGCAGTGGGACCAATAGCAACAGGCTAAGTGGCATTGGATATACTCAATAGAGCCCCATATCCCTGTATTCTGCAGCATATCCTACCCACACTAACGTCTCATCAAAATAGGAATAAGAAAAATGATGGTAAAATAATATTAGCACTTCGCTTCCAGTTCTTGGATAGACTCAAGAGCATATACAGTCTTAAATAAATAAATAAAGCAAGCCTGTGAACCATGTTTATGCATATTAACAGCATTAACACTCTTCACCTTGCAGATGGTTCAGCAAATTTGTGCATAAACAAACGAATGCAAGATGCACTCCATAAACTGAAGCAAATACAGCAAGGCATGGTACTCAAACATCATTTACTTTGTTGCACACAGCTTCTAACTATTGCATTATTAATGATCACACCCATTAATGCAGATCAATATTAACCTACTTCAGTCACAGTAATTTATACGTTAAATAAAAGCAAAACATGTGTAATGTGATTTTGCGAAAAACTATTTTAGAATATGGTGCAGCAGATGAAATCTCAGCCTCTGCATGAATTACACTCTTGAGCTTGCACACGCATGTGAATTCAATATTCTGAAAATCCAGCCTTCAGCAAAAGCTTTAATTTCTCAGGGGGACATAAGATTTCCCATCCCTTGTTATCATTTAGTTAATTAAAACGTTGGAGAGAGAGAGATGAAACAGACTGGATTTGCCAAGGTAAAAACAGCAATCTCTGCTTGCTGTCTGAAAACTATCGCCCACATTTTAGCTGATACCTCTTCCATTTCTAGTACAACTTGCCACTAATAATGTAAAGCAGATCGTGCTGGAGCTCCTGAAGTCAGACAGCAATGGACAGTAATGTGCGAAGCAAACAGCAATGTTTGTGTTGCCTGGCATGAACGCACACGAGATGTCAAACTGTGGTGGAAAATAATCACATCTGCATATTTTCCGTTCTTGCTGTTGGTACTAAAATAGGGGAAATGGTCATTGTAGATAGAAAACCAATGCCTGTGATTTCTGGGTTTCCTTTTCTGCACTTTTGTGTCTGCTTATGTTTTCACTGTAACCACACAGACTGCCAATAACCTTCCATGACAAAATCTGTCAAATGTGCCACCTGAAGGACAAGAGCCCCAAAATAACACCATTGTGATTTTACAAGCTACTTCAGTTCCTGCCTTGTGTAGTCGAGAACTGAACAAATCTCAACATTCATCCAGGCCTGCCTTGCCTAAAAAATTCCCTGTGTGAAAGGATTGCAGGCTCATGGTCGCGCAACTGCTGTGTATCTTCACCCAAGTTCCTTCCCTTTTCTTCCCTGCCCTGTCTACTCCCTCTGGGAAAACTTTTACAGGGTGCATCTGCATGAGATGCTATAAGAGGTGTGCATCAGGAACTGGGAGAACATCTGTTCACCAAGGGGAGACAAGGTCGAGTCATCACAAAGACCATTTTAGACTGGACACAAGGAAAAATGTCTTTACTGTCCTAGTCTTCAGACTCTGAAATAGACTCTCTCCAAAAGTGGTGCAAGCACCTACTCTGGATACCTTTAAGAAATACTTGGATGCTTATCTTGCTGGGGTGATCTGACCCCAGCTGTTCCCCTTCGGGAGGAGGCTGGACCCAATGATCTTGTGAGGTCCCTTCCAGCCCTAATGTCTATGAGTCTATGTCACCATAGCAATGAGCTACAGTGACATAGCTCATTGCTACAGTGATGTAGCGTCAGCAGGCATTAACCATGACACCGCCGCTATTGCGCAGTAGACATATCCACAGAGGCATCTATTTTCTACCAACTGTATTATTTTAAAATGGCATTATAGTTTCCATGCCTTTGCAGTGCTAAGGCAGCCCTTGGAGATGAAACTTGCTGCCCGCTGCATGAAGTGCACATCCCACGCGGATGCTTCCATGCCACACTCAGATGCAACTTCCACAGGGACCGTTCTTCATCAGCACTGCATGCACATTTTCTTTCATGAAAAATAAGAGGAGAAGAATGGCATTATGAGCAAAAAGAACAACTGACTACAGAGTCTATATGCAATCTGCACGTGACTAAGGATTGCTCCACAGAAACCACCCTTCACACACTGGGCCTGGCTCTCATTTAAATTTGTATACATTTTTTTTCCTTTTCACCACACTGACAATGGAAAAGGGATTAAAATGGGTTTGACTTAAACTTTGTGAACCATTCTGAAGCTTCTTTACACTTGAAGGCTCCTCAGGCTGCATCAGACTTCTTCACAACTCAAAATCAAACATGAGCTCTTCAGACTTCTTAATGAAGAGATGTGATCCCTGACCAGCATGGCAACACAATTATATGGAGAAAACGGCTTTTACCAAAATAGTCTGCTTCCTTCATAGATAGAAAATGACTGAATAATACATAAATGAATGAATAAATAAAAACAGTAAAGTGTTCCTAGTTGAAACATAGCCTTAACACAAATGAAAATCAAGCCCGCTGTCTTCAAACCTACTGGGGATGATAAGTAATGGCCCTAAGAGTGTCAAGGGACTGCATCAGTGTTCACAGGTTCATAGATACTAGGGTCAGAGGGACCTCAACAGATCAGCAAGTCCAACGCCTGCCCTGGGCAGGAAAGAGTGCTGGGGTCTCTTATAGACCCCCAAGGCAGGGGAGAGCACCACCTCCCTTGGAAGCCCATTCCAAATTCTGGCCATCCCTCACCATAGGATATTATTCCAAGAAGAAGAAATGGGATCCACCTGAAGAAAAGAAGGAAGAAAATTTTGTTTGTCATCTGTAGCATCAGCAGTCCCTCACAGTCAAGAATGATTGCCTTCCACGATTTATGTGTGGGTCCAAGGATGGTTGATGAGGCCAATCTGGGCTTGACAGACTCTGTTCCAACTCAGACTGTGTTTCTATATGAAGTGGCAGGCTCTAGATTTGTGATTTTGTCCCTGACACACTGCTTCAGCTGCTCCTGCTCCCACTTTTCCATCTCTTGCTGTCATGGTAAGGTTTCAAAGTGCTGATATCCTTGCTAGTACCGACTCTTCTATCATTTGAGGTGGTCCTTGGTGATAGTCTCCCACAAGTTGATGTCAATGTTAAATATTGTCAAGCTGGCCTTGAGGAGAACACGTCTGTGTGCATTTCTGTTCCACTCCTGTAGCTATGCACCCTGCCCTCCAAGATGACTTGAGCAAATATATGGTGGAAGAGTTCTATGATGACTGCTTGGGGTCTCTTGCACGTTCCTCTGAGGCATCTAATACTGGTCATTGTCAAAAGATGGATACTGGACAAGATGGACCATTAGTCCCTTTGTCCTTTCATTGATTTTGAGTTAGTGGGGCTTATTTTACTGCATTAAGCTCATTG
Source organism: Crocodylus porosus (assembly GCF_001723895.1). NCBI lineage: Eukaryota > Metazoa > Chordata > Crocodylia > Crocodylidae > Crocodylus > Crocodylus porosus. The sequence goes on along the minus strand of NW_017728949.1, from coordinate 64,192,169 downwards.
AAGAGTATGTTGCAGTTATCTTACTTTTACTTGACCCCATTTCATAGTAGTTTCATAGTTTCATAGCTGGTAGGGTCAGAAGGGACCTGAGCAGATCATCAAGTCTGATTCCCAGCCATGGCAGGAAAGAGTACTGGGGTCAAATAACCCCTGCAAGGTGTTTATCCAACCTCCTTTTAAAGACCCCCCAGGTTAGGAGCTACCACCACTTCTCTTGGAAGTTGGTTCCAGATCCTAGCCGCCCTGACAGTGAAGTAGTG
>NW_017728949.1:64185735-64191584 GCF_001723895.1 Crocodylus porosus | reverse complement strand
GGTTTCCCAGCCTGTAGGCATGCTGCTGGTTCTTCCACCCTAGGTGCAGTACCCTGCACTTGTCAGTGTTGAAACCCATCCTGTTCTCATCCGCCCACCCCTGTAATCTGTCCAGGTCCAACTGCAGCCTATTCCTCCCTTCTAGCATGCCCACTTCTCCCCACATCTTAGCGTCATCTGCAAATTTGAACAGGGTGTTTTTTACCCCCTCGTCCAAGTCGCTGATGAAGATGTTAAACAGTACAGGCCCAAGGACCGAGCCCTGGGGAACCCCACCACCCACATCCCTCCAAACTGAATAGGACCCGTCCACCACCAGTCTCTGGGTGTGGCCCTCCAGGCAGTTAGTAACCCAATTGACTGTGTAGGTGTCAACACCACAGTCTCCTAGTTTTTTAACGAGAATGGGGTGAGAGACAGTGTCGAAGGCCTTCCTAAAGTCCAGAAAGACTACGTCCACCGCGACACCTGCGTCCAAGGATCTTGTGACCTGGTCATAGAAGGCCACCAGGTTGGTCTGAAAGGACCTGCCTCTAATGAACCCATGTTGGTTGCCCCCCAAACATAATCTCCCCTGCTGGCCCCTTGTGGACATGTGCCAGGATAATTCTCTCAAAAAGTTTACCCAGGACTGAGGCAAGACTAACAGGCCTATAGTTTCCTGGGTCCTCCTTCCTCCCTTTTTTAAAAATGGGGACCACACTGGCCTTTTTCTAGTCCTCTGGCACATCGCTAGAGCACCATGAGTGCTTGTAAAGCCATGCCATGGGTTCCGTCATGACCTCTGCTAATTCCCTCACCAGTCTAAATCACCCTGCTGATTTAAATACATCCAGTCCCTCCAAAAGTTCTCTGACTAGATCCTCACTGACCCTAGGCCTGGGTGCACTTCCCCTGGGGCCTATAGGGTCTCAGTGGGGGGGGATGACCCAATCCCTGCTCAGAAAAAGGGAGGCAAAGAAATTGTTAAATAGGCTATCTTTGCTGTCTGATACAACAACCAGATTTCCTAGCATGTCCTGCAGAGGCCCCACGTTACCCAGTACCTTCTTTTTGCTCCCTATGTATTTAAAAAATGACTTCTTGTTGTCCTTGATCTGGGTTGCTAGTCCCAGTTCCACCTCCGCCTTGGCCTTCCTGTCCGCCCCCTACAGTCCTAAGCAACAGAGGTATAGTCCTCCCTGGTGATGGCCCCTCCCTTCCATTGGGTGTATGCCTCCTTTTTAGCTAGGAGACATTCCTGGATGCTTTTGGTGAGCCATGGGGGCTTGTGTGCCCTCCTGCTCCCTTTGATCCTTATTGGAATTACCTCCCTTTGGGCTTGGAGGATCGTCTCCTTAAGGACACCCAACTCCCCTCCCCTCCGGGACCTCAGTGTCTCCCCAGCTATTCTCCTTAACTCATTGAAATTTTCCCTCCTAAAGTCCAGGGCTGCTGCCTTGCTGCAGGCCTTTGCTATCTTCCACTGGATGGTGAATTCCAGCAGGCGATGATCACTGTTGCCCAGGTGGTCGAGCACCCGATTGGTCAAACACAGCACGAGATTGGTCAAACACAGTATTTTTAGATTTTTATTTTAACCTGGTAGATTTAGATCTATAAAATATTTGACCAATTTGGAACTCACATCAAACTAAGAATATGTTGAATATTTGGATTTTAGTTATAAAGATGTCATATGCCTCCAACATGGTAAAAGGCATAGGTCTTGCAATGTTTGACAAAGCCTTAAGTACCCAATGGGCTTTAGCAGGACAAAAATACTCTGCATCCATTTAAGTAGAAATCTGGTTGAGAGAGTACCTCACTGCTATCTGTACCTCACCTGGTGTGTTCATCCTCATAAAGTGAATCAGAGTCAAATATTTAAACAGGCATTAAAGGAAGTGCTTAAAAGAACAGTTGAAAAAAGCATGCATCCCAGCCAGCAGAAAATGTAAATGTTTCCAAGTGCTGAAGCCAACAAAGCTGCTGAAAAGTGAGATTACATTCAGTAGCAGGTTCTTGCATCAGGTTTCCATTCTGGATGTGACTTCTGTTGCTGTCTGTTTTCTGAATATGAGGTGACCAGAGAGTCATCGTAATTGCAGTGTTACAAAGGCAAAGTGGGCCCTTGGATTGCATGCCAAACAAGATGTTAAAATCAGATGAAGCTCTAAAATTACCAAAGAAAAACTATCAGTGGGACAGATTATGGAATCAGAAGCAGAAACCTAAATTTTGAAGCATAGTCTCATATGTAAAACACTGAGAATGCTCCCAAACAAGCCTCTTAGAGGATTAATTTCTTTGTCAAAACAGACCTAATATTTACCTCAATGCTAAGGGTGAATACGATGCCTTCCAGTCCATAATGTAGTAATAATACTGGCTAACACTGGATGTTTCAGAGGCAGGAAAACAGAACTGAATTAATTTGACTCATTTCTATATCGCAGTTGCAAGTGAAGAAAATATGGGGGAAAAGCGTCATACGATCAATCCACTGGTGGCACGGTGATAGACCATTTTACTGTGGATTGCAGAAGTGTGCATCTCCAACTTGCTGCAGACTGATACTGAAGTCTCCCCACAGTTAACTCAGCTCTAAATGGGTATTTATTTGATCCTTCAGAGAGGAACTCAAATTGCTGGATATGATGCTAGACCAAGGGCGGGCAAAATGCAGACCCACCAGGCCATTCTATCCAGCCCGTGGGGCCCATAAAACAATTAGAAAATTAGTATTTATCTGCCCCTGGCTGCCTGTCACGCAGCCCCCAATGGCTTGTCAAAGCTCACTAAGCAGCCCTCCGCCAGAAACGATTGCCTGCCCCTATGCTAGACACATCACCCCCTGCATGCTTTAGGCAACAGACACTTGCATGTCTTAAATGCATTGCCTACTAGGCTCAAAAGGGAGCTCTGACTTTTTGTTAATTGGAGGTGATGTACTAACAATACAGAACGATCTCAGCTGTTACATGGTCATTGGAGGCTGCCAGATAAATGCCTTTAATATATTTCATATTTTTTTAAAAACACATTGAGGCAAATTATGACTGCTTATTCAGGCTCCCTGGCACACTGTCTGCTCATTTAAAGGCTCAACTTGGCTTTTTCTTTTAAACAACATGTACATTTACGGTATGATATACTAACATATAGCACTTGTTCCGCAAAACATGCTCATTTTATTTTTTTTTCTTACCCTACTCAATGTTTGTCCGCTATATCTACTTTTTGTGTCTTGGCATCAACGTAGTCACCACCTTACTGCATGTTTGTAATGTTATCAGTGCCTTACTGCATGTCTGCACACTACTTTGCATACCGGAACAATTAATTTTAACTGAGGCTCCTAAGTCCAGTATAATGCAGAACAGCACAACAGAGAAGACGATAACAGAATTGCAAAAGGAAGCACCGGCAGTTCAAGAAAAAACAAAACAAAACATGCAAATGCATTATCATCTCTTGACTTCACAGTTACAAAAGTAATTTTCACATCGATTCACAAATAAAAGCAATGAGATCCTTTTGTTTCTATTTTTGGAGCTGTATTATTCATCGTTTGTGTTGTATCGCCGTATTTTCCTGTATTTCTCCTGAATCATCTTTCACTGTTGCACAAATATTAAGATCGCCATCTGAAAATCTCTTGCTTTGAAAGTTTCATGAATTTAGCATGAATGCTTATTCGTGCAAAAAGTTCAACAGCATGCAATACTTCTTATTTTCTTTTAAAAATGGCAATAATCTAATCAGGAAAGGAATAAAAAAAAAAATGTAATGCAATTCAGTTGTCACTATGCCCAGCAAGCAGTGAATAGATGAACTGGACAGTTTGTAAACAGCCAATTGGCTTCAGCTATTTGGTAAACATGAACAACAGATAGAAATAATAAAGATCACAATTGCTTCAGGACAAATTAGCAAGCAATAATAGGGGACAATTCACAGGGGCAAATCCTCAATTGATGTACTGCATTTAGAGGCTTTTGCCAATTAGCATGGGCAAAAAAACCTCTTCATTGTATAATTGCATGCAAGGAAATGGCCCTAACTACATTGTCTGCCATTAAGCTGCTGCCAAAAGCAACGTGTCCTCACCCATAGAACTTATTTCGGTGAAGTTGACTAAATGCAACCAATGCCAATCAGTTGGCCCACACGTGCCCCTTTTGGACAAACATACTGATGGGAACCTACCACAAAGATAGGAAAACACAGCCCATCTTTTTCATATCGTGGTGAGCCCATACATTGCCTACACTTCTTTACTCCCCCAGCTGAGCTGTGCCTTGCTTTCCCATTTCCAGGGATTCCTGTTTCTTCACCAGCCTTAAATGTCTGGCAAACATCACAAAATATGGACCCAAACAGTTCACCCACAATCCCTCTTTCAGCCCCTGTCTCAGCCTGACACATATAATTAGTGTGGCCCTGGCCTGCATGGAGGTGAAGCAGAACAAGGTTGCCTTGCGTCTCATCTGTATATTAATCTGGGGGGCATTCCAGGACTTGTGACAAGCACACCAGGTTCCAGTCATGACTGGGGGTGCTAATACACACATGGGTCCTTTGCGGTGGGTATCTGGAGTACACACACATACTGAGCAGTGCTGGGTTGTGGGATCACCATGGCTTGAAATGCTTTTGACTCTGGTGGAGCCCAGCCTAATGATCTATGTGGTAAATCACAAGCTTTTGGTTTTGGACTAATATCACACATAGCTTGTGCTACATAAAGCTCGAGTGACTGACAAACCACTGTAAGATGCAGAAGGTGGTAAGGACAAGAGGCAGTGACACCCATTTGTCATACTCCCAGTGACAGCTGCCAGCCTGTGTGGGAGCAGATCTTCCACAAGCACCAGAAGCAGCAGCACAGGGACTTGAACTCTGAAGTAGCCCCCAGGGCACTCCCTGTGCAGGCAATGACACACAGAGAGGAGCCAAGAGTCTCACAGGTCCTGCCAGTAGAAGGAGGAAAAAAAAATCAATCACCTCCACTGGAGTTTCCCATATGCCAGGGGGGCATTGAGAAGAGTAATCATATTTCTCCTGATGGTGACAGGAGTTGTGACCCTCACCAGAGAGGCAGCATTGCTCAGCTACCTGACCAAGCAGGAAGGGACCCCAACAGCCCACTTCAACCAGTTCATCGGCTTCAGGAACGCCCTGCAGAAGACAAGGAACCTGCTCATGTACACAGGGCCATCCTAGGGGGAGTGCATCATGGCAACTGCCCCAGGCCTCGTGCTTTGGGGGGCCCAGAAGAGCAGAGGGGCAAATCTGTGCTGCCGCTGGCTTCACATCCGGCCACTTGCCCCTCCCCCCCGCAAATCTGCTGCCAGCTTCCTCACATCCGGGGCTTCCAGGGCACAGGCTGATCTGCCCCGGGCCCCACACCCTGCTCAGGTTATCTCTGCACATACAGACACATGAACCTCCCAGTCAAGGACTGCATCAAAATGGGACCGAGTGAGCTGCAGGTGTACTACAAGAAGATGGTAGAAGACAATGGGGAGAAGATAGCAGAGGAAACACGTAAGAGAAAAGACTGGCACAAACCATTCAAGGATGAGACCACCAGAAATAACGAGGGCTGGAATGGGTATGGGGGGAAGCTGGAGGGGGGAAAGGGAAGGGGCACCAAGGCAGTTCTGTTTTCTGCGTGATTGTGACAGGTAAACATGCACACATGCAGTACTGCAACAAGGATGCTGATGGTGAACTGTATGTGTGTTATGATTGGTCATGAGACATAACTATAAAGGTGTAAAGATATATAGATAGATATATCTATATATACACATACACATACATACACACACACACACACATATATACGTGTGTGTGTGTGT
>NW_017728949.1:64168221-64185430 GCF_001723895.1 Crocodylus porosus | reverse complement strand
TGACCTCGCATTGTCGGCCCATGTTCATCTTGGAGTCAATAATGACTCCAAGATTCCTTTCTGCCTCCGTGCTCTCAAGAAGGGAGTTTCCCCATCTCATAAGTGTGCTGCTGGTTACTACTGCCTAAGTGTAACACCCTGCACTTGTCAGTATTGAAACGCATCCTGTTTTTGTTAGCCCACCCCTGTAACCTATCCAGGTCTTGCTGCAGTCTTCCCCTCCCTACTAGCGTGCTGACCTCACCCCATATTTTGGTATCATCAGTGAATTTAAACAGGTTGCTTTTCAATCCATCGTCCAAATCACTGATAAAGAGCTTGAACAGCACAGGCCCAAGGACCTAGCCCTGGGGTACTCCACTGATCACTTCTACCCAGGTCGCATCTGACCCGTCCACCACCACCCTCTGAGTATGACCCTTCAGGCAATCTGCAATCCATCTGACTGTGTAGGCATCAATGCCGCAGATGCCTAGTTTTTTAATGAGGATGGGGTGGGAGATGGTGTCAAAGGCTTTGCTGAAGTCCAGAAAGACTCCATCCACGGCGACACCTACATCCAGTGCTTTTGTGACCTGATCATAAAAGGCAATCAGGTTGGTCTGACATGACCTGCTCCTAATGAAACCGTGCTGGTTTCCCTTGAGCATCATCTCTGAGGCCGGCCCATCGCAGATGTGCTCCTTGAGGATCTTCTCAAAGAGTTTCCCTAGGATTGAGGTAAGACTGACGGGCCTATAGTTGCCCAGGTCCTCCCCCCTTCCTTTTTCAAAGATGGGGACCACACTGGCTATCTTCCAATCATCTGGCACCTGGCCCAAGCACCATGAGTGCTCGTAAAGCCGTGCCAAGGGCCCTGCAATAACCCCTGCTAGCTCCCTCAACACCCTGGGGTGGAGAGCATCCGGACCTGCTGACTTGAACTCGTCCAGCCCCTCCAGAAGCTCTCTAACCCGGTCCTCCCCAGCCTGAGGTCTGGAGGTGTTCTCCACGAGTCCATCTTGCATCACGGGAGGGAAGTCCCAGTCCCTGCACAAGAAAACAGAAGTGAAGAATTGGTTAAAGAGGTCTGCTTTCTCCTCTGGTGCAACTACCAGATTGCCCAGAGGATCTTGCAGGGGCCCCACATTTCCCGGTATAAATAGAAGTAGTAATGCTTCTCAGCCTTTTGACTACAATCAAGACAGACTGGGGGCATTCAAACTCCAAGGCCTCTGGGCCTGGGGCTTGCATGTAGGATGCCTGCCCGGACCTGGGAAGTAGCCAAAGCCCCAGACGATGGGTCTGGGAGGGAGGATACTTGTTCCGTGGTGGAGCCACACAGACTTGACTACTGAGCTCTGTTCAGTTGGATTTTGCAGCTTGACTATTGGGCCTCGCCCAATTGAATTTGGAATGGATTTAGCCTTGAACAAGATAAAAAAAAGTTTGAGCTACCTATAGGTAGGTGCCAAACTGCTGCTCAAACGTGTATTGATGGAATACCTACCCTAAAACTTGCAGCAGTTTCAAAAGACGGTAACACACATGAACTCTGGATGAGCTAAGTGTATGGGTATTATATGCAAATAGCAACAGCTGTGTTTAACTTCAAGGCTACTGTTTACAAATTTGCTCCTGACTTACATGTGCTCAGGGAGAGCAGGGTCTGATGGTAAGGTGAGCGGGGAAGGGCTGCTAGGGGAAAGAACTGGGGGGGAAGCACAGAGCAAAGGGGCTACCTGAACCCTCCACCCCTCCATTTATTTTCCCTGCTGTAGCAGTGGGAGGGGAACAAATTCAAGGCAGATTTCCTATAATTAGATTCTTGAAAATTATAATAAGCTAGAATCTAATTATTGGAGAAGTTTATCTTATCATCAGGGTCATCTTCTGTTGGAGAAAATACAGTAATTTATTATGGATCCATTGATTCCAGTGGGCCTCGAACAACTTCATGAATTCTATATACACCATAATTCGGCAGCACTCAGCTTGCGATAATTACTGCCTCTATACGTTTAAGATTATAGCCCATATTACTTACTGCAGCCCCCACTTCATATAGATGTCAGCAGCAGTTTGAAGGCCATTGAACATGGTGACTTGCATCAATGTGATGAAATTACAGTCACACCTGTGCTAAAAACCCGACCTACTGTGACAATTCGCAGTATGCAACAGCCGTTAAAATTTCTCATTTGTTACCCGCGGTGAAACTGGAAGGTGGTGTAGTGACTGCACACCAGACTGTAGCATGAAGCATGTAGAGACACTGGTTTAAAGCCTCTGGAAGGGCCTTTTGATAACGTGCCGGAGAAGCAGCCTGGGGCTTTTCACTCAGTGATCAATACCTCCTTGTCGCCACACTGATATTTAATAACTTTATGAAGAGGGGAAAAGTTTTAAATCCATCACTTCTGGACTTGACTGCAGAGAGCCAAGTTCTGCAATTGCCATTACCTTCACAAAACTGAGATGAAAGTTGGTTGTTTTATAAAACGTAAGCAACCCGGCCACATGCAGGGGAGCTTCTGAGAACCCAAAAAGCAAAAAGCTGCAACGCGAAACGCGCTGCAACACTACTGGATCCTGAAGTTAACCAGTAAACTACAGAGAACTATTACTAGCAGAAATAACTTGGCTTTCCACTGGATGAGGATATCAATTTGAAGGAAACAATTGCTGGAGAGAAAGGCACAGAGAGACCAAAGAATCTAAATTAACTGCTGTCACAGTAGGCTATAAAGTGACCTGCAGAGTCTCAGCAAGAACATACTGGAATAAATGAACAGTGAATCATTTCCATGAATGAAAAGTAACAAGCCCCCTCAGAGAAGGAGGAGGAAAAGTGAATTGAAGGGGAAAAAAGTTTTAAAAGGATTATCAGATGGTTCCCTTGTTTGTAAGACCCAGAGCAGAAAAAGTATCAAGAAATAAAAGCAGAATAGGCATACATTAGGCAAAGCTGAAGAAATGATAAAGGAAGCATCTTATGATCCCCCACTTAAATGATAATCACACATGTATTTAGAACCTTACTTGCAAATCGCTTACATTGTATGTCTGCAAACAATAAAAGCAATGATTTACTTCGGGGTTAATAGTGCTCGAATATTTTGTGGATGTGCATTTGCATGAGCACTCAAGCCGGAAGTGTCACAAATACTCATGCAAATATTCTCACCTCAACTCCCTGTGCCAGAAGCGATTTACACAAGCCTTTTTCCTATTCATCTTAAAATAAGGGACTAGAGAAAATACCATTCAACTCTGGTAACCAATCACAGTGGTGAATTGGGCGTTATGAACAGTGAATATCCAAAATGATGCATTAACAAGTTAATTGGCCAGCCCCAAAGCATTAATCATAACGGCTAAGCTTTTAAAAAAATTGAGTGGCTAAATTTGCATGAGTATTTGTGACATTTCTAGCACGAACACCCCTGCACATGCATATGTACATAAATATTCACACCACCTCCTTGATACATAAATTGGTATTTAGGTAACTAAATAAAGTGTTTGGCTGTCAAAAGTGCTGAATGCTGCAGTTGTCAACTCAGCTACGATACCTGTTTTTGTGAAAATATTGATTGGCTGATGCTGAATAAAAGATTAACATATAACTAATAAGATCCAGGTACAGAAGAGAGACACAGAAAGCAAAAGGATGCCTTGAGATTAGGGGTGACAGGGCAGCAGCATTTTGGATGATGAATCAGAGAAATCAAAAAGAACAAGTCTGCAATAGTCTAGTTAAGAGCTTACTAGACTAAGAAGAGTAAGCCATAGAGATAAGAAGGAAAGGAAATAACATAGAAAGAGCTAAGGAAGAATTTAGTTTGGGCCAGAATTTAATTGGAGACAGAATAAGAAGAGTTTTTGTGGCTGTCAACTGGTGTAGCCCAATAATTTCAAATGATCTTTGCCAACATATCTCAGTGAAGTGTCTCACAAGTTGTGAAGCTCAGTTACAGTGAATAATTAAGAACTATGGAGGAGCTGGAGAGCAGGGTGGGAAAATTAAGTATTAAATAAAATTGCTGAATAATTATGCTAAATATCTACAAACAAAGGACAAACACATCCAGAAAAAATGCACACAGGTAAGCCTGCACACACAATAAAAGAAAATAAAGCAAAAAATAATGGCACAAAATCACTCCCTTGGAAATTATATTCAAATCATCCCTTGGAAATTTTAAAGATAATTTGGCACTTTCTCTTGTTGTCAAGAAAGCTTGTGTGTGTGTGTGCAAGACCTTTGGGTTTACTAGTAAAATGCCAGAAAGCTGCAGCAGCTCCCTAATCCCAAGATTGCAAAGCACCAAGACTAGTACCACTTATTCCAGGGAGTTTGGATCAGGCAGAAATATGTCCTGGTGCCAGGGACTCTGATCAGGAAGACCAGTCTGGGCTGAGGGGCCACCTATACATGTGCCAACTGTTTGCTCCGACAGGATGGAAAAGTATTAAATAGACATAACACTGTGAGCACTTTAATTAAAGTGGCTATCAGAGCTTCTCTGATTAAAGCGCCCTCCACCCTGGAGCATGTGTAAAGATGCCCAGGGATGCTGATCAGGCAGATCAGCCTAGCCCCAGTGCTGCCAGGGTCTCAGACCAGCCTAGCCCCAGTGCTGCCAAGCAGGCAGGCCAACCGCAGTCAAGTCTCGGAGCAGCCTGGCTGGAGCCAGAGCCAAGCAGCACCAGAGGCCGTGGCGGCAGCACGATTTCTGCGCTGCTGGATGGGCACAGAGCTGCAGCCCAGCAGCAGCAGGAACAGGGGCAGCAATGCAGAGTTGTGCACCACCCCTATCACCACTTATGCATCATCTATGGCCCCAGCTAATGAACTCTGCCATGGTTTAGGAGCCGCAAGCATTCTTATTGATCACTGATTGTTTAGCACCAGCCGGGGCCTTGGGGCTGCAGGCCAGTTAACAGTTCTGCCATGGCAAACCTCCTGGTTCCTGATTTAGTTTGGCTTTGGATTTCCCTGGGTTTCTGTTTTCTGAACCTGGTTTGCCTCTGGTTTTGGACTCTGGCCTGTGGATTGCCCCTTGGATTGGTACTTGGCACCTGACCCCCAGATCCAGACCCTGGACTATATCGTGGACCCTGCTTCTGGACCTCTGGTTTTGGTACATGGCTTCTGCCCTTCAACCTAGCTCAGGTCCTGCTTCCCCTTAGCAGCCTAACCATTAGTCAAGACCGCCTATACCCTGGTCCCTTATACATAGCATGCTCCCATATTTTACATGAGTTTGTTCCTGTGTCTTATGCGAGAATAGGGGAAAAAAGAGAAAGAGAGAGAGAGAGAGAGAGAGAGAGAATAAGGAGCAGTCAGCCCTGAAGTCAAAATATACTGGTGTTTCCTCACCATCACCCCAGCCACAAGTATTCTGAATAAAGGCAAATGGCAAGCTCCCATTCACTGATGGCCTATTTAAGTACAACAGAGGTTGCACTCAGCAGTCCCACATCCCCTGCTTTATTAAGCAGTGCCGCTTTGAGCTGCATACTTCTGTGCCTTTCTTGGAATCGCCTAAACTATATCCTTGGATCTACTTCATATGGGGAAGGAAGCCTGTAAACCAGCAGCAGCAGAGAGACTTGTTCAGTTGCAGAAATAAAAAGATAGAGTTTCCATCAGCCATTTAAAAGTATAAATGGGATAGGCTGGGTTACATTTCAACACAGCTTCCCCATCTGCGTGTTAATGCACTCTTCCTTTCTACATCAGTACTTATCCTTTCAAAAAATAATTCATTGCTTTTAAATAATGGTGTAACTCTTACTGAGAATCACAAAAGCCATTCTTGCCAGCTGGCAGTAGTCCCTTAGCAATATATCACCAAAGTAATTGTACCTCTGTGTGGATTAGCACAATGCATCATCCAAATGAGAAGCCCTGATGATGTATTGATGAAGATGAGGCTGTCCAGGAAGAAGGGATTCAGGATAGCCAGCTTTATTTTAGTATGCAAAGGGGAAAGAGGAGAAGAGTCAGAACAGTGTTAACTAGGACACTACATTTATGCCAGTGGTGCTGGTGACAGCTGTAAACCGAGGTTCACAGCAATTTCTTGCTGTTGCTAAAATGATGCTGCTCTGTACAGCATTGCTTATGCTGTAAAGCAGTTTGCAAAATGATGCATGCCCTGAACCTGCAACCACACCAGCAGTCCCATGAATTTAGTGGAATTAAGGAAGCAATTTGTATGAGCAAAGATTACTCACCTGAGCAAGGGCATCTAGAAGAGGACAATTGTTTTGTTAACTGCCAATTTTTTCTCAAGATGACAACCCACACACCTGTCTTTGATATAAGGCTACAAGGTTTCTCTAGGACTCAAAATGTACTTAATCAGTGCAGTAGCATGATAAATTGGACACTTTGTAGTCTCAGAAACAATGCAACAACTTGCAGACTTTGAAACCTGCACATTTACAGCGCTTCTAAGGCACAAAGCGCAGTCAAAGTCAACGGGTGCATTTGCACAACGGTTATTTTCAGCAGAGGCCAACGGTGGCAAATTCCCTCTCCCTGAGACCTATTATTTATGACAGAAGTTGCATTCTCTTAGCTCACCCATGTCTCTCACTTAATAAAATAGCCTGACTTTGAACTATATACCCTTCTATTCAGTCTCCTAAAAATTGTGTCAACCCACATAACTCCTCTTGAAGGATGCTGGAGCTGTTTTTTAAAATAAATCAGCTGTGATTACAATGCAAACCTAAGGCAAGCTGCTGAACTACCATGAGGCTAAAATGTGTCCTCATTTATACCAGTGAAATCCCCTGCAGCTCATGGAGTTGTTAAGGTTTAAGAACATGGATAACTTGGCTCCGGGCCTTATGAACTGATGAGCTGATATCTGTATTCTGGGAACAATTTAGGTAGCGAGAAAACGAATGTCTTGTACAATATACAGCCATCACCTGGTACTAGGGGTCTGATTTGCTGGGACTCAGTGCGCATGCTGCTCCTGTGTGTATATGTTTGCACTCTGGCCTGATGCACAAGAAACATAAAGTGAGCTTGTCTTCACATAGCACAACTAACTCATGCCTTTTGGGCTTCAGAGACCCAGGAAATGGGAATGGGATTGGGGCAACAGAGACTATCATCTTTCCCCCAATGAGCTGTTTCATCAGCCGTTTGAAAAAGCAAACTTTTCACAAGGAGGAGAAAGCATTGTGGCTCCAGGAGGCATTTCTCACGTAGTGCCAGCTGAAAGGAGTTAGCCATTATAGCAACAGGCAGCTTGCAGGGTAGCCAGTAAAGGGATGGAGACATAACCTTTTCTTCCTTTTCTTTACATTTCTTGCCATTGCTTATCAAGGCTCTTCACACTGGAGAAAGGTAAGAGCTGTATAGACCTCTACCCAAATAACTACTCATTTTAGAACTGTCTTTCAAGATGCTTCTTCATTCATTTCACGGAACGAAATGATAGTATTTCAAAATAAATCTACATGAAAAAAGCATACAGGAGGTCCATGAACCAATAATGGGAGCTAACTTAACTCTTCTTCACCATTCTCCCTGTTGTTATTTACTGTTGGGATAAGTAGGGTGACCATATGTTCCAGTTTGGCCAGGACAGTCCCAGATTGCAAAGGCCAATCGGGGAAAATTAAAACGAGGATCCCAAAAATCACAGGAGCATGAGGTGCTGCTGACTGGGGGGAGCAGGGGCTGTCCTGGATTTCCCATGATCCCATATGGTCAACCTAGGAATGTCTCCTGTGGATAACAGAGGGTATATTAGAATCATATGTTATTAAGTACTAAGACAGGAACTAGGTTGACAAAGACAGGGCTACTTGAAGCCACAGGAGACAGGAACTTTCCAGATGCTGGACTGCGACTGCTTATCTCATTGTGACTGCGACTGCTTATCTCAGAACCAAATGCAAATCATATCACTTTCTCATAACTCTCCTGCTCTCATGCACTGCTGCACTCTTCACATAGATTTGCGTGAACACATATACGACTACGTGTGCTGTGTGTCCCTATACATGTGTACTCACAGAAAAAAACTGGGCTGAAAACAAAGGATTTGTTGTACTCTTAGCACATGGTATCCTGTACTTTTGTGATGGCTATTAACAATTACAGCTGATCAGAAATAAAGACTCTTTGGGGGGGGGGGAATTTTTATCACAGTGTTGACCTTTTCAGAAATAAGACAAATAGATAATTTCTTGATACCAGCTTCTGTTCTGAATTGTAGTATAAACTAGCAATAACTCTGCTGACTCCAGGAAAGTTATTCCTAATTTAAACTAATGTAAAAGAGATGTGAAATTTAGCCTTTGAGCTCACTGTTGGGCTTCAGTGCTAAAATATATGATTTTTACATTCTCTCTATTTGTGTACCCTTTAATGTATAATTCTAACGATGGTTGGCATAATCTGGGCCAAAAGGTCTGAAATAATACTTGCTAGTTAGGAATAATTTACACTGGCAGAGGTGAACAAAGAAGTTTATGCTAGGGCTGCGCAAAGCTTCGGTCACTGATTCGATTCGGAGGAGATTCGGCCCAATTCAGCAGCTGAATCTCTGAATCCGAATAGAATCAGGAGACCCATTAATCTCTCCGAATCAAATCGGAAGCCTCCAATTCAATGCAGGGAGATACAAAGACAGTCAATGATTCAGCCATAGACACAGCTTTATATGTTTTCTCTATGTACCTCAAGGTACCAGGCACAGCTCGTGAATGCTGAGATGGGGACATGGATGGAGTGTCCCATGGAAGTGCGAATCAGTGAATCAAATCACTGTCCCCTGGATCAGGCTGAATCCGAATTGAATACTGCCCACTTTGCACACCCCTAATTTATGCAATGCCTTTCAATTGTGCGTGGGTGTGTATGCGTCTCAAATCAGTGAAGCTTCATTCGTTCTCATAAGGCAATCAATATATGGCTGCATGTACATGTTCAGATGATCTGTGGGGTGCTTTTCCCAGTTTTGTTCTCCTGGAAGAAAAATTTAACTGGAGACACCGGAATGCAGAACCCTAAAGAGCAATGGACTTGCAGTGCTGATGCTGGGCAGCAAAGGGCCGCTGTGCACACATCTGGGCATACTCTGCAGACTCCCTCAGTCTGCCCAGTGATTAAAGGCATCAGTGCACAGGGCAGCCCTGATTGAGCAGTCTGGGTCAGCCAAGTCAGCCTGTCTCTCCCTGCAGCACAATGTGGGATTGTGAAGGGGGCATGTTCTGCTCCTGCTTAGCTGGTGCAACAGAGTCCAATAAGTAACACATGGTGTCCATTGGTGGGAGGGTGAGGGGGAAGGGGAGAGCAAAGCACCCTGGGATCTTGGAGAACTGTGCTGTAACTTTTCTCACAAGAGACAAGGAAAGACCTAGAACATCTGTACACTTGTAGTATCTCCTGAGATAGCCGTTCCACTCCAAAGGGAAACTGAATGTCTATACATAGCCCAGATGAAGCTGAGCTGAAAAAGACCCACTATTCATAGAGAATGCACAGGCTCAAGATTAGCTAAAATGGTATATGTCAATAAGAAAGTGTTAACTTATTTGTCAATTTCTTGTTGAACTAATTATTACGTTATTAGATGAATGATGCAGTTGTTCAATAATATCAATCCTGAATGACTACACACCTGTATGATATCCTTTCCAAAGAGTAGATGTGCTTAATTATATTTTTTTTATTATTTCAAGGTCCTTTAACTTGACTTTTAATTAAATATATAGTTCTCTATGTCAGTTCTCAACCTTTTTAGACTCGCGGCACTTCTTATTAGACTTAAGGCACCCCTAAGAAATGCCAGCTTTTAGTCTTCACATGTGTTTTGAGAATGGAAAAGTAATAGAACAATTCTTCTGTTGCAAAGGACTCAGAAAGGCCAGAACAAGTCACAATGTTTTTGACACTGTGGACTCCTCTTTGAAAACTCTGGGTTTATCTTATATCTAGAACAGTTATAAACTCCTGCAAGACCGTTTCAGGCTGGACATAAGGAAGAATGTCTTCACTGTCTGAGCCCCCAAGGTCTGGAACAGCCTGCCATCAGAGGTGGTTCAAGCACCTACATTGAACACCTTCAAGAGTAAATTGGATGTTTATCTTGCTGGGATCCTATGAACCCAGCTGACTTCCTGCCCTTTGGGTGAGGGGCTGAACCCGACGATTTTCCGAGGTCCCTTCCAGCCCTAATGTCTATGAAATCTATGAAATCACATGAATCATGTTTTCGAGCCTAACAATGCAAACATTGTGTGGCCCCCAGGAACTCCTTTGAAAGCATCTCATGGCACCCCTCTGTGTATAGCAAGTTGCATGGGACAGAATAATTTAAGTTACAACTTGTGGGGTCATAGCCTTGGGGTAAACAGATGCAGCTCCAATGACGTAAGTAAAACTGCATTCATTTACACCTGCTGAGAATCTATAACCCAGGCTATTTTCTATTCATTCTGTCAGTGGCATCATCTGCCCGCACACAGAAGATACACAAAGTCCATTTCCTAAGCCCACAGATTTCAACCCTCCCCCAGAATCTCCAAGGAAGCAAAAGAATCCATTTAGTCCTTCAGTTCTCCCTAAAAAAATGCCACCACCATGACCCGCCTTCTCAGACTCATCCATAGGAGGAAGAGTCCAGCAAATGTGGAGATAGGTTGAATGTTCTGTAGTTTGCAGCAAGACAAACACATTAAAAATGAAAACTGGTTTACAGATGAGATCATGTGATTCTATCCACCATCATATTTTTATTAGCTGGCTTTCTATTGCAGTGAAAGCTGACAAAGCAGGATGGACTTAAATCCTTTACTCTGATGGTTTGCTCATTTAAACCCACTGAGGTGAGGGGTTCTTACCAATTACGATTCTCTACTGTATATTCAGATAGAATATAATTGTAACCAATCATATACCTACTTACATATTCTGAGATTTCTATTTGTGTCTGAAAAAGCTATGACTTCTAACTGTGATGATACATTAGACTGCAGCATTTTCTGTAAGCTTTACTTTGCTTGTGTGGACTTTGGGTGTGCTCAGGTGAGTACAAAAATAGTCCATAATGGTGACAGAAAACAATAAATTAGAAAAGAATGAAAAAAAAGAAATGAGAGATTTTGTTAGGAAACAAACCACAGAATTATTAGTAAATCTATAATCAGATTCCAGACATAATGAAAGCAAAGGTAATTATTACCATTTTTTTCATTCAGGACGAAAGTGCTTTGAAAAAAAATCAAAGGTAAGATTTTCAAATGTGCTTAGCTCCTTTTGAAACTCAGTGGGATTGATGTTCTTCAATCAGTTCTTACTTTTAAAAGCCAAAGGCCATCTCCAGCAGTGCTAAAGTCTGCCATTTCCTGACTGCAATATTTTACATATGGGCCATAATTGGTGACTCAAATATATCTTACTTTATAAAAATCCTACTGAAATCAAAGTGAAATAGGTCCCAGTTAATCCAGATACTTAACCACATGTGCTAGAAGCATCTGAGCAGTCCCTTTGAAGTCAAATTATATATGTGTATATATAAATATTTTCTCAGTATATATATTCATGCTGTTCAGCCTTGAACTCCAAAATATGGCCTGACTTGAGTGGAGGCACCAGAGTAAAAGCATATAGAAGACCTACTTTGTTCTTGCACCTCAACCTGCCTCATAGGTATGTGTTGAGGGGGTAAGGAAGCTCTGTAGATCTGCCACATTTCAACCTTGTGCAGGGAGACGGGGCCTTGGCTCTTCCCTCAAAGACCTAGTGGTGTAAACTGTGTCAGAATATTTGTAGCATATGCAAAGGTGGGTATAAACCTGATAAAGTATACTCCCTTCTTGGAAGAGCAGCTGGGAAATCGGACACAATCTGAGTCACAAATTCCCTTACGGGGACCTTCAGCAGCAGTGCAACAGATGAGGACAAACAATCTATCCTCAAGAAACCTGCTTTTGCAAGTGACATTGCTTTATGCTGAGCAATCAATAATCCCACAGCTTTCTTCTCGCACACTTTTGCAGGCTCAGTTTTAACTATGTTAATCAGTGGTTATTGATAGATTTGCAATGAAGTTACTGTAGGCTGCACCCATAAAAATATGGCAGCCTGTGTATTATTACATGCACAATCCTTAGTATCAGGTCAGCATGACTCCAGAAACAGAACCAGGCCCCATTTCTAACCAGTGCTACATATTGCCTCGTGTTACTTCTTCAAAAAACATCTTGCTCAAGGTAGATGCTGTATGTTCAAAAACAAGTGCAATCTTAAAATATGTTTTATGTTTGATCACATTTTGACATTCTGTAGTCATTTTGTAGTTTATACGGACAACATCTCACTCACCGTTATGAATCTCCTGCTAAGACATGCCAGAAGCAAATACTCCAGTTTGTGCTTTAGCCAACATCCAAGCAATAAAAATACAAAACAATTTCACTTAAAAATTAGTTTAATTGCTTTATCATTGTTGAACCCAATAGCTATTAATATTATTGATGTTTTGGTTTTGACCCACTGACCCCAACATAGAACTGTAACCCATATTACTACAAGATGGGTTCTTGCAACTATTTACTAATAGAAAAGACATTAATAAATCTACTGAAGTTAAGAATCAAGAAGCTTAAGGCCACATTCACAGAGACACGGCATAGCAATATTTAGCACCGTTTAGCTTAGTTGTTAGGTACCTGAGCCCTGAGATGGAATTCATAGGCAGCGGCAACACCTCAATGTGAGGATGATCTCTGCCATGGCTTACTGATGGGTCCTGAGGTGACTTAAGAATCCAGTCCTTGAACCACAAACCCATCCATAGAAGTTGCAAGTCTTTCTGCAAGGAGAGTAGGCTATAGGCCAGGATTTCCCTCCTTTTCCTTCTTCCATTCTTGCTTCTCTGCTTTGAGGGCAAGATATTTTAGCACAAAATGGGCTGGCACTTGGCTGAAGTTCTGGCACCATTGGAGCCCATTGACAGGCAGCTCCTCCCAGCACTTGATGTTGGCACCCATTTTCTTGAGGTATGCCTTCAAGATGCCATTGTAGTGTTTCCTCTAGCCACCATGAGATCTCAGGCCACTACCAAGCTGGAAATAAAGCACTTGCTTTGGGAGTCAAGAGGCATTGTTGATGATACCTCTCCAGGCTCTTGACCCAATGATGCTAGGTCACCCACATTTCACATCCGTAGAGGAGTGGGGATCAC
The DNA here is from genome assembly GCF_001723895.1 of Crocodylus porosus. Classification (NCBI taxonomy): domain Eukaryota; kingdom Metazoa; phylum Chordata; order Crocodylia; family Crocodylidae; genus Crocodylus; species Crocodylus porosus. The sequence goes on along the minus strand of NW_017728949.1, from coordinate 64,172,222 downwards.
GACTGCATTATAGACCCGGATCTTGGTGTCTTTCCAGAGAGTGAGATAAATAAAGACGTGCTGGAGAAATTTTCAAAAGAAGGTAGTTGTGCATTGGATCCTGGGCTGGATCCCCTCAATAATGTTCACTCTCTGAGAGACGTGGGTATCGAAGTAAGGGAAGTGCTCAACTACCTCCATGGTCTTTGTCACAATTTGGGTGGGGGGAAGGGTCACATTCAAGGCCTGGGGCAGGGTGATAGAGTACTTTAGTCTTCACAAATATTGAAAAAGAGGACCAAAGTTCAGTAGGCTTCTCCAAAAAGATTCAGCATGGTCTGGAGGTTTTCCTCAGTGAGTGCAAGGATGGCATAGTAATTGGCATACTGAAGATCAAGGATGGTTGTTTTGAGTACTTTGGTCTGTAAGCAAAAACATTCCAGAATGAGGAGCCCTCCATCCATTCAGTGTTCTATGTCAATTCCAGAAAGCAGGCACTCATTAATAGGAACCAAGATGACTATAAAAAAATGAAGAACAGCATTGGTGTAATGACACAACCTTGCTTGACCCCAGTTTGGATGACAAACAGATCCATCTCTGATCCACTATCTAGCATGGTTGCAATCATCTGGTCATGAAGAAGCCTCGGGACTTTGATATACTTTTAAGGACATCCAGATGTGGCTAGTACTTTCTACAAGGGTTTTCAATTAATGAACTCAAAGGCCTTAGTGAAGTCAATGAAGGCTATATATAGGTCCAGATGTTGTTCCTGACACTTTTTTTTGGATTTGGCAGGCAACAAAGACCATGTTGGCTGCCCCATGAGATGGTCTGAAACCACATTGAGATTCCAGCAGCACTTCCTCAGCAAGAGGTATAAGACCGTTCAGGAAGATGCAGCAAGGATTGTCCCTGCTGTGGAAAGGAAGGCGATACCTTGATAGTTCCTACATGCAGACTTATCTCCTTTTTTTAAGTTAAACGTGGTGTTAGCATTCCTCTTTTCCCCCTCATTGTTCCAAATTCATAGAATAAATTTGTAGTCTCAGTACCAGTTCTTTGCCACCACCCTTGTAGACTTCGATAGGTATGCCATATGGTCCCAACGCGAGACTTGATCTGTGAATCTCAGACTCTCTCCTGCACTTACACACACACAGAACATCTTAGGTGCTTGTGTGTGTGTGTGTGTGTGTGTTTGGGGGGGTGGGCTGTCTCACTGTTTTCCAAGGAGGTAAAGGTTGTGTTGCTACCCATATTTTATATGATTTCCCACTGGTCAGAATCCAGGAGTTGGATTCTGAGCCCTGACTGACTTGAGAGGGTTCAAACCAGAGGTCCAACCTCCAAGGACCAAAACCAGCAGGCTGTAGGCTAAGCTAAGTGTGAATAGGTAGGGAAGGACTCTACCATTCTATTGAATAGGGAGTCCTGAAGTCTCATCCTAGTTCCAAGGATTGCTTATGCATTTTGCATTAGTGAGCTATTTTTGAATAATATGCAAAAATAGTGTTGGAAGTTGAGAATGGAAACCAAGGCTTTTCCTTCCCAAGGGAGGGCCCTCAGCACTGAACTTCTAAGTCATGATCATTCTAGCTTGTTCTGGCTCTACAAAGGTTGCATTCCTTCTGGAAGAGTGGCAGAGCTTCAGTATGATGGCCTAAGAATAACACTCCCAATGTCTCTAGCCTGGGTGTTATGGTATTCTTTGGAGACACAGGAGAAGAGAGCTTAACCCTCTCAATGTCATGAGGGCTTTTAGCCCAAGTGTCCCATGTCCCAGGCAAGTGCTTTAACTTCTACTTTGTTAGCTAAAAGGTGGGCAGCAGACTCTGGCTGTGTTTACAAGTGACAGTGGTGATAACTGTTGGGGCTTGGCATTAAACTCTGTGCTGTTTGTGTGGGTTAGACTTGCTCAGGCATTTCAGTGCACTCAGGGGCATGTGCAGACTTAGCCACCTAAGTAATTTTAATGGGAAGGCCATAGATGTCTGGAAGCAATATAGCAGTGTTCTGAGAAGACAGAGTCATCCCAAGACAAACAGTGAGGTACAAGCCCTGTCCTCCAACTCTTGTCCAACATGCAGCACCTGCTGCAAAAATGTGTGACTGCTTTTTTGGTACATGCCCAGGGGATGCTCTTATGATTCTGAGTGGCACAGAGCATGTCCAGCATTGCTTGAATGGGGACCACATGATACATTATCAGGGTGCCATGTCTGTGGAGCAGGAGTGAATGGTTTCTCAGCACTTTCAGGATTAATAAGGGTGGTATAGATAGATCCTCAGTTGTCTTAAGTGGTTAGGCAGAGTTTCTGTGACTTGCTCCATTGGATTTCAGCACCTAAATTCCTGGTACATTGCACATTCAACACCTATGTGCTTTTATGGGTCATTGACACCTCAGAGTATCCAGAAGAGGTTCAGGTTTAATTCAACCCCCATTGGAGTCAGTGGTGGTCTTTCCATTCATTTTAATGGACTTGAATCAGACCGTTAGGAATGAAATAGAGACCTTTTCCCCCTAACTGATGCATACTGCAGCAGTCTCCAGTGAAGCACTTCGATCTGTTTCACATACTTATTTGATGGGTCCTTCTTTTTATCATTAGTTGTTTTATGAGAGTTTTTCCTCATTGCATTAAACAAGGCAAAAATTCATGCAAAACATTTCTCAAGTGATGGTGAGCTAGCAAACCTGGATGGAATTACTGCGGGTGATATTGATTTAGGGAATTTATTTTTTAATACTAATTATATTTGTTCTCAGTAAACATGAAACAGAGCATGGGGAGAAATGCAGCCTGCCTTTTTATCTTTTAATTGGTAAAAGTTCAGGAAAAAAATCAAATACGTTTACTCTGCTGGGTGAAGACGTGCAAGAACAAATAGCCCAAAACTTTAAATTCATCTCAGACCAGGTTTTGTCTTAACAGCCTAATGCAGCATGGGCCCTTCTGTAGGACTTGATGTTTAATTATACAGCAGTGTTGACACTAGCTTCAGTATCTATCTACTGGAAGCTGAACATTCAGTGCTTATTGATATGAGTTATTTTAAGTAACATGACTTTAAACTAATTTTATAAATAAGTAGCCCCAGGGATGTATGTAGCACCCACTGAAACCAATCAAGTCAGTGAAAGACTCTATGTGCCCAAGGCATCTATCCCAGAGAATCAGTACCAGAACCAGGACCACAAAAGTGCAGCTTTACAGTGAAAAAGAAACGTCACACAGGCATTTTATCTGTAAATGATTCCAAGATGAGATTTTTTCTAGTTACAAATAATGTATGCTAACAGTCAGCAAAACAAGCTTTCTTTGGTAATTGAATTTTCATGTCTGCTCGTCTCTGCTCACAAATCATGACCTTAACCCTAAGACATATGTCTTGACAACATTTCAATTATATCTTCATAGTAGGCTTCAGCTGGGTCAACTTCTGCCAGTGATGTGTGAAAGGTAAAAAGACTGCTACTCTGCTTTTAGGTCCGAAGTTGAGTTTGTAGGACCAGCAGTTTGAAATGGGTTTTCATTGCTATAAACAAGCTAAGGCATAGTTTCTCAAAGGCTATATATACAATCCTGCTCTTGCAAAGTCACCTTTCAAAAAAGAACTACACTTTAGGGGGAAAATGTAAATATGTAAAGAAACTCATGATATACAGAAACAGGGCTGGAAAGAAGGGGTTCCATGTTACTGACCCGGCCAAGTCGTTCACTAGTCTTAAAGGGAAGACTCAGAGTCAACGTTACAAATGTTAGTTTGTGGGATTTTTTGGTTTTGGAGGGCAGTTTGAGTGGGGGGGAGGTGTCTCTTTGTTTGTCTTTTAAGGGGTCCTGCCACCTAGTAGAATTTACACCTGCAAGTTAAATGTTCTTTGAAGTACACTTTTGAACTTGGATGCCAGGTAAGTCCCCTGACCATTAGGCTACAAAAAAATTTATCTTCTGCCCCATTGATTTAATACAAAGTGGAACAGCTTCAACTAGAGAGAACTATACCACAGAATA
>NW_017728949.1:64161485-64167701 GCF_001723895.1 Crocodylus porosus | reverse complement strand
TCAAGGATCCAGGAGGTCTATCACACAGAGAGTGAAAACCAAAAGCACCCTGAGTCAAGGGTGCTGGAAGAGTAGACAGAGAATCAGGTTACCAACAAGGCAAGTCAGGAAGCTGGGAGATCAAGCCTAGAGCAGAGACTAGAAGCATATCAGTGGGCAGGGCAGGGGGAAGCAGAGGATGCAAAACAATCATGGATCAGGCAGAGCCCTATTATCTGGACAGTTCCTGTTCATGTCTTTATATCTGGAAAGTGGAGGGTCAACTGCCCCTAGCTAACTACTGCAGTAATAAAGGGTGGGTGGAGGGTTAAGCACTGTTGGCTAGGGATGTGCGAAGCTTTGGTCGCTGAGTGCCAATATCATAAATAATAAAAACTACTTTAGAGATACTTACCTGGCATTAAAAGTGGGGAAAAGATTGATTAAATCTACAAAAACAGTGCACTTTGCTTGGCAAACTCTACTAATTAAAATTGATAAGTAATGCCAAAGGAGACAGGAACCTACCATCCAAATCTTTTTTACCCCATCTCCTTTAACTAAGTTTATAACATGCTATCAATACCAAAAAGAATTAAAGTATTAAATAATATCCAATATCTCTACATAATGATAGAGAAACTACAGAGGACAGACAAAATCAAGGCAGCACACAGTAGGAAACAAAGGCTCCCAGTGTAGCTAGAAAGTGGATAGAAATAAAAAAAAAATTGAAGGAATTACAGGTCAATCCATATTATTTTAAGAGATATGGAGGAATAAGCTGTCTCTGGTTTAGCAATGGGAGTCTGGTTCCATATGGAATCTTACTGGAAAAAATATCCCTTCAAATAGTTTCCCTTGTCGTGTCACTCCCTAATTGCTCATTAGCAAGGCTTTGCGTATTTAGTTTTTTCCTGACTCATTCCATGAACCCATCTGCTATTTTTGTTGCTCAGGCTATTTCTTTCCGATAATGCTCTGGTCAGAAACTCAGGCAGTAGTTAAATGAAGTTATATTTGAGTGAGGATTTGCTTCCCCATCTCACCAGGACATTTTCTGGGTCTACATTAAAGATCATCCCATTTTTAGCACGTTCATTTGAAAACATGGAACAGGTTGTTTAGCCATTTAACTGTCATGAGTGGACGCTAATAATGGGGAGGGGGCAGGGAGAAGGAGCATGATATGCAGGAACTCTTTGTGGGTCATAACATTTGGACATATTATTGTAACCTAGACCTGGCATAAGTATCAAACCATGTTTCTTCTTCTCTTTCATAAAAAATCTTGGGAACAGATAGCCATGTACATCTTTCTTCAAATCTAAATATTGTACTATGTCCTTTGCAGAGCGTGATCTACTATCCCTCCCTCCCCCGCCCCCCCCCAACACACACTCTCCCCTCTCACAGAGACACACACGTGGTAGAAATATTTTCCAGCTGGCCCTTCCCACTCCTGAAAATTCAAGTTATAACCCATATCTATTACCTTAAGGGTGTGGGTAACCCCAATAGGCGTCTTCATCCCCAAATCCTTTGATAAATATCTCTTGGGGTGCAGGTACTCACTAGTATTCTTCATCATTGTTCAGCATCATATGGCACTGGTTTAACATCTCTCCTTCCTGCAGACACACTGGCCTGCAAAACCTTTGTTACTGAGGTCTCTCACAGGACATTAAAATAAAGAAAAAGCCTTTTTTTAAAGAATCCAAGTAGACCTGGAGAATCATCAGTAACCAGAAGTCTGCTGCTGACACCAGAGCCACAGGCCACATGCTCAGCAAGTGGCAACAAAATATTCTTCAGACAAAGACTGTCACTGAAGACACCAATGTTGGCCCAGCACAATTATTCTTTAAGCCCATCCTCCACAGTGTGCAGTCAGGGACCATACAGGTTTCATGAGACACATAGTGCTTGACACTTCTTGGGACACTCAGAAGTCTGATTAACTAATGTTAATGTCCATTAGCATTTAGGAGCAAGGACAGGAAAAAAGGAACAAGGATATTGGGTCTAACAGTGAGCTATTTAGCCCAGTCCTCTGCCACAGACACTGATCACCAGCCTTGGAGGTGGATGCAAGCTATGGAATAACTCTTCAGGGGACCAGCTGGCCAAACCTATCGAGGTTTTCATGCAGGTGCTATTAAAGATGCAACACTCTTAGCTTCCTTCCTAGGTTGTTAAAAGGAAAATGGCATCCACTTTTCCCACCCTCTAGCTGTCAACAGACAGGCCATCAAAACGTCAGAAACAGAGATTTCTGCTTTGGGCTACTCAGCCCCGTTGGTCAGATGGACTAGTAGACGGTTCAGAATGACAGCTCTTTTAACTCTCTTGAAAGATCATTCTTGTTAAGACGAATGCATGGAGGGATCCTCTGCATCTTGAGTCCCCTGGAACTATTTCAAAAGGGCAGCAGCTGTTACATCCTAGTTGATACATGTGGTCAAGCCAGGAACAATACAAATTTAGCGAAAGCCATGTCTATTTTAGCCCTGGATGAAGAAGTGTTTAAATTGTAGCAGTTTTGCTACATTTGTATTGTTCCCGGCATGTTGGCACCTAATAATTAGCTGCTGCCTTTCTTAAATGGCTCTAAACATACTGTTTCTAAAGGCTTTGCGTCTCACCCCCAATCTCAACAACAAATGGAGATGGGCAGAATTTGACCTTCTAACTTGCTGGTGTTGTGGTCTGGAAATGATGATGGTGATGATGCAGTTTTGCTTATAATATTCCACTGACTTTTCCCTCTTCTCCCTCACTTTTCCAAACTGTGACTCTTGACAGTACTAAACTATCAAAAGCTAATCTTAAAAATCAAGCCAGGGTTGAATCAGGTTAATTGAAAGGGGAGTTAATTCATCGTTTATAACTACCATCCATTCATCCGGTCTCACCACTTGGGTGATGTCACAACTAGGGATATGAACAGCTGTTACATTTAGATAAGCCAAACCAAGATCAGGTTGATCTAAATGCCATTGGTGCAGGTGTTCTGAGTAGTTAAATTAGGCAAAAAATGGTGTGATGATTCCAAGTTAGTTTGCTTGACACGGTGCAGTAATTTAGATCAAGATCAGATTATCCCAATCTAGGAAAGGATTAACCTGATCTTGTGATCACCTGCACACATTTGCAGTGGAGCCCAGGGGGTGGGTAAGCCCAACCACCTGTCCCATCCCTGGGGCTATGCTAATCTCACCACCCTGACCCTGAGGTTTTTTTCAGCCTTCTGAGCAGGTAACTACCCCCATGGATCCAAAAGACCCCTCTGGCTCCCCCAAACTTTCCATCCAACCCTCCCCTCCCTTCCCCCATGCTGAACTACTTATTCTCGTTTCCCTGCTGGCTTCCCAGAATCAATGAACATATGAATACCCTGCTCCCAGGAGTAGCAAACTATGGCATATATCCACTCCCAATCTAGGTTTAGGCAGCTTAAAATAAGCTGCCTACACCTAGGCCAGGTGTGGTAAATTTTTGTTCATGCACTAGGGGGTCAGTCCTCTTCCCAGTGGATGAGATACTTGTCCTTAAGGCAGGGGTGGGCAAAATGCAGCCTGTGGGCCAGATCCAGCCTGCCAAATGATTCTGTGCAGCCCATGGCTGTGCCTCTGCAGGAAAATTGTATCCAGCCCATGTCTGCCTTGACTTTCAGTGCCTGTCGCCCTCCTCCCATCCCCATAGCATCCAGCTGCAGCAGCTCCCCTCCCCACCTAGACCCAGCCTGTCCCACCCCCCCATGTATGCTCCAAGGTACGCTTGGAGCCTGGCCTGAGCACCTGGCCAGGCTCTTGCTTCGTGGCCATTTGTAGCCAGACATCCTGGCCCCCTGCAAGTCGAAACTCAGGTAAGGTTTTTCCCACTGCAGGGGAGGGAGTGCAGGAGGAAGGCGGCCAGGACCTGTGGGTTATTCAGCCTGGGGCCTGGTAGGGGCATGGGTGCTGCTAACATGGTGCTACACTGTGTCCTCTTGCAGCACTTAGGGCTGCACCATACAGGTGCAGCGAAGTGGCTGGCACAGCTCCTGCCTGACCCTGGCACAGGTCCCGCCTGGCCCCAGTGTGGCTCCTGCCCCACTGAGTCCCTGGCACACAGTCGAGTTCAGCAGGAGCCTCGCCAGCTGCACCTACATGACCCAAAGCGACATGGGGGAACACGCTGTGGCACCAGCCTGGCCTGGCTGTGTGTGGGGTACTTGGGGTGGAGGAGGAGGGTGCAGGGAGAAGCAGGGTACACGGCACAGCGCTGTCCTGGCCAGGCCCAGGCAATCCACAGCTCCCTGCACACTTCTCCCTGCACCCCGCTTCTTCATACGAAGTCCTCGACACATGGTCAGGTCAAGCAGGAGCTGCTCCAGCTGCACCTACATGGCCCGAAGCACCATGTGGGAACACAGCGGGGCACAAGCCTAACTAGGCCACATGCTGGAGACTCTGGGCAAGCGACAGGGTGCAGGGAGAAGTGAGGAATAAAGGTTAGGTTCCCTTAACATTTGTCCACTCACCTCTCTGCCCTTAGATCAGGGGTGGGCAATTATTTGGGCCCGAGGGCAATTTAGGAGTTTTGGTGAGCTGTTGGGGTGGGGGATGCTGACCCAGCCCGTGGCAGCTCACCAAAACTCCCTAAGTGGCCCTCTAGCCCAAATAATTGCCCACCCCTGATTTAATTAAGGGTATATACATATATAACAATTACACTGATATCAGATAATAATCTACAAGCGGTGACAATGCAACTGTTGTGTTTACATGCTCTGGGAACAATACAAGGGTAGCAAAATTGCTCCAGCCTTAGCCCTACTTCATCCATGGTCCGAGTCAAGGTGAGGCAGTTAATTTATACCGCTACAGGATCATGCAGATATAACATTATAACAGCTCCTGCATGCTCCTGAACAGCAGCTTTCCCTGCCCCTTTAAAGAGACTAAAATCTGCTTGCCAAGTTTATATGTTCTCTCCCAGTTAAAGCTCCAGCTTTGGTGCTACATTTTCCTGCTTTTGTGTGTTTCATTCACATTCTTATTGTTATTTCAGTGTTGCTTCTTTCTGGGTTAGTAGTTACTTTGTTACTTAATGCAAATCAAGGCCATTTGCCAGCCAGTGAAGATTCATAAATAAATATTTCAGAAGAGAACTGCTGGAATATATGAGATAATAATAGCTTCCTGCCAAAGAAACACAAAACCAGTTACCAAAGAAGTGTATCCTGGCGTGCTATGCAAATTTGTCTCACATCTAATATGCAAAAAAGGATAAGCTCTTAGTCTAACCCTTACAATATCCTTCTAAATAGTCATTTCACAAATAAAGATGGTACCAATGCCCGACACAGCTTTAAGGTGTTCTGCTCCATCCGTGAAGCCCAAGGAATAGATCAGTAAGCACTGGAATTATTGAATAGAAGAGCAAAATAAATGACTGTTCTTATTTCTTTTATTAGAGAAACAATGTGCCAGTAGACATCTCTCACAAATATACTCAGGAGTTGTCCTCAGCAATAGTGTTTTTAAGACATATAATTTTCTAGTGGCAATTTATATTCGCTCTATAGTAGTTAGTTCTATTTTTATTATAGTCTTTATAGCTTTGCCTAGTTTTAGGAGAGTGCTTGCAGCTTGGCACAGGAGGAATTTCATCCTTCAACTTTTCATGCATTTGAATGAATATATACTTCATAATGTAGGCATGCATCTGCATAGCTTATGCCAATATTTTTTATGATACATTATTAAAAAATGATCATCATGTTTATTTTTGTGGCATCTATTACATGCAGGGAGTTTTACATGCAAATAAAATAATAGAAAAGGAGTTCACAAACACTGGACTTCATGTTGAGCATGAAAACAAAGCTCTTGATGCAAGCTGCAGCATAGTAAATTTAAAAAAATAATCCCTTTCTCTTCTCTCTCCCCTCTATGCAATGATTATGGAAGTTGAGACCCTGATCAAATAATCTGTACACCAAGAAAAGCTGCTTCTGCAACACAGTGACAGGAACATGTTGATGGGGCTGGAGAGTGGGGATAAAGCATCAGTGAAGAAAATAACCAATTTTATGACTTCTTGTTCCTGAAGAGCTCATGGAGGTGACGGAATCAACATGAGAGCTGAGAATGATTCCTTTGAAACTATGAGAGATTTTTTATTTTATTATTTTTATTTTAAAATAATAATAAACCAATTAATACTTTTAAATGTTATCTTTTTTTTTTT
>NW_017728949.1:64158689-64161379 GCF_001723895.1 Crocodylus porosus | reverse complement strand
GAAACCAAGGAGTGAGCTGAACAGAAAATCTTCATCAACAGATCTTTAAATTCAGTTGGTTTACCTCGAGGGTGTTGAATTCACCCTATCCCCTAGGCCAGATCCAAACCATGAGGGTCCTGGTTTGAAGAGGGGTGAATAGATGAGAGCAGTTATTGTTCATCCCCGTGCCACCAAAGGCCATCTCGGAATGGTCCCATAGCCCCAAACTCTGCAGCAGCCCCTGCCCCTAAATTACAGTCCCATTAGGTGCCCCTGCTTTACATTATACTTCATTGTCCCACTTAATAATGAAAATTTAAAGACTGGGATAAAAAAAGTGTCCCATTCTTATCTTTCAGAGCTACAAGGCCATTTTTTGCCCCCAAATACAAGGAGGAACTTCATGCTGGATTAAGCACTATGGTATGCATTCAGTCTATTCTTGGGACGCGGTGGAAGTTTTATGTAACTAAGGACACAAAAATAAGCTGCGAGTTACATGAACATAATGGAAAGCAGAATATGGTCCACTGTTTCTATCACTCAGCATCGTATGGGTTTATCCTCCCAACCGTAAAAGAACATAATGGACAAATGTAATCCCTGTAGCTACACCAGATAAATTCTTCCTAAACCGATAGAATCATTGGAGGAGTTCAGGTAAAATGTGACAGCAGGTACCCAACTTAGTCCACATGACATTATAAAGAAGATTAAGGAAGAAAAGGTCACTCCAAAATGTCTGAGGTTAAGATTACTAAACAAGACTAGGGAGGCATGGGAATAGGGTTATCGATAAAAAGACACAATAAAAGGATTATATGATTGAGAAGGAGGAATATACCAGCCTACTTACAAAATGTGAGCATTTTAAATATGCCTAAGTGATGTAGGGGCACACATCCCATTGAACTGCGCTCCTAAGTTTTCTGAGTGTTTTTGCGACTCTTCCCCTTTCCCTCGCAAAGCATTTTTGTGCTGATGAAAAACTGCAGTTTATAGTGTCCCATTAGCCGTCATTAAGCGGAGAACCTCTAGGCGCACAACGAAGCAGATGTGATATATCACACTGATTGTTTACAAGTGAGAAAGCGTGGCGGGCTAGTTACTGCTTCAAGGAATGGCACAATGTGAGTCCAAAACAAATCCTTTAGCACTTCATTTATAATCCTCCCTTGATCTGCTGTTACCCTTCATTTAATAGGTATTACCATTCATGTTCTTAATAGCAGCTGCCCTAATTTAGTGGCCACCCTTGTTTAGTGGCCTCACCTTTACTATACACGCTGAAGATTAAAGTAATTACGTTTAATAGAAGCTGCCCACTTCTGAAGTTGTCCTTGATTTAAAGCTGCAGGGGGAAGTACTTAAAGGTAATAGAAGCCCTGGCCTGTAAACAAAGAATAGAACAGAGATTTGTACACCGGTCTCTCTCTGGTCTGATACTTTCTATTATATGTGGAAAGGGATACAAATGACAGAATAGCTTACGCATTCTCTGCCGTACAAAAATAAGACCACTTTAAAGAGTCATATTAGCAAACTGCTTCACTTCAGTGGAGAGGTTGGGATAAACAGCACTTGAAATGGTCAGACAATATAAAAGTCACACTACTGTTTCTTTTTAAACCCATAATCTGCCAAGAGCGTATATTTTCCAAGATGGGAAAAGTGGTTTGGTGGTTAAGACTTTACGCTGGAATTCAGGGGTTCTGTGGTCAAACATCGGCTCTGCCACTGACTTCCTACACAACTCCTCGGTGTTGGAGTTCTCTCCACCTGTTAAATTAATTTCATTTCTTTTCTGACATACTTTACTTTGTCTATTTGCACTGATAGTAAGAGAGAGTCCTGCTGAATTTATGCCTGCACTAGTACCTGTACTGGTGGAGTTCCCCTTGTATGTACTCAGTTCTACGTCCCTAATTACTGCCTTAGGATAGCAATCTTTGGCACAGCTTTTGGGGGTGCATCCCAGAAATCACTCCAAGTGCCTTCATTTCTAATACAATCAGCTTAATCAGGAATAGCCAACTGCAGCATCCCCAGTCCCAGTCCCTCAGTGTCTGTTCAGGTGCTCCTTTTTTCCTTGAGGTTTAGCTGATCTTAAGGGCCATCATGTGCAGGCTCACAGGAGCTGTTCACACATGCTCTTTCCTATCCAGAGCTCAGATTCTCAGCTTACCCTGTCCATGAACCAGCAACACATAGTCTTACTAGCTATCAGCACCATTCTGTTTCCAATTAAAATAGAAGCAGTATTTCCTGACAACTCTTGAGCTCTTTAAGCCTCTCCTGTTTTCTCATTCTCCTATTTCCTGGAGTGTTGTCATGTCCAGCCTTCACTCACTACTGCTGATTTGCAGAGAGTTCTTCCAATTTGACCCGCAGTCTACTAGAGGTCCTATAGAACACACAAATCCTTTCTTACAACAGTTTCCTTTTTTTCCCCCCTTTCCTATTCTTTTTTTTTATTCCCATCCATCTCATTCCCATCCACTTCCAAGACCAAGAGTCCTAGATCCAAGAACTCAGCTCAATACAGCCACAACATTACCTCTGAAGACCTAAAAGCATCCCAAGTGCATTGGAATATGCCCACTACAGCTATTAAATCCACAGTTTCCTTTGGATACTTATCATAAGTCTTGGCACATATTGTTTACTCCTTAAACAATATGTTTAAGGAGTAATCTCTGCCCAGTCAG
>NW_017728949.1:64153673-64158678 GCF_001723895.1 Crocodylus porosus | reverse complement strand
CTGACTTCCTGCCCTTTGGGCAGGGGGCTGGACTCGATGATCTCCCGAGGTCCCTTCCAGCCCTAATGTCTATGAAATCTATGAAATTAAACAGTTATGTGTCATGATGATATTAGATGATGGTATTAGAGGATATTAGACCAACAGAGCTACAACCTACATGCCTGTATGATGATATTCAGTAGTTTGTTCAACCACTACATTTGTTCAGTGCCTGCTTACTGGCTCCATAGGATAGGAAGAAGTGATGAGTATATTAGTGGCACAAGTAGGATGTACAAGATAAACCTCAAGTAGCAAGTTCTTGTGTTATTTTGGCATGAAACAGAAACAATGGAAGTCACAAGTTCAAGTGTCTAGACCCATTTAAAAGAGTCTTGAGATTTGTACAAGCTGAATTTCTGCAAATGTCCTACTGGGTGCAAATACTACATTTGCAATTTTGAGACAAAATGGGAGTTTATTTGTTGGTTTTAGTGGAGCCAGGATTTCATCTCAAATGTCCTAGATACTTGATGTAGCAGGGCAAGGGCAGCTTACAGTATAAGCGAGGTCTTGTTAGTAATTGAAAACAGGTTTGACTACCTTTTTCCAGATTGGGCCAAAGCCTATGACCCTGCTGTCCCTGAGGGGCTGCAGTTCTCTTTCCCGCTCTCCCTTGTGAGTTGCTAGATGCCAGATACCCAACCACTCTGAAGCAAGGATAAGCTCACAGCAAAGAAGATAGGCAGCATGGTGCAGCTCCATGACACCAATCCCCCATGCTGAGTTGGACCTCCACAGGTTGACCCTTTTTGCAGGCTGTTGGTTGCTGATTTAAATAATTTTTTCCTGAATTAAAAGATGGGGCAAATACTGGAAATAAAGTGTCCTTCTCTGCTCCAAGCCTGAAACTGCCATAAAAGCCAACTTTTTGGATATCTTCATGGCTAATTCAATTGTATGGTATGTAGATTTACATTTACATTCCTTTTCATAATCACTGTTAAATTGGTCAGTGAAATGTTAAGAACATGGTACATTCTACAACAATTCATAAAACTGGAAAGAAGAGACTGGAAAGAGTTGACATGACTGTTCAAATGGGTTTCTTATCCATTGTTTAATCTCATTCAGCAGCCTTGAAAGCTCCCTTTTAGCTGAAAATATAACAAACGGAAATGTTGTTTGCCTGAGGTTGACCGAAGTGAGCTCCAGTCCTAAAAAATGATCATCCACATTCCTAAAGGGAATTGCCATAGCAAACGACTTCAGCATCAAGCAAGAGACAAGTGTCAAAGCAGCAGCTAAATTTTACAGGCATCCCTACTGATGGCTTCATGAAGTATTAAAAACATTGATTTAGATGTGGGAGCAGTGGACAGAAATCCATTAGGAAGCAGAAAATATGGCATAACTATGAAAATCAATGCAGCCGGCAAACAGAATGACAAAAATAAACAGAGAGAAATCCAGGTACCTCTCAAAGAGGCAATGAAGATTGAGCTAAAATAAAATACTGGTAGGCTATAATTGCACATCTTCCTTGTCATAATAAGACTAAGAAAATTTTCCATCTTAGGACTGAATATGTACAACACACATTAATGAATTTGCACTTCTCATTAGTCCTGAGATTAATTCACTTAAATTAAAAAATGCTACTGTTTTCACCTTTGGAGCTGAAATGTACCCGTACCCCTAGTTCTTTCATCAAAATCCCCTAAGTTATTAGGGGACTCTGGATGCGAAGAGTGATATGCAATACAAATCCATGTTATTAAATACGTGCTATGATAGCCTATATGGTGCCAACACTTGGAAATTAAAGGCCCACTGTTGTGACCCATCTGAATGTATGAGACAGAATTATGCAGCTCTATACACCTAGATTAGGCTGGGCCCTGCCTCTGGAAGGGAACCTGTCTCATTTAAAGTGTGATTAATTCTATCCTGTACAGGAGACAAGTTTAACTGTGGTGGAAAAAACCTAGGTCTGTTAAAGCCAGGGGTAAAACTCCCATTGAGTTCATTATGGTCACCTTGGTAATTGAAACACACACAACTGCTACCTCAAATAGAGTTAGCAAAAAAACACATACATTTAACAGTTGTCCCCACCCTATAGAAAATTATGTAGCCAAGAGGCATAGTTAGGGAACGCACTTAAGTCATGGTGAGATGAAGCCATTTTCATGGCTTGCTGATGGCACAAAAATCCAATTTCACAAGCATTTCCCGATGGCCGTGCCCCTTGCCACAGATTAGCGAAGAGGCCCCACCATCACCGCAGATTGGTAGAGGGGCCCTGCCATGGCCACGGATGGTCAGTAATTCGCAAGCATGTGAGAGTAACTGCATGGATTGTCACATTGACTACATATCATGATAAGGATTCAAACAGCACATTACACAAATACTATGCTGGGGTTTTCGGGGGGAGGGGTGTGATTTTGCAGTAACTTGCAGCTGATGGAACGTTTCCCGGACAACGCAGAGACTGCCAGTTTTTGTGGTTTTCACAAACTAAGTTGGTCCCTAGGCACAGTAATTCTTGCTGGTGGTTCCAAAAGAAGTCCTTCGTGTATACAAGGACAGCAGAGTGTGCTCTAGCAATATTTAGCTTGAACTGTTATCTAGTCTGTCACCCAAACTTCAAAAAGTATTAAGAACTGGGGTTTAAGACAAATTCACAGTTCAGAGGCAGGTGGATGGTCTTCTAGATGCATCCAAATTAATGGGAGTTCATGGCTGGGCAACCTATTTCATTTTATGAAACAAACTAAAAGGCACATTCAAGGCGTTCTATATCCCAGTTACAGTACTATGCTTCAGTCAATCAGCTCCCTCGTATTTTGTATTATGGCCACACATCAAGTCCTTTTACTGTGATCCCTTTTCACTCACTGACAGAGCAACAAAAAAGCAACAGCACATGAATTTCTGTTGCTTAAAAATACCCATTTTTAAAACGTTCCACACTTGCAATATCCTTAGCTCCCTCTTTTTACTACAGTTTAAGAGGCTTCAGACTTTGACATTTGACTTGCATGCTTGCATATTTAACAGTACACACAAAAGTTATCCTATTCAGAACAGTGAATAGTAATGTTTGACATACCTGGCTCTGTCCTTTTTTTTTGTAGGACATCATTATGCTATACATGGTAAATTATGTCCAACATTTAATTATACTGAAACAGATCTAGATTTGAATCTAAAAGAGTGCATGAATGTGAGTATGAGCATGAAGGCACACTACTACAAACAACAAATAGATATTTAACTGTTGCTATTACTCTGTTAATAATACTTTGGCTAGGAGCTCCGTATTCAGAGAAACGGTAGGATTGGTCCTCTAATATAGGGTATAAAATTAAATACAAAGTATAAATTAAAAATGTCATTAAGATTATACTCAATGAAGTATAAGGACTACTGGCCTGTTGGACAGGCATGGAAGGATTAAATTAGGAAAGACTTCTGAAATGATGATGTGTGATTTGTTGATTGAAGGGGGTTAAAACTGTACAAAGGTAATTGTTAAAACTAATTAAAAGACCAGATACATGGCTGGGAAAAATTAGGGAGGTCTGGAATACTGATATACCACCTCTGCCTGGTTTCTTAGTTCTGCACCACGATTTCAGGAGTAAAGATAATTTGGTACTAGATATTACCTAATATGGAGAACAGGCTTGGCGCATGATTAGTATTCTGATTGGCTAGGAAACACATGAATGCATGCTGACCTTTTTTGATTTAGAATTTAAGAAGACTCTGGGTTTGGTCATTCAGGGTGGGGATGGAAGCAATGCTGTGTATGTCCCCACACCTGGCGTGCCTTAACCATGCTGACCCAATGGGCCACTAGGCTCAGGCAAACTTCTGACTTTTATGATTTAGTGTAGTAGTTAAAAGCTTATGATTCCCAATAGTGCTATACACATTGTAAATAATTACAGTGGGCTAGCTTTTGTTTTAGATTATGCATTCTCTGTCTCTCCTCCTGAGCACCTTTATTTATTTCAAGGGGAAAGAATGATTCTTTAGCTTCATTTTCCTTTATCTAGCACATGCTAGATAAAGCCTGCCGCACCCCCAAAGCCCCCCGATACCCCCCAGCAGCCGCAGAGCCCCCCATCGACCCCCAGCACAGCCAGATGCAAGCGGGGCCCGTGGTGGGAAGAGGTTAACCCCTAACGGAGTGGGAGGAGGTGGCTGCGTGGAGCCAGGCTGGGTCAAGCCCCACCCAGGCCCCTACTTTGCCCAGTCCCCCAGGAAGCCACAGGACCAGAGCCGCATGAACAGGCTGCACAAACAGGTGCACTTGTCAGCTGGTGCATGAATTAGCATGGAGTTCATGCAGGAGGGTGCACAGGAGGGCCTGAGACCCTGCCTGCGAACCCCCCAGGGTAGACAGTCCCAGCCAAACCAGCCTACCAGAGCCATGACATGGATGGGCACGCACCACAACCCGAGAGTCCCCTCAGGCTCTATGCCCCCCCCACCCCCCGGCACCTCAGAGACCACCATCCAGATGCAGCCCATGGTTCTGCGCTCCACGCAGATGGAGCCCCTGGCTCTCGGCTGTGCAGCCTCCCTGTCCCTTTTTCAGGCTCTGGGGCTCGGGAGCATGGCCACCTTCCCATGTGGGATCTGCTCCCTTTTGGGGTTTATGGCACACCAGCTGGAGGAACTCCAGGCCACAGTCCTGAGACTGCATGCCATAAGGGACTGTGAGCAGGAGATTGCCTCCTACTGCCAGGCCCTTCTCCCCAGGGATCTGGAGGGTAGACCACGGTCTCCCTCCAGGACAAAGGACCTTCCACTGTCCAGTCAGGGGCATGGACCAAGGTCATCAAGGGCCCTAAGGCCCACCGCACCAAGGCCCCTGCCCCACCGGAGCTTAACAACAGGTAAGCCTCTTGCTACCACAGCCCGCTCTTTGGAGAGAGAGGCAGCGAGCTGCTGGGAAGAGATGGCCTCCACCTCTCTCCCCTGGGGAGGAGGCTCTTCTCAGCCA
>NW_017728949.1:64103458-64153662 GCF_001723895.1 Crocodylus porosus | reverse complement strand
GACCCCAGCTGATTTCCTGCCCTTTGGGCGGGGGGCTGGACTCGATGATCTTCTGAGGTCCCTTCCAGCCCTAATGTCTATGAAATCTATGCCAATGGGGCAATTAGCATATATGATCCAAAGAAGATATCTTCTTAATCTACTGCTGGCACATGCCCGAAGGACATTATTGCATCTTAGAACAAGAGCTAAGCAAGGACGGTCTTACGACTCAAGCAAGGACGGAATTATGACGGTTTAGAGTAGTGATATGGTTACATGGTTCGCCAGTGGTAAGTAATGGTACAGATTCTTAACCCGTGTAAATAGCTCTGTTCACTTCTTCACCAACTAACTCTGCCCCACCCATGATGGCTGCAATGAATATTGAACAGGAAAGTTTATTACTTCATCCTGTTCATCAACGAATCCAGAGTGTGAGTTAACTAGGAGCCGCCATAGGTTTTTGTGCTTAAACATACCGGATCCAAGTCTGACCAGTTTAACCCTGCTCCGATAATTGGCAGGTAGGGATTTATAAGGACGTTTCTTATTATTCCAGGCCAGTGTTTCAACACCTTTATAACTCTAGTGATGGTATGTCTTTCCTTTCTCTTTTATCTTTGTCTCTCACCTGTATTTCATCCATCTAAAGCCTTCAGATTGTATTAGCAGGCTGCTATATTAGGCATTCTCAATACATTAAAACATTGTTCCAAGTGAAATGCACTGTTAAGGATTACCTTGGTTAGTAATTTAATTTAGTAGGATAGTGACAACACATTGACATTGTTAAGGTTTGTGACCTAATGATTTATGAGACAAGTTACATTTGCAGACACATTGATTTTGGTAAATGTGCCATGAACAAAGTGGAAAACAATTTATACCTTTTTTACACCACCTACAACACCCCTCCTCCATATTAGTTTAATCACAGCATGGTCTCCTTTAAAGCTTGCTGACACTTCAAAATGGGTTGTGGGTCATCGCAGTGCTTTTCAAATGATTCTTAAAACCTTGGTACATGAGTATCCCACCATGGGCCAAATAGCCTGTTCTGCATCATTGGGCCTTAGAAATATGATATCCTAACATGCATTGACTATGGAAATCCAATTTAAAGTACAATGATGTTTTTTTTCCCCCTCAACACCTAGATAGCACTCCAGTTGAAAACAGAAGGACAAGTTGCAAAGATGATTAGTGGTCCAGCAATATTATGCTAGGCTGTGCCAGCCTGTTCAGGTAATGGAAAAGTAAGAATGCATGGCAATAGTACACTTTCACTGGGACTTGCATCAAAGTAATTAGTAGGTAATATGTCATGTGCTGTTATATGCAGGATGAATGGAAGCACACGGGCAAAATTTAGGACCAAGCTGCACAGTGGGGAAATATCCCATCTTTATCTGACTAGCTACCACCAACCTCTTTCTACTAACACCACATGAACATCTCTGTGCAAATAAGATAGGGTAGTGAAGCCAAGTAGGAAAGATTCGTCAACAAGCTTCTCTACGTGCCCCATAAAAGTGGCATGCCTAGAGCTCAAAAGTGGCATTACTTTCTTCAGCTCAGTTGTGAATCTATATCAAAGGAGCTGTATGAACAAAGAGTACAGTGTAAAAGCTTGCAGCAGGTGGCAAAAAATGAATTATGGACCTGACACAATGAGCAATGATACAGTGCAGTCAATACACTGCTGGAGTAAATGGAAAAATATGGAATATATAACAGCTGGTAGCCAGATGCTGGAACACATGTGGAGGCCTAGGATAGGGACTGTTTGTGATGACATTGGATCCAACATGTACTGTGATTTTTTTCTGCAAATGATAAACAATTGGGTAGTGAAGACCTCAAGCATAGATAAACTGGGGAGCAACTTAACTAACTGTTGCTTAGCAACAGCTATTATGCAGTTTATGTAGAGTGAATGCCAACCTGCCCAGGTGAAGAGATGCTATCTGCGCTGTAAATGGAGCCATTATGTCTGTCTTCAAGACTGGTACTACCAATCAGTTTCTCACCCAAGAGCTCCCTAAGGAATAGACGATAATGTACTGAACAGCAAAGCAGAGATAGTAAGAGAGAGAGAGAATCTTGTGTTAATAAAATACTTTCCCTTGAGGTTAGAAGGGTCTCTCAGACATTACACAATTGAGTTAATCTATCCACACACCCGACAATGGATTAACTCTAACAATTTCTACAATGAAAGTACCAATTATACACCTTCCTCCCACATTCAGTCTATTAAATCTAAAAGATTTCATGCTCACTCTGAACTTACGGCCAGAGCATTTAAAATGCTGTGCTAAACTTTCACTAACTCCCCCTTTTCTACTAGGTCAAGGTAAAGATGGCTCCCTCTCTTCATTTTTTGTGGAATGCTCTTATTCTGCTCTCAGTTTGCTCCTTCTGCCTCTCTGTTTTTTTTTCATGCCCTCTCTTAAATTATTTCAGTCACTAGTCTCTTTTCAAATCTTCAACCTCCACCCAGGTTGTGATGCCTACATGAAGTCAGCCAAATGAATTGATGCCACCAGCATCAACATTTTAATGATTCTGCACATCTAATAGTACACACAGTTATGCCATGTCACCTTATGAACCGGATTACTGTTACATTTACCCATCCACTTTTGCTCCTTTTCTTGGTTGCCTTTACTTGTTGCTTCTTATTTTAAATTAGCTTTTGGGAAATGGAGCATGTCTTGTATGTTTGTGCAGCTCAGACTTCAACATAACTCTGATCAGTCCAAGATGACCCAAAGACATGACAAACCATGGCTTCAAAGTGTAGGAGAGTGGACAAATTCAGGATTAAGGTAACAACTATCCCTGATTATGGGACCACCAAGAAAAAAAATGAAACTTGGTAGGGGGTGGAAAGAGGGAGACAAGAGAATAAATACCAGGAGAGGCTTGAGTCCATCACTCTCTTTTATTAAACTTTCTGCCTAAAGCTATCTGCAGTTCACAGCAGCAGCAGGGATGGGATGGGATGGGATGGGATGGAGATCCTGCTGTTGTAAAAGTATAGGCCCCTGTACTGGAGCTGCAAAATAATCAGTTTTAGCAATTACCAATGTGAAGAGTTTGGTGTTCAGTTTATAACTCCCCCTTCACCCCCAATCTGGTAGAGGGTAGTAGCTTAAACAAAGACTCATGGGTTCATTAGCGTATGCTAATATTTTCATTGCTTGCATTATCATAAAGTTAGCTTCAAACCAAAATATGACTACGCCTCATCTAGTTTTTAACTGTTGCTGGTGCATTCCAACATACTTGGCACAATGATATAAGACTCTTTTGGAGAGCCGAGGAGATCAGTAGAGTTCAACTGCCATGCAGTCCCATCTGTGTTAGCCAAACTGCAAGAATTTAAGTCAATTTTTGTCATGAAAAATAAGCATGAACCAAACTAGCTCTTCTCTCATTGTTTAAGTTACCATAACTTTCTGTTCTGCTGTATGCCAAGCCCTTTTCTTGGGTTAATCAAGGATGTTTACAAAACTAGTCTGGGGTTTAGGAAACTGGAGTTTAATTTGCTGCCTTACCCCTGGGGGCTTGAAAATGATATTTAAACGTTTGCTTTTCGGAATTAGCTTACACAGGGTGGGTGTGTGTACGTGTGTATGTATGTATTTATGTGAATGGTTCAGGATGGGCAGCGGAGGTTAATTGATTACTAAAAACCAGGGTCTCCATACAGTTCTCAGCCTTTAGAACCAGACAGGCCGTCTAAGAAACAAGGGGACACAGTCTGAGAAACTGGGGGCATGTACCACACTGTTCTATAATATGAAATACGGTGGCACCAGCTCACAAGGCCAGAGGAGGGCCTGAAATTCCTGTTTTGGGAGTGGTGTGCATGCGATGGGCTTGGAATATGCTGATGGAACAGCATTTGGACAGTATAATGACTACAGAGAGGTCAATCAGTGACAGCCATGGATGGAGAGCCATTAGGAGGGAAGAAAATACAAAAGCAGAGACTGAGAGTAACAAAGGGTCCTCCCCCATTAAAGGGTCCCTGAGAGAGGTCTCCATCCCTTGAGAGGGTTCCCTGAGGCCACCATGGACAGTGACCACACCACCAGCCCATCTCATTCACCGCACGGAGCATCCCACCTCCTGGCTGCTGATTCGCTGACACCCAAGAGAGAGCCTTCAGTGCCCCCCAGAACAAGGCATCTGGGTCCAAAATCTAATGCCAACAGCCCCAGACCTCTTGTATGACCCTGAATGCATCATGAGGGCCAGGTCCTATAGCACCTAACTTGTAGGTCTGCATACCAGAACCCTGAGTGAGGCATCTATGCACCTTATACAGTGAATACAGAACATTAGGCACCTCAGAAAAAGCCAGAAAAACTCAGAGAGCTATCCAAAGTCACTCTCCTCATTGTGTATAGGGTAAATTGTGTAAATGGCAGTCACTATGCTCATTTTGTATTGGATAAACTGTGCAAATGGCATTGGGAGCAGAACCCAGAGCCAAGGGCTTTCATCACCCCAGGATGGCACCTATCACAATGGGCCATAATCACATTCCCCTTTATACACTGTCTTTCTGGCCTAATAATTCTTTCCCTCTTGGCTGCCTGGAGGCCCAACTTCAGTAAGAGCAGAGGAGAGTCCTATTAGCAGTGCCTAATCTAGAGCCTAGTGATTAGTTCCAGTAAGAACTGGAAGTCAAGGGGTCAAAACCTACCAGGCCCTCTTAGGCATATAAATATAGGCCTCCCATTTCCTGAGCAAGAGCCCTAACCAGTAGGCTATTGGGTAAATGATGTGCTAGTGCTCCTTTTCTGCAGATGTCTTCCTCAGAGTAAGCTGGATTTCTGTAGGACATAAAATTGATATTATCCTCTCAGAAACAATAGGAGAGAGATAAATACTCATTCCCATGGATTAGGACAAACAAATTTGCTCTTTGTGAGAATAGAAGAGCTATGCAATTACACAGGGTAGATTGGGATTTGGGGATACACTGAACTGCCCACAGAGAAAAGAATTGAGCTATGTATCATCTTGCAGTGGATTAGAATTATACCACTGAGACAAGGTACATATTTTGTGTACTAACCACAGGAAAAAACTTTGAAGTAGATTAAGAGCTGAGTGTATGGTCTGAAAGTCTGGCATTGCGCATCTCTTCCTATTCTGGTTTGGATAATCCAATGCTATATCTTCAAGAATAATAGTGGAATATTCATCTTTTACTTCTGGAAGAACAAAAAGGTTTTGGTTTTTTTTCCTATCCCAAGATTAATTATTTATTTAGACCAAGAAAGAAAAGAAGAAGAAAAAATTATTGAGTTTCCTGAAAAGCAGTGAGAATGCATTTGCTCACAGTGTGTTAGACTAAGTGTTGGTATTAGGCTTTGACAGTGATTGGCAGGCACAGTGTTCTGGCTGATAGCTGATTTACTAACAGGTATGTTATGTTTCAGCACACTTCCACCCTGCTTCTATAAAAAAGATAGGATGCCTTGGAGAATTATGAGAGAACTACAATCAGGAAGACTTGAATAAGGCTTTCCTTTTCAAATGCCAACAGTTTTCATATTTGATATACATCTCAAACAGATGGATTATACAAGAATTCTTATGTATATCTTGAGAAGGGGGTGGTAAGTCCGCAATTTTGTATAGATATATATAGATACATCCCATCACATTTACGTCTATAGTTTACTGAATGTTTCTTTAGGGAGTCAGAAGTTATCAAGTACTTTCCTCCACCATTGTAGTTAAGAAGAGAAGGCAAAAGGTATGGGAGCCGCATATCCTTAACAGCAGTGGTGTCAAAGATTCAGCCCATGGAGATCCATCATTGGGCCCCGAGTGCTTCCCCTTGCTTTGAGCTGACCCACATGCTGCTGGACCACCCCATATGCAGGACTGGGACATTCACAATACACAGCACTCATTCTGACCAGTCCAGGTTTACATGTATATAACTCTCATATTTGGATTCACTTCTTCCATGCTATACCTGTTCTTGTAGAATTAAGTATGCACTTGGCATCTTTCAAGCATTTGATAAAATAACAAAAAATGGAAAAGGTAAATGCTGTGAGAGGATATACAGAGCAATAGCTGATGAGTGTAAATCAGCTATGGGAAGCACCTGTTTCTCCTTCCCTGTGCCTAAAAGAACAATAACAAAACAATACAGTAATTTAATGGATAAATTACCATTTATGTAATAAATTATCACTTTTCTCTCAATATTAATGAGACTCTTTAATTCCAAAGTAGGAACTTATTCTTCTGCATTTATTTTGCCATTGTGCGAGATTACAGATCTCCCAGAAGTTTCAAACAGATCAACAGATCCTAATACCATTCTCAAAAACGATATCTGCAATGCAGCACCCTACATGAGGTAATGTACCTAGGAAGGGTGTGCGAAATGGGCTGTATTCAATTTTGATTCAGCCCAAATTGGGGACAGTGATTCAATTAGCTGATTTGGATCACTGTCCTAATTGGATTTGGCCGAATTCAAATATTCACTGTTGATTTGGAGAATCAGCAATTCAGCCATTGACACAGCTTTAAATGTTTTTCTGTATATCTTGAGGTAGGAAGCGTGGCTTGTGAATGCTGGGATGGTGGGGCAAATGGAGTATCTCACAGGAGCATGGGGGGGGGCCCCCTGTGCTCAGCAGTGAACCTGGAAGTGGATTGGAAATACATCAAGTCCACTTCTGGATCTGCCACCAAGCACACAGGAGACCCCCTCCCCACCCGTGCCCCCACAGTTTGGGAATCGGCTGCAGGGGGACCCTGGGTGCCCCCCCAG
The DNA here is from genome assembly GCF_001723895.1 of Crocodylus porosus. Classification (NCBI taxonomy): domain Eukaryota; kingdom Metazoa; phylum Chordata; order Crocodylia; family Crocodylidae; genus Crocodylus; species Crocodylus porosus. The sequence continues at coordinate 64,146,860 of NW_017728949.1, read as the reverse complement.
ACCCAGGAGGCACCAGTCACTGAGCCGGGGGAGCAGTGGAGGTCTTTCACAAACTCCCTGGGGGACCCAGAAGTGGACTTTAAGTCTTCTGGTCCACTTTTGGGTCCACTGCCGAGCACACTGGGGACCCCCCACACTCCCGTGGGATGCTCCATCTGTCTCACCGTCTAAGCATTCACAAGTCACCTGGTACCTTGAGGTATGCAGAAAAAACATTTAAAGCTATGTGTATGTCCAAATCATCAAATCTTTTTGAATTTCTCCCAATCAATTTGGAGGGTTCTGATTCAGTTCAGAGAGATTAAAGAGTCTCCTGATTCCTGATTCCATTCGGATTCAGAGATTTGGCTGCCAAATCAGGCCGAGTCTCCACCAGATCGAATCAGTGACCAAAGCTTTGCTTAGCCCTAGTATCTAGGTAACTTTATGATCTCCAATTATTAGGTGCCTTGATAAATATTATTATTTATTATGATATTGTAGTGCCATGACAAGCATCCACTATGGATCCCTTTGTGGGAAATACAAACACAAAACAAAGAGAAAGCACAGACCCCAAAGAAACTCCTAACTTTCACAATAGCTCTGAACATTAGGAAAGTTCTAGCCCCAGTGAAATAATGATAGTCTTGCAGGAAGTCTATGTGCTGACATCCTGACCCTGTCACATCTCTAGAGCCTCAGCTGAGCACCTCAACAAGAAACCAGTCTTCCAAAGATCAAAATAGCCATCAATAAATACATTAATACAAACTCTTAAACACACTATATTGTTCTGATTATAAGTTGACCTTTCTTCTTTCTCTCCAGAAGGGGCATAAAAATCTCATGCGACTTACACCCAGGGTCAACCCAATCAACAACCTTGTCCCTTGGACTTGCAGAATTGTTGTGCGTGCATTCAAATACAAAATTATTTTTTTCACTGCTGTTTTTCTTTACATTATTTTAGTGCATCTAACCTGTTGGGTCTTTTCCTTGGTTATCTCATTCTCCTGTAGAATATTGTAGGCATTACGGCAGCTAAAGGACATCACCTGTAATTAGATTAGACAAAAATCTTGGGGGGGAGGGGAGGGTCCTAAAATTAAACCTCAAAATGTGAAGTCAACATAGGGTCTGCTTGTAATGTGAACAATGTACTACTCAACAAATTAAAGCAGAATGAACAAAATTCCTTGTTTGGCTGCTCTTAATAGAAATAATCTGAATGATTTATTTGTTCAGTTATAAATGGAGAGCCATCCAACGATGACGAGCTGAAACCAGTTTATGTAAACTGAGCACCAATTAATTTGTGAGGATAGCAAGGCTGCTAAATAAATGAAGAAAGGAATCACAACAGAACAACACAAACACTCCTTGAAATCTTCTGGAAAGGTGAGAATGCAAGGACACATATGTGAAGATTTTAAGTCAAAATACATTCTAGAATACAAAAAGCACTTTCCTCAATTGTTATAAAGTAATGGAATGATCCTGACTTGAGCAAGGGACTGGACTAAATGATTTCCTGAGGTCCCATTGAGCCCTACTTTTCTATGATTTTGTGATGATGTCAGGAAGGTAATCCAATTCTTGCAAGTCATCTTTAAATTAAGTACCCTTGTATATAGGGGTGAAACAAATGGGACAGGAAGAGAATCTGATGGGGAGCAGCCCAAATGGAGACTGCACCAGTAGTCCTGAAGACTATGTCTTTTGTACAAATCTTCCCAGATCCCTATTGAAAAAAAAAAGAGTAAATAACACTATTAGTTATCTAATTCTCATCTTAAGAAAATTCACACCACAGTTAAATACCTTGCCATAGCCGATTCACAAACATATGACTAGTCCTATTGATGCTCCAATATGCATTCAACAAAGCTATCAAGAAACAGACTCCTGTAACATATTTATCTGTCTCTGTAGCCACTCTGGAAAAAAAAAGTAAGTGAGCAAAACAGAAAATGTGGGCATATCTGCACGTACAGTTAACACAGAGCATTAAACTCTGAAGCTTGTTGCTCTAGAGTTTATTGCTCCTGGGCATGCCATTTGAACATGCACCTGGGACTCCAGCGGATTTAGCCGGGGCAGAGCAGCCCTCACTGGCAGGAGGTTCAGGGGGCCAGCCTGCCACCCCAGGGTTGCTTCCCCAACTTGACGTGCTACAGAGGAGCTGGCTGGGCATGAGGGTGCTTCAGTGCAGGGCTAGCCAGCAGTCAGCCCTTTCACTGAAGCATCCTCGTGCCCCAGCCAGCCAGGGCAGCATCTACACATGCAAAGATTTATTTTTTTAACAAGTACAGTCCTGCTGCAGAGTAAATTAATTTACTCCAGCCTAACAGGGTGCATGTGTAGATGCTGAGATGTTTACTGTGCAGCTAATTAGTCAACAGCACAATAAATATTGCATGTAGATGTGCCCCGTATTAAAGGACCTCAGAAATCATCAGCAAAAAACCCTGACTGCTACCTACTAGCACAAAAGCCATATCACATACCAAGCAGTATGAAAGTTCAGGCTCACACCAGAAAGGTGCAGATACATTGCAAATGGTAGTATAAAAGCTTGTGTGCAGTACAAGTCTTTTGGGCCCAAGTCAGATTTTTTGGTATGGTGCTGTAAACCAGGAATCATTCAACAGAAATCAAATGGAGTAAAGCAGTAGTACAAGCAAAATCAGAACCTTTATATTTGTTCCCATCCCATCCTCAACAGAAGATTTCTGACCAAGAGGGGACTTCAGGAAAGCCACTCCAAGATCAGGTAAGAAAGTCCTGACACAGAGAGAAACTAGAGACTGCTTGGTGGGATTTACCATATAGAAATATATTCCAAGCTAGAACCCCAGTTGCCACAAGCCAACACAACTAGCAAGGTTGGAGCAGGGAGCACATAAAGCATTTTTCAGTCTCTGAATCCTACAGGTTATTTGTTCAGCAAGTCCGTTCCCCTCACTTTGAAGCAGACTCCTACCTCTCAGAAGATCACACACACACACACTATATATATATATATATATATATAATAGGGATTTACCTAATTTGCAGGGGCTGCCCCCAGTTTGTGGGCAGAATGTGGGCCCAGGCAGCCATACAGTGAGGCTCCCCATGCCTCTGATTTGCCAAGGCACCCCAGACCCTGCCCCTCACCACTGATTGGTTGCAAGGGCTGTCCATCATAGTTAGCTGCTGGCCTGGATCAGCGGGCCTGTGGACCTCGAGGAGCCCAAAGACTGAATTCCAGAGTCCTCCCTGGTAACTCTCAGACAGTGCTGATCGGGGACACCTGGCTTCGCTAAACTTTGTGGAAAGAGAAACTTGTTGTACAACGGGCATCAGAGGGGACTGCCGATAAGTTGCTGACGTGAATTGTTCTCGTCTGTCATTGTTTGTCTTGTTACAACGCGTAATTGTGTTTTTGTTAAGTCAATAAACCTTTTATACCTTTCTACCCCCGAACATACTCTCAAACCCGAACCCTCCACAGGCGGCTGGGACAGCAGCTATCTCCGCTCTCTTCTCCACTCTTGCAAATGGCCACAGCACTCAGTAAGTTATTTTTTCTATGGATTTTGTGGATTCTGCAGATTTGTGCGGGATTGCCTGGATTTTGTAGACAATGCTGGATTTTGTGGAATCTGAAAAATCCTGAATTGGGTAGGTGTCTACATATATATTGAAGATACAAAAATTGACACACAACTGATTTAGTTCAACATCTAAAAACAACACATCCTTTCCATTTTTGTAGAATCCATTTATTGGCTTTTGCATCATTTGCCATCCACTAAGCCAAAAGCACTCCCATAAAATTTACTGTACTTTTGGGTATATCAATTCACCATGGTGCATTAAGTTTAAGAACTTTTGAAGAAATCCTCCTTTTAAAACTCTGGGACATCAATATGTAGCAAAACCTCCAGTTTTGTCCTTTCTTTTTTCTTTTAAAATTAATTCCCTCCCCAACCATGTCTGACCTTCTCTCTCCCTGTCTAGTCCCTAAACAAGTATAAGTAAGCTAAGATGTAGGATAAACTTTAACATTTTTACTCTGTTAGAAAGCTTTTGGGTTTGGATAGCCACTGTTTTATATTGTATTCTTATTAGGTTTGTATTGATTCTTACTGTTGTATATTGTATTATCATCATTTTTGTATTGATTTTTATTGTTTCATGTGAATACTGTATGGCTTAGGCCTGTGTTTGTAACTGAACCAAAGTCATGTCAAATTTCCATTTTACATGTCAAGTCTCCATCTTGTGTCCTCTGCTCGGGCATCCTCTGTGTCACAACTGTATGAGTCACATATCCCTCCAATGTAAATTGGTTCCCTGATGAATGAATGTGATTGAGAACGATTGAAATACAATGGTAGCAGGCCTCTACTGAATGGCCTGTAATGACTGGACCATCATCTCACATTGATTCATCCAGGAACTATGGACCTCACCCAGGAACAGAGACAAGACCAGCATTTGAAAGACAAAAGACCCTGCAGAACCAGCAACTCACCATTACAGACACCGGAAACTGCACATCCATGCATGAAGCACACATGCTCAGTACACCAGAGGCTGACCCTTGCCTGGGCATGCCTCCTGTCACTAGGGTCACACAAGGTCTGCCCCTATAAAAAGGGGCGGTGAAGATAGACCCAGTGGGACACCCTTTCCATCTGGACCAGCACAATGCCACACCACCTATCCACGACCGTGCCAGCAACCCCACTCTGGACAACACCTACCAGACAAGGACCACTTTCCAGCCTAGATTGGTAGATATTACCTGCACGCCTCCTCCCACAATTTGGACTCTCTATCTCTCTCTCTCTGTTTCCCTCTCTCCTCTTGGACTTCAGCCCCTGCACCAAGCATCTCTAACCCCTGCTGCCATTGTGCGTGCGTGTGTGTGTGTGTGTGCGCGTGTGTGTATGTGTGCGCGCGGGCACGCATATAAGACATTATGTCACCATCTCCCCTGTTCAATAAAACCACTGTCATTTGCAACCCCAAGTTGGGTCATGTTTTACTGAATCCCAGTCCCTTCCCTATCTTAAATTCCTACCTCGTTCTCTCTCTCAGCTCTAGACACGCCCCCTTGCTAGTTTCCTGACCTCCTCCCAATTCCATCTCCCCTTTTCTGCCACTTCTCAGCCTCTCCTGCTTTCATGCTGTCTCTGCTGCCTTTCAACCTCCTGTGCCATCTACTGCCTTTTCCCTGCGACTTTCTGCTCTCTTTTTCTGCTTTCCTACTGCCCTGCCACCTTTCAGTCCCTCCTGCTGCTTTTCCTGCGATTTTCCTTTGTCCATCTCTCTGTTTTCAAGCTTCCTTGGCACCTTCTGTAGTCATCCCCGCCCCCTCCCACTCCACAGCTTCCCAGCTCCTCATGGCTGTTCTGCAGTTTTCTCCAGCAGCTGAAGCCTTTCTCCAGCTCCCAGCACCTACTGCTGCTCCCTGCAACTTCTCTAGCTGCCCCAGAACTATCCTCTGGCTCCCCACATCCAGAGCCCCTCTTTAACACCCACACTTTCCCTTAGTTCCATTTTTCCCTCTCCCTACCTACCTTTTCAGCTCCCCCGCAGCTCTGGCTCCAGTCCCAGCCTCTGTGCTGGCATTGCTTCCCTGTTCTGCAGCCTTTGGGCATTGTCTATTAATCAATTAAGATCAATTAACCTAAAGTTACCCCCAAGCTTCAGTTCTTCAGCCCAGGCCCCTGTAGTCTACCAGTTCTAATCCCAGTCCTGGTAACTTTAACTTCCTACACTTCTACTTTCTTACCTTAACCTTTCCCCAGCTATCCTAAGTACACCAAGCACGTACATACATATTACAACACCCAACTTAGGAACTCACCTGTGTATATATGTAGGTGGGTGATATGTGTGTAAATTAGTGAATACATACGTTATATATACATATATAGATATCATTGTGTGTGGGAGGGTATATAAATTAGTAATCCACATATGTGCAGGTGTTGGTAACTGGTAACTGATTCTGTCTAAATTTTGTGTGTGTGTGTGTGTGTGTGTGTGTGGGCTTAAACTGGTGATAGGTGTGCATGAACCTAGACTAGTTATTTTGAACATGTGTGTATCTGAGTTGCTAGTGTGAGTAGTATATATGTGTGTGTGTGTGTGTATATATATCATTGTGTGCATGACATACAAATTAGTGATCTGTGTCTAATTTCTGGGATGTATAGTGTATGTTCTTGGTAATAGGTATACATGCGCCTAGGCTGGTTTGAATGTGTATGTGCCTGAGCTGGTAGTATGTGTGTGTATGCACCTAATTGATTTGTGTGTTTGTATATGTGCAATTGTACACCATGCCCTCCTGTCTAACAGCACAATATTGAGGCCTGACCCCTCAGGGCAACAATATTACTCATAGTTCATTGTCCCAGGATGCAAAGATACTCACCGGTGACTCTAGAGCCCACAAATGGAGAGCGAGAGGCAAACTCCACGTGGCTTGTCAGCCGCTTGTTTACACAGCTGCAGCTGGCCAGTGACGTAAATACAGAGTGCCAGCCGGCACAAATAAAAATGGTGGACAGCGCTGCGGGGAGAGCAGAGAGGGTGAGGAGGCTGCACCCGATGTCCCTGCAGCTAAGACAGGCAGGAACATCAGGGCAAGGTGACAGAAACACTCAGGGCGGGTGTGAGAAGAGGGAAGAAAGCCACTCAGATGGCGCTGCGGGTGCGGGTGCGGCTGCTAGAAAGCGCCTGAATCGCCCTTTTGGAACTGTGGAGGGTACCCCAGAAGAGGTCAGTCCTGGGAAAGAGAGACTGCGGGGAATCCCGGAGAGAGGTGCCGCTGAGGGAAACTCCATCGCTGGACTGAGAGGTGCCTGGGAATAGGCAAGGACTGAGTGCCTAGGCTTAAGGCAGTCAGTGCTCCAGTAAGGTGCAGAGAGGCAATTAAAGGGGCAGTACGCCCAAGTCTTGTGTTGGAGTTTTTTTGGTTTTCTTTTGGATTCACCTTCTCCCAGAGCCCCAGGGGATACCAGAGGGCATTAAAACCCCACAGTAGGCCTAGTTGGCGTTAGGAAGGAGCCCGCATAGGATCTGGTCAAGAGGCCAGAGGACAGAACAACGAACAACTTGGCACCACTGTACAGGAGGCATGAGGCCAAGGTGTAGGGGTGGTGGAGCTCTAAGACTGACTGCCAGGAGGAACCCCAGGGCCTATGAGCACACATGATGAACAACCCCAGACACTGAAACCATCAAGTCATGGCAGGCGGGAATGGGGTCAAGGAGTCGGGTGGAAGCCATCAGCTCGGGCGAAGGCACGAACACCGGAGGGGTGTGACATCAATCACCTGGGGAAGAGCGACACGAGAACAACTGGTCGAGTCCTGGTGGCGACATTCATATTTTCACTGAAATGCATAGTTCTTAGGGTTGGAAGGGACCTAAACAGATAATAAATTCTGACCCCCTGCTGTGGGTAGAAATGAGTGCAGGGCCATAACACTCCAGCCAAATATCTGTCCAGCCTCCTCTTGAAGACCCCCAAGATAGGAAAGAGCACCACGTCCCTTGGGAGTCCATTCCAGAGCCTGGCATCCCTAACCGTAAAGTAAAACAGGGTAGTATGACAAGGGATGAAAATCTCACAGGCACCTGATCCCTGTGGGGGGTGTTGTGGAAGGGAGGACAGGTTCTTCCAGCAGCAGATTATGCAACCAGAGTCCCGTCTGCTCCGATAGAGGATTTATTCATGCTCTTGCTTGATTCTCTCTCCTCCTCTTGCCCCTCAAAGTCAGCAAACAGCCTCTCCCTTTCCCCCAAACCACAGTCTTATATTTTGGATAGGCTACTACCACCATATCTTTCTTACAAAAGAGAATATAACCTCCAATGAAGCATGTGTTGTCATGAAAAAATAACAATGTTTTCCTCATCTAGTGTCTTCAACTGAGAAGATAATTCAAAACCATTTATTTTCCTAATCACAGACAAAACATAGACCTACACACTGGGCGCATCTACATGTGCCATTATGGCACTGTTACTGCACTGTCCTTTTGGAAGTACTAAAAAGACAGCACAGTAACATCCCACTATGTAACACCCCATTTTTAGGCACTATATTGCCATAGCAACACACTATAATGGGGGAGCGCATTGCTACGGTGATGTAGCTTGTGGTGTCATGGTTCTTGCCCACAAATACTATGTTGCCGTAGCGCGTTGCTATGGCAATGTAGCATCATGTGTAGACATGTCCACTGCAACTAAAACATAGGATGCTGGATTATCAGCCTGCATGCACCTCAGCTAAAAGCAAGCCTTGTATGAAAATTAAGGCAAATTCACTAAGACAGCTGGGTTGAAGAGAGGATTAACTAGTCCATCATCCTGAGAGCTGTCTTGACTGATGAATTAGGTTTTCCTGTAAGAGAGGTTAGTATTGCCCTTTTACAGATGTGGAAACAGAAAGAGGTGTTGGAGGTACACAGCTGTCAAAAGTGGAAATAAAATATTGACTTCCTGTCCTTAAATATACCCATAACACTATGTTCCTTTGCTTGCACATAGTCCCCTTATAAAGCAACCACAGTGTTGAAACCCTTGATCTCTGGTGATCTGCAGCTAGCATGTCACTACAAGAAGGCAGAACATGAAACTCTTCTTTACATTCATAAGTAGTCCCTCAAGTTGCCCCATGAAAGCCAGCAACTGGAAATTATTTCCATAATGCTTTCACTGACTATTTTACCAGGGTGTTTGCTCCACTTTTGCCAAACTCCCAACAGTGTCCTTACTTGACTCCTATTCGGTTGTTCCTCAGGACTGCCAATATTTTCCCTCCCTAATGAATAGTATCAATGTTATTCTGGTATTTATACCTGTTTGCAGCTTCTAGTATCTTCTCTCTTCGACTTCAACCAAGGAGCTCCCATTAGTCAATTGTAAATGCACACAGTGAGGAATGTGGGAAGATGTGTTTAAAAGGGTGCCATAGCACTCAAACTGAAGTTCAGCAGAAGCTGCCATAACTTCAAATTTAGTGTGTCAATTTTTTTGCAAAATTAAGAAAAAGGCAACAATCAAACCAGCTATAATATATTGTTTCCTATATCCAGGCTTTTGATTTGTAATGTAATGAAAGGTGCAATAAGAGACTAGTATATTATTTTATTGTACAACAATTCCATTAGTAAAAGTCAAAAAACACTAAAGCTACTGATACTGCTATACTAATTAGTCTGACAGTATAGAAGAAGAGCCCCCAAGTGTAGCCTACAGAAAAAATGCTGCCTACAAGATCCTCTTGGATTTCTTCTGTCATCTGTGGGGATAGAAACTGCACAGACTAATTATTCTGCTAGGTAAGATCCTATATCTTCTTTCAAGTTCACCTGGAACTGCTATGGTATTTTAGCTTTTAGTGCTGGCAGACCCAATGAATAAATACTTTCTATTCCTCTGTCAAAGACTTACAGAAGTAATGTCATGGTTATAGATGTTTATTTTATAAAAGTAAGTATAGGAACATGCTTTAATGTCCAGGGGGAATTATCTGACCCCTTTTCTTATATAGCCCCCAAAATGACAGCAGCTAAGGGCTTAACAATTGTCAACATATTTATCCTGATAATATCCCTATCAGTTAAGGAATTAGCTATTATCCCCATTTTAAAAGAGGGAAAATGAGGCATAGAGAAACTAAAAGCTATACACAAAAACAGATGGCTAGGCTGCAATACTGAAGAAAAGGCCATGGGGTTCACAGTGGACCATAAGCTGATTGTGCGCCAACTGTGCGCTCTTGTTGCAAAAAGGCCAGCAGCATACTGGGTTGATTAACAGAAATGTCACTAGTAAATCAATAGAAGAATTAGGAGAATTTAGTTTGGAAAATAAAAGACTGAGACAGGAATTGATAACAGTCTTAACATACCTGGAGGGCAGCCTTAAAAAGAGACAACAGAGCCCATCTCCATTGTCTCCAATCGCTCTTTTGGTATTCGAAGACTTATCAATTCTTACCCCACCCCCACAAAGAGTCTTCTCTTCTCCAGACTAAATAACCTTAGTTTTTTCAGCCTTTAATCATTAGTTCTCCCTTGAGGCTCCTAATAATTTTTGTCACTCTCTACTGAACTCTTTCCAATCTAGACACATCCTTCTTGAAGTGGAAGGCCCACTGCTGGTGAGGCTTCACCAGTGCTGAATAGAGTGGAAGAACTGATTTGCAAATGACACTCCTGTTAATACAACCCAGGATGCTGTAGGCTTTTTTGGAACAAGAGTAAACTGTTGGCTCACATTCAGCTTAAGCTGTACTGTAACCCCCAGGTCCGTCTCTGCAGTTAGCCAGTCACTTCCCAGCCTGCAATTGTGCATGGAATTATTCTGTGCAGGATTTTGTACATGTCCGTGCTGAATTTCAGCTGATTGACTGCAGACCATTTCCTCAGTTAACCCAGGTCATTTCAGACCCCAGTTCTAGCCTCCAGAGTATGAAGATAATGGTGCTGGCCACCGGGGCTGTGCAAAACAGCACCGTTCCATTTTGCCTTGAGTTTCAGCAGTTCAAGGAAACAGTGTATCGTCTTCCATTTCATTTCGAGGTGCATGGGGAAGCAGCCCCACCTGGCTGCGATTGGCCAATGCCTGATTTGGCCAATGACCGATAGAAAGTCTGTGGCAGAAAAAGGAGTATAACCCAGGTTTTCTCAAATCCCACTGAACTGTCCTTCTTCAAATGCCCCACTTCAGTTGTACTGTCTCACTTAGCCATTGGACTAGCCCTATTCTTCAACTGGTCCTCAAACAATACAAGACTCTCATAGGCAGCTAGGGGATGTAGACTTTCAGTCAAGTTTTCTATTTTCAGTCCCTAGTAGCAACCAAAATACAAGCTGGTAAACCTGAGTTTATACCACAGTTAATCACAATTTTGATTTGTTGATGGGTCAGGGGCCCCAAAAACTTGTGGGCCAGCTTGCTGCCTGGGAACAGGCTGGCTGCCTTGGGAAGGTGGCAGGAGGATGGCTGAGTGGGCTGGCAGCCAGAGAAGGCAGCGGGGCCAGTCCATGGGGCACTGGAAGTCCACCAAGCCTGAGCTTCCCGGGGCATGCCCAGGCTTCCAGTGCCTCATGCCCTGTCCCCGCTACCTTCTCCAGATAGGCCCTCTGTACACATGAGGAATATCACTGTAATTTGTTACACAGTAAACTAAAACACATGGGATGCGTTTTATTTTGCTAGATAAAAAAAATCATTTAAATCAAAATGCGCCACCAAACATGCACACTGTTACAAAATTTAATCATAACACGCTGCCAAACGTATACACTGTTATGCAATTAATTCATTAAAAAGGGCAATTAAGCCACTGAAAAGGGCAATTTCCTCACATGTACAAGGGTCCTTAGTTAGGTGTACAAGGGTCCTCTTGGGTTTTTTTTGTTTTTTTTTTTTACTATAAACAAGTCACAAGGTCAGACTTTTGACAAAATATGTATTTATATTCCTAAGCTTGTATTTACACACAAACAGCTTTACGTAGCCTTTTTGAGGGTGAGAAGTTTTGATTCCATTAAAGTACTCGGTAAAAGGATAATGAAAAGTCCTGTATTTAAAGAAATACTTTTGCAATAAAAATTTAAACGCAATTTTTTTGTGGGTTTCAGCTAGTCTCCAAGTATTTACGATATGTAACAGTAGGCACTGGAGTGGGAAGATACAGCCCCCTGCTTGTGATTTTGATCTGAGCTTCACTGAATTATAAGAGACAAAAGACATGAAGCACTTCCAGACTACACAAACCATATAGCAGATCACAAATACAGCATGAGAAATTTATCTTACAAAATTAAAAGCGCTAACAGGTGCATGAGATCATCTGAGGCCCCCTCTACACATTACAGGTATCGTATAATTAACATTAATTGTGCGAGTACCTTGAGACCAGTCACACGTGCAAAGCAGCTATCTGGCCAGAAAAAAGCTCCAACCACCTATAAAGTTACATCTCAAAATGTGTACTAACTTTACAGCTGGTTGCCATCAAACTTTAATTTGCGCATGTAGCAGAGTCTGTTCTGTGGCTGGGAGCTCTGTCAGCTGATGGTGTTCTCAGCCGCTGGGGCACACTTATGCCCAGCCAGGGATGGGAGTCACACAGTTGAGAGGACTCTCAGCCCCAGCAGCTGCAGACACCAGTTCCCAGCAGTGTGGCTCCCAGTGCTGGGATCCAGCTGGGTCCCAGAAGCTGCAAGCATGGCTGCAGTCTCCCAGCCTCAGGGGTGCTTGAAACACCCTGGGGCTACATGGTGGCAGCTTCTGGGATCTGCCAGCCTCATGGAGTGTGAGAAACCCCTGGGGGTCTCAGCTTCATGGGTGTGCGAAACCCCTGGGGCTGGGAGATCGTGGCAGCTGCCATGGGGTGGTTTTATGGACCCCTGAAGCTGGAAGACTATAGCTGCTGTAAACCCTCAGCCCCACAGGCTTCATGTACCCCTGGGCTGGGAGATCAGCTATGGGGGGCACCCCCACAGCTAAGAGCCCCTCAACTGAGTGGGCTTCTATGTGCAGGAGCTTGTTTCTTGCTGGTGCAGGGAGAGCCCAGGATCACGCTCCCCTTGCACTAGCAATAAGCTGCAATGGGACCTAACGCATGATCACACAATTGCATCTCCTGCCATACATGCGTGACATGGCAGGAGGTGTAATTGTGTGGATTGTGCATTAGATCCATTGTTCCTTTACCTGCACATGTAGAGGGGGTCTTATACTTATGAAAGAAGTGCTATTATGGTCCTGATTCTCATAAGCACTGAACATTTGCAGAAGCCTCTGACTTCCAAGGGAATTATATGCATGGTGCCTTAGTAAACTGGCCACACATTTAGCCACCATGGTGAAAAGTGGGCATTCAAAGGAGGTAAATCTGATGAGATGGTGTGTCATAGCACTGTAACATTTAATTAGCTGAGGAAGATGACACTGAGTAGCACACCAGATGCTAATGAAATCCTGAAAGTCCGTTTTATAATGAAGCACATATGCACCAGCATATTTTAGTTTCAAACTGTTTAAGGGATTATAGATAAAAAGAACTAGACTACATCCGCGAGATGCAGTCTCTGTCACACACAGCAGGTGAGCAAATAGACGTCACAAGAAAATAAGATTAATATTTTAATTATAACACATATAGCTGCAAAGAAACGATGGTGCCATCAGGGCTGTCATTAGATTAAAACAATTAATAAAGTGGCTTAAGTACTGGCATAGGGCCAGATATAGAGGAGTACTGGGACACATAGATCAAGAGTTAAGCAGCTTTCAAGTGCCTCAGTCTAAAATTATGATCCAAAACAAAATTCCCCACTTTGCTCAGCATCTATCTAACCATAGAGTCCTAAGCTTGCAAGTGTCTTCATTTTTGGCCCAGATATCTGTAGGTTTGCTTTGATCAGAGCAGGTAACCATCTGCTGAAGCACTTTGTACATCAAGAAAGTAGTAGGAGAAGTATTTTCCAAGTCTCTTAAGGGTTGTTGGTTCTACTCAAGAGAGCACACAATTCACCAGCAGACTCTCTACACGCCTGAAAAAGGGCGTGTGTGTCCAAAAGCTTGCAAAGAACAATTTTCCCAACTATTTAGGTGGTCTAATAAAAGACATCGCATCTACCCAAAGAACCTTGTCTGCCAAGTCTCTTATCAAACCTAAACTCATATGCATATTTAAGCCCAACTGCAGCACTAATGGGTACTCAGCATACAGAAGCCATTGCTGCTTTCATTCAAAAAACGGTAGTAGCATCCACATTTCACATGCTCTAACTAATAAGCTATACTCTCCCAAAAGAGTAAGTAAGATAGGCCGGGAGAGGCATTATCCCAGCTCATGGGGTCATCTAATCCAACCCCCTGAAATATAAAGGAATCCTATCCATCGGCGATCCCAGACGAATACCTATCCAACGGCTTCTCAAAAAACCTCCATGGTTTTCAACTTCCATGGTGTATTTGTTTCATTGTACTACTGTTCTTGCAGTCTGGAAACTTTCCCATATATGTCTATATCTATATAGATCTATAGATATATCTAAAAATCTATAGATTGAGAGAACAGGGTGTGTTTAGTCAGAAGAAAAGGGGATTGGGGGAACCTGATGGTATGATATCGTACCTATTTGAAAGGCTGCCATATGGAAGAGAGGTAACAAATGTTCTCCCTTACTGCAAAGGGCAGGACCTAAGGCAATGGGTTTAGACTGAGATAAATAAATAAATATAGATGAATATATATATTCTAATATTATGAAAGCCTTAGTCTGTCTGCGTGTAATGTTTTATTCATACCTGATTGGTTTCATAGTTTCATAGTAGCTAGGATCAGGAGGGACCCGAACAGATCATCTAGCCTGACCCCCTGCCACGGGCAGGAATGAATGCTGGGTTCACAAGACCCCAGACAGGCGATCAACCAACCTCTTTTTGAATTTGCCCAAGGTAGGGGCGAGGACCACTTCCCTGGGAAGTTGGTTCTAGATTCTGGCCACCCTGACTGTAAAATATTGCCTCCTGATCTCTAACCTAAACCTATTCTCCATCAGCTTATTACTATTGTGCCTCATCACCCCAGGTGGTGCTGGGGAGAAAAGGGCTCTTCCTATTTGCTGGTGATCTCCCCTGATGAGTTTGTAGGCAGCCACCAGGTCCCCCCTCAGCCCCCTCTTGCTGAGGCTGAACAGGTTCAGGTCCCTCGGTCTCTCCTCATAGGGCCTGTCCTGCTGCCCTCTCACCAAGGGGGTAGCCCTCCTCTGACCCCTCTCCAGGCTGGCCACTTCCCTCTTGAAGTGCGGCTCCCAATATTGGACGCAGTACTCCAACTGTGGCCTGACCAATGTTGCATAGAGGGGGAGTATTACCTCTCTGGACTGGCTTGAGATGCAACTTTGGATGCATGACAAGGTATGGCTGCCGTCTGGCATTGGCAGCTCATGTTCATCTTGGAGTCAATAATGACTCCAAGATCCCTTTCTGCCTCTGAGAGGAGCTCCCCAGCCTGTGTGTATGCTGTGGATTCCTTCTCCCAAGGTGCAGCGCCCTGCATTTGCCTATGCTGAACCCCATCCTATTCTCATCTGCCCACTTTTGTAGTCCGTCTAAACCTATTTGAAGCCTCTCTCTCCCTTCAAGTGTATCCACCTTGCCCCACATCTTAGTGTCATCAGCAAACTTGGTTGTCTTGGAGGCAGGTGGAATAGGCCCAGATCCCAAGTGGTGGCGGGGGGGAGGCACAGAGTGGCCCTGGGCCTCGGGCCTGATGAGGCAGTGGGGAGAGGAGGAACGTGCAGGGGAGCATGCGGGGCTCAACCCCAAGTGTTGGGGACAGAGGGAATGAAGTGGGGGGAAGGGGCCTGGATGAGGAGGGCGCCTACACGGGGCTTCGTCCGCACCTGCAACCCCCCATCATTTTTGACCAGCAATTTGTTAGTAGATATAGATATATTCGTGGTATTTCAGTTTGACCACAGAAAAATGTGGCTTTTGGATTCCTTTTTTTTTAAAGCAACAATTGGAGATTTTTTTTAAAATAAGAGAAAACCAGGATCCATGCTGGTAAGTAGAAGGGTGGTGGACAGGAAATGGAATAGGATTTTCAAAAAACTGAATTATTCTCTCCTAGTCAGAAGCCCTCAAGTTCAAAAACCCTTAAAGCAGCCAAGGCAGGCACTGCTAACAACAATGATACAGAAGTGTAGTGCAGTCAGTCGTTGGTTCTCAGCAGTGAACTTGACAGGCATTGAATGATCAGTAATTAATTAAACTGTGTTTGTTTCATTAACAGCCTAGCATAATTGGGGCACAGAAGTTCATCTCAAAACTTTCTGTGAATCTAAATGGGTGAAAAGATGAGGGAAGTCACTGAGAGACGTTTTTGTTAATATGGTGCAAACTAGAACCAGCATAGTTGGGTCCGTGTTCTTAATTAGCTGTTCCCCCCCTCTTCATTTCATTATGTATTTTTGCCCCACTTTAATGAACCAGAAAGTTTGACAAACTTTAGAAAATGGCAGCACCCTCCGATTTCCTTGCATGTCAAATAAGAGACGTTTGCATTACGCTGCTTCTTATAGCTTTGAATATTTTGCCGTGCTACAAAAATGTTTATTTTACCAGCTCCTGTTAATTCTGCTTGTATTATGTAAATGTAACTTCATAGCTGCCTTGCAAGCTGCCTTGACCTGGTTGAAGAACTTGGACAAATTGGTTTGGCTCATTTCATGCTCAGATCTTTAGAAGAAATTGGAAGCATGCCAGAGGAATAAACGGCATAACAGATGTTAATTGTGTATTAGATCACACTGCATGGCTCCATATTGTAGATGACTGCAAATATTTCAGTCACTCAAAAGTACAAAGCTATGCTTTCCAAAAAGCCCGTCGCACCTAAAAATTCACTCTGGACAGGAACACAGAAAGATTTTGGAAAGAAAGTTGACAATTGCTTAAGGAGGGAGTTCAGAAAACGAGTGGAAATTGCGAGCTCTTTTCTCTGAGGGGCTATGTGGCTTTAAAAAAAAAAAATGGTAAAACGCACAAGTAAATAGAATTCTTAAACTATGAAGAATTTGAGTAATGAACACTGCATCGTACAGTCATACTACTGCTACTAAGCACTTATATCTGTAAGAAGATCAGAGGGGGGTGTTCATAGATGCGCTCATTCAAACTTATATAAGTGTACATGCTAAATTGAAGTTTATAGCAGGGCAAAAATTTGGTTCAAGCTTGTAGAAGTACACACACAAAATATTTTCAACCTGAAAGCTGTTTTAAAAAAATTATTCAGAAGCATTTCAAATGCGTTCTCCAAAAACGAGTCAATGAATGAATAAAAAAGACTGGTGTGCGTCTGTTAGAATCTTATAGGAAGACTCAAAAAGGAGTACTACTTCAAGTAATTTTTTTTTTTTCCAAGAAGCTTGTTGGCCTAATAAAAGATACCATCTCTACTATGAGTCCTGATTGCCTACTTCGAGTAAGCTATTTTTCCTTGATACCAAAACAGTGCTCAAGATTCTGCTTCTCCCTTAACAGCGGCCGGTACTGTTGCTAATACCTGAAGCAGAACAGGAAAAAAGAATCTGATGTGCCAACTTGTGCCCATTGAAATTAAATGACTATTCAATACCCCTGACTAGGGCTCGTCTCTATTCCCTTTGAAAAAAGAAGAACCCTCTTCTCCAGAGCACAACGTTTGCCAGCATCCAAAGATTCATGAAAGGAAGGTCACATCTGGGACACAATATCTGGGCAACATATCACTAAGTGCATATCTGTCCTTAACCAATCTGTTCAGGCAAGGAAGCATTGAACCCATTATGGGGTCAGGGCAACTGATGCAGAAATTACTTGTTCTGCTGAAGTTCACATTGAACCTGACCGAGAGCAGGTTAATATCTAAAGTCAAGGTTTTGCATACAACACATCTGAAATGGCATAGCTCTGACCTGTGTTTCGACAAAAAAAATTCTCTTGGGTAAATGCACAGCTCCTACTGAAATCAGTTGGAGTTTGGCACCTGTCCACATTTGAGAACACCTTCCCACTGCTGATTTGCATCTGCAGCCACCCAAAAAGCATTAAAAACCTACCCCTACATCATTCAACTAAGGCCACATGGGAAAGTCCATGGCAGAACAAAGATTTAAGTTCCAGGCCAGTGCAACAACAATCTTCGGACCTTTCCGCCTCGCATCAGGAAGTTGAAGTGGATGATAGAAACAGGAGGGACTTTTTTACTCTTGGGTGCAAATTGCACATTTCTACTTACAACACCAATATATAGGCTTCGACTAAAAATCGTGAGGCATATGAGCCCACTGATGCCTTGACTTTTGATACCATCAGCTCGTCAGCTTGTATTTCACAAGCATTGTTAACGATCGAGAATTGCTACTAAAAAAAGTCAAGCAAATAATTAAGGCCCCAAAATGGCAGGAAAGAAAAGGAGGGGGTTAGGGGAGTAGAAGGATAAACCTGAAGGGAGATGAGCCAAATTGTGATCCCAATTAGGCATAACCCAAGTTAAAAAAAAGATTAACAGTTACTTCTCTCCCTAATTAGGCCCTCGTTAAACAGATCTTGAGATCTAGGTAGCAGCATGGCAAGATATCATGTGGGAACTAAAATATTACTCTATGGTAATGTCCAGGAATAACCAAAGTGCACATGCTTTGGCACAGTTTGTACAACTATTTCTGTCTTGGCTTTAACCATTAGGGCATTTGTAGGAGAAACTTTAGGCAGCAGCATAACAACTTTTGTCTGCAGAAAGCATCTGTTCAAGACGACATAGTGGCATAATCATAAAGGCTTTTTCTGTTTAATGTGCCAGAAAAAAAAAATCATCCTATAAGATATCCCAATGAATTATTTCCAGTGTAAGAATGATTTAAGTGTTTCTTTGCTTTGCCGAGATGCTTCAAAGAAAACGTTTGCCTATGTCGATAGTTATTTCTTCACTGAAACCCACAGAATGCCACAATTTCATTTAAAAGAAGAAACAAGGGTGCACAACTTATCATAAAGCAAGCACTAGACAAAAAATGAATTGTGTTTATAGGAAAAGGCAGATACTCGAGTGACTGGTGGAGGTAAAGGGATACCTTAAATGGTAACTGGGGTTTGGAGACCCAGACAGAGAATCACAAATTACACCTTTCGAAATATGCTTGGATTCCAAGGAGCAGTTGAATAATTATTTGTAGGACTTATTCAGAACACAGTCCAACTGTGAGTTGGATCATGAAAGAGAAATAGAAGAAAGCCAATCTCCAGTTTCAGCACCAACAGGTACATAATGTCATACAGACCTGAGACTCTCAAGTGCCAACTACTCTCTCCTTTAATATCTTCCAGTAATTGAACTATAGTCTTCCTACCATGCTTCAGAAATGTGCTGGTAGGCTGCGCCGTCACAGGAGGCATGAACTCATTTTCATCCCATTACAAGCTAACATGCATCTCAGAGAGCTTAGTGGATAGAAAATCATACCAACCTCTTCATAAGGGCTTTCATGCTGGTTAGCCTTCCCTCTTCTGTATATCTTGGACAATCAAACTTTGGTATATTCCAGTCCACAGAATGTCATGCTATACCCAATCTCATCATTTGTATTTAACGATGAAAGATTTGTGCCTTCCTGAAACATTTAATTTTGAAGCAGTCAAAATATAGTGAATCCACAGCTCCTCTAGGAGATTACGAAGGAGACTGCCCAAGAGAGAGAGAAAAAAAAAAGCTGAGATCTCTGGATGCTGACTTTTTTCCCCTCTGCCTGATCCCTTCTTTCTATTTCTATATGGCCTCAGAATATTGCTGTGTCACGACGAGCCTTGTGGCTACAATCCTGGTCAGAAAACTTTGTATCTAAACTGTTATTAATGGCTCTACCTTTAAAGGGTCATAAATGGTTTGGCAAACAACGGCATGTGACCCTAAAACAAATGAATGCTAAACCCTCCGTTATTCCTCACTGTCAGATGGATAAACTGCCAGCTCAGCACTCTTCCCTGTAAAAGTTCTTTTGGGAGAATTTGTTAAAAATCTGGGGATATGGGAGGAAAATATAAGGTGCTAGTCTGGCAGCAAAAAAGCATGACACGAACGAGTAGGAGGAAGTTAAATCCAGACAAATTCAAATGAGAAGTAAGGTGCGGACGTGGTATGAGTGACAGAAGGCAGTCGCACAACCCGTGTCCGAGGAATTTTATACTCCATCTTCAAAATCATGTGACCTGCCATGCCAGGTGGTGCAATTTGACAGATAGAGTTGAAAATTTCTCCAAACCCTAATAAGCAGACTACCAGCTGCTAAGGATGCCTCGACTGGGCAGGGATCAGCCCCCGGTCTGGGACACAGCTGCTCTGTGGCTGATCCCCTAGGACAGGGCTCCCCACAACCTGACAGGGTTGCTCCTCTTTTGGGAAGAGCAGGGCAATTCTCTTTAGCATGTCACGTTGCGGGGAGTTTCTTCATGACCTGGCATCCCAACATCCAGACAGGACAGCCCTGGGTGCGAGATATGCCACATCTTCAATTTATGACACCATACAAACCAGCCACACAGATGTTCTGTATGATCGTGTCATAAATGCAACGTCTGTCAGAGAACAAGATACCAAGGAATTTCTGAATTCACTATATTTTGACTGTTGCAGAATAAATTTATGCCTTTCTGGAAAATCAACTGTTGTCAAATACAAGTTATTAAATTCAGTATGGCATGACATCCTGTGGATTGCAATATACAAAAGGTCAGTGGAAATTCATAGATATTATTTTTTTTCCTTAAAATCTGTGAATAACTGGAACTATTTCAGCACCTTTTTATACACTATTCCATAGGAATACATATTTCAGCAATATAGAATTGACTGATTATATTTTCCCACCCCAACACAAACACGCTCACAAATTTTGTAATCATTTGAAGTGCTTGTGGGATGCCATGCATGTTTTCTTGCATTTGCTTTACTGATAGGGTACATGAGATACCAGTGGATAGGTGGGTATCAATCTTTATGCTTATATACATTGTGGTATTTGGTATGAAATGTAATTCTTATATACTGTAAGAATATGAAATGATATAGTATGAATAATATGAAATTATTCAAGTGTCACTCCCTAATCAATGTGTTTCTCTCTCACCTGGGAGAAGCTCAGAGATTAAAATGGCTGAAGAAAAGTAGTGTTGAAATGATATTGTAGCTCTGACAATCTAGGAACTATGTGAGATGCACGGAGATATATATATATATATATATTTTTTTTTTTTTTTTTTGGAGTGACAACTTTTATTGAGCCAACTGTATAGAAGAGAAATAAATCACCAAAAATAAGTATCTGACATGGGTGTTAAATAAAAGGTAGGGAAAAGGTGGTGTGCACAAGCGTGCACAGTTCTAATATGGGCTTTCTAAAATATCCAGTGGATAATGTATGTAAACAGCCAGATAAGAAACCACACTCAGGCCTTGCCAGGAGAGGAAGGTTTTGTCTAAAGCTTCCTGGAGACAAGATGTTTTGGTCCCTCAACTAGCAGGCTGAGTAGAAGCTACATACGTACTCAGGTTTAAGGTGCAGGGTAAAAATCAAATTGTTCTGTTATTCTGCTTGTTCATTCTTATATCTGTCTGTATCGCAGTATACGGTTACCGATTTCTTAAGTGTGCTGTTATTTTCATTATGCATTTTTGTTATCTTTTATAACACGCTTACTGTCAACTGTCAGCTATAACTATAATCTCAGAGCATTTGACCATACAAGCAGGCCTCTACCAAAGAAGGTGGGAATCTATCTTTTCTGACCTGATAAAATCCCCTCTGCTAAAATTGGCAACACCTGAGTGAGATGGGTAAGGCTGAAAGCATGACAGGCCATGGAGTTGGTTCTCATCACATGTCAGCTGGTTTTCAGTGGTCAAGCAGCGGATAGCAGAGAAAAGTTTGGGAATAAAAAGCACTCCTGGAGGTGTGAGAACACCCCAAGAGTGTCTCAGCACTGCACTGGGCTGCAGCTGGGGCCAGGGTGCACATGCATGCACAAACATGTGCGGGCACGCGCACGCACGCACACACACACACACACACAAAGAAATGGTCCACCTAGTGTTAGACCCCACCTCCATGCAGCGCCTAATGACTAGGGAGATGACAATCCAATTGCTCATGAATCCTGTTACTCATTATCCAGAGCAAGCAGGGGGCAAACACCAGCACACATTGCTTGCAACAGCTTTATTCAGAATGGAGACAGCTTTGTACAAAGGTCCCGTTAAACAGCAAACCGGGGACCTGCACTGAACAATAGTTTTTTCCCCACATTTATTCACTCCACCTTCGTCTCTTCTCCTGTTCAACCCATTTCTCCTCCCATCTCAAGCTCCAGCTCTGTTTATCGCGTGCTTCACCAGCATGGAATTGCTTATGCATTTTACTCATGTATATGTCTTTTTGCTATGAGCACATGTCTAAGACCTTGACTTCTCTTCAGTCAATGGGTGGACTTTGACCAAAACCTGGAAGCTTCTGGAGGCTTCTTCACCAATCGCCATTCACCTTTTTGCATATGATCATCTCGGATTCTGTTACCAGTTACGTGTTGTTTTTCACGTTCCAGTCTGTTTCTCAGCCTCAGCTTGTACCATCTTCCACGTTCCTAAAGCTTCGCCTCATTCACAGCACGCAGACTCACTTCAACGACACAGTTAAAATGGTTACTTAACGTGAGCAAATGGCTGGCTTAGCATAAGCATTCATAAGCAAAATCTGTTTGCCCCAGCATCTTGCAATGTACTTTTAATATATCATTCTGCCTTGCGGTCAGCAGCTTTGCTAGGCCACAGGTCATGCCTTTATTCAGCTACAAATCTAATGTTCCCCAAGATCCATATATTGTCACCCTAACATCTGAACAGGAAGCAAGATCATCCCTATCTAAACCATCCCATACAACCATACTCTAAACTTTGCATAAAACACCTTCAACCCTGACACAACACAGCCCTAACACCCTCACCTGCCATGGGTAAAGCAGGGGAACCACGGCACCCAGAGTCCTCCCTCTCTCTATACAATGCTGTCAATATAAGCTGAAAAGGTACTGCTCAAACAAACATCTATATTAAAATCCATTCTCTGGTGAATAGGTTACATGAATCCTCCAGTTAGAGAAAAGACCCCATCCCTTAACCCGTATAATGAACCGGCAAAGGTTTTGAATATCTTGTGTTCAAGGAACCAGGACATTGCGCACACTTTATAAATGGGATTGCATCTAAGACATAACTGACTGATATTTCTCTTTCTGACAGACGCAACTCCCAGGACCCAGAATTTTGGTAACTGCTCAAGACAGGAGCTTTAAAAGTTAGTTTGAATCATTATTTGAGTAGTAGGACCAAAGCAGTAGTGCAACTAGAACAAGGTGATCAGGTTGACTTGAGGGGTGGAGAGGAAAAGGGAAATGTGGGCATAAGACTAACATCTTCCACCTAGGGTTGTCAACTTTTTTTGAATTTATTCCAGGAGGTTTCATCACATGATGTAATGACATTAATGACTTTGTCAGGAACTCATATGCACATTACTATTACATTTTAAAACCCTCCTGGACAACTGTATAAATCAGATTCAACATTTAATATTTATTTCAATGAATAGTCTATGAAATCTATGAAATATCCTATCATTGGAGGCTGGCCTCGATGATCTTCCGAGGTCCCTTCCAGCCCTAATGTCTATGAATTTCTCTCCCAGGTGACTCTCAGCAATCTCCTGGAGGTTTCTCTCTAATTTCTGGAGACTTCAGGGCAATCCTGGAGGGTTGGCAACCCTACTGCCACCACAGCTGCACAATTACTCTGGCATCATGGTGGGAGCACAAAGTTGCTCCTGCCACCATGCACCCCACTTGTCTGGATGCCTGGTTGCCTTGTTATGCTTCTGAACTAAAATCTCCTTAGGCCCTTTGGCATCCAGCTTCCTTTAGTAGCTCAACATTCAGAAGATAGTCATGTTGTGAACATTCAGGTCATGCTGTTTGCAGTGAATGATTATTACTATGGCAGAACATTTTGGTTCCAGAAGGGCGCTACATACATAATTCATAGCATGTCCAACCAAAATAGTTCCTGAACTTGAGCATTATGGATACATACTTTAAAGTGAAATCTCTCTCTCTTCCAAATTATATGTTTATTTCATTTCCATTTAGGTTACTACAAGGTTTGTGTAGGCAGATGAATGTACCCTGACACGTTAATAAAAATGAAAAAAGCAAATATAATTTCTGAGAACCTCATCACAAATAATAATTGGTATTAATGATCACGATACCTTTACTTATGTAAAATGGTCATATCAATACAGAAACTAGCAATGGTCGTTTAAAAGAGCTGCATGAAACAGTATGCAATTGGAAACTAAGAACCTATTATAGTCTTTCTGTCGCTCTCCTAAAACTTCATACGTACAAGTAAAATAGCTGGCACTATTTTTGTGAGCTGAAACAACTTAAATAATGAGAGCCAGTTGAGAATGAAATTTCATCATGGAAGCGGTAAGTGCCTGAACATTGAGGTTAATAAAGGAAATGTTGACAGACCCTTACCTATGACAGTGGTATGATACCAATCAAACTGTCATGTTTGCCCAGCACCAATTCAACAGCTCACATCTCTTGACCAACAGAAGGATGACAATTCCCTTCCTAATAGCTTTTTCTGAATTTTTTTTTTTTTATTTATACAGAGTATTTCAATATAGATTTCAAGACAGAAACCTGTCAAGCAGGTGTTAGGATTCAACTGAAATGCAATCTTTGCCCAATTTATCGCCAGGAGTTTTGCATGCATAATTTTAAACCAAGTAACTGGGTAAAAAAAAGTTAATGTGTATTTCAGATGTCTTTGATAAAGGATCAGTGGGGTTTTTTTTACTTATCTATAGCACTAGCAATCTTGTCATTTGTAGCATTTTTGTGTTTTCTTGGTTAACAGAGAGATGTCAGATCATTAAAGAACTCAAACACATTTGAGTAAAGCAAATGACAGGTCCAGTCATTCAAATGAAGGTAGATTGTTTGTAACATGCTGCAATTTTCAAAACCTTAAAAATTTAATCTCTGGGTTGAATAGGGCTCCTTGTAATAAGACAGATATATCTCTTGAGCGTATATGTTTTTTGCCTCAAGTCATGTATTGCCTCTATTGCAATATGGAACGCGAATCATTTGCGGAAATTCAACAGCAACGTGTTAAACTATATCACCATTAACACCACTGAATACATTCCAGTAGCTATGAATATTTTAGCTATAGTTATAACTTCACATAACTCACATATATGTGGAATAATCTTCCATTTTCAGTGCAAATACACTCCAATCCAGAAAAGTATACAAAGAAAATGTTGTGATTTTTTTTTGTTCGCCAAAACGCTTTGCCTCCTCTCCTGCCCATGTAGATTTGGGACAATTAAAACTATTTGTGAGTTCATACTAAATTTGTCAAGTCATCAAGTTAGACAAAGTTAAAAATTCCATTTGGCCATTTTTAGAATGAAACATTTTGAGTTTTTTCATTTCAAGGCAAAGTTTTGGAATGTGCCTACATTTATTTATATTATAGTTTCATAGTTTCTAGGGTCGGAAGGGACCTGAACAGATCATCTAGTCCAACCCTCTGCCATGGCAGGAAAGAGTACTGGGATCAAATGACCCCAGCAAGGTGTTCATCTAACCTCCTCTTAAAGACCCCCAGGGTAGGAGCCTGCACCACTTCCCTTGGAAGTTGGTTCCAGATCCTAGCCG
This sequence comes from Crocodylus porosus, assembly GCF_001723895.1. Classification (NCBI taxonomy): domain Eukaryota; kingdom Metazoa; phylum Chordata; order Crocodylia; family Crocodylidae; genus Crocodylus; species Crocodylus porosus. The sequence continues at coordinate 64,121,504 of NW_017728949.1, read as the reverse complement.
CCCTGACTGCGAAGTAGCGCCTCCTGATGTCTAATGTAAACCTACCCTCTGCCAGCTTGTGACCATTATTCCTGGTCACTCCTGGCAGTGCTCAGGGGAACAGGGCCTCCCCCAATGCCTGCTGATCCCCCCTGACTAGTTTATAACAGGCCACAAGATCCCCCCTCAGCCTTCTCTTGTCCACATCCCTCTTGAAGTGCGGCGCCCAGAACTGGACGCAGTACTCCAGCTGCGGCCTGACCAGTGCCGCATAGAGGGGGAGGAGCACTTCCTTGGACCTGCTCCAGATGCATCTGCAGATGCATGCCAAGGTGCGGTTGGCCTTCCTAACTGCCTCCCCACACTGCCGGCCCATGTTCATCTTGGAGTCAATGATGACCCCCCAGATCCTTTTCCACCTCCGTGCTGACAAGAGGGGAGTTCCCTAACCTGTAGGTATGTATGTATGTAGTTATTAATTAACAAGATCTTTACAAGGCCTAAAGCCAAATGAAATCTCTTGGGTTGTGTGTCTTGGAGAGAGAAATTTAAAAGATAAAAATAAAAAAAATCATGGTGATTAACCTGAAATAAGTTTTGTTTTTCCCCAATTTTGGTTCCGTTAAGAAACAAACAAAAAATCAATTTTTCTCCCAGTTTTAAGCTTAATTGTGTGCTCACTCTGAATTATGTAAGTACTCTCTGAGGGCCTAACCTAATGCCTGCTGAAATCAAGGAGCACTGGATCAGACTCATAGAAATCAATGTGACTACTAAAAGTTAAACACATAATTAAATGCTTTGTAAGATCAGGGTATTAATTATCCATCTCATCGTCGATACAGAATAATACCATTTTGCATAATCAAGGGAATTTTCAATGTGATTACTAGATGCCAAGGGATCCGCCTCTTTCTTTCCTATAAGTGATAACTGAATAACTGCTGCTCGGAGAATCAGAGCTGTATTGCATAATAATCGAAATATGTGGTGGTTCATCAGAAAACAAAAGCCCAAGGCCATTTTTAAAAACCTTTACAAACAAACCTACCTGAAATTTCATTGTTTTAAATACTATTCATCCCTATCCAGAAAAAAACATTTACTTTTTCCAGTGCTCAGTTTGAAAGGTTCAGACATATAAATCACGGCCATAAATTATATTTGAAACTGTTTTGGTGTCTGACAACAGAGAATAAGGATGCCACTTATCTAGAAAAAAGTGAGAAAATAGGACACTAAAAAGACCTTTCCTGTCCTTCAACAACACTGAGGCAAAAAAAGGATCAAAGATAACTGCCTGCACTAAGCAAAGTGAAAAAAATCTGCCCAGATTTGACCCCAGATAGAAAGACGTACAGCTGACTGAGTCCAATGGTAATTCTCCCACTTTATAGTTTGTGTTTACAAGTTACTTTATGTTTCATCTTCTAAAGATGCACTTGAACCTGCTATTATTTTGTTTCCATTGAGCAAGGTTCGCAGCTCGCATCTCTCCATACAATGCTGCCATTATGTCCATCTGAGAATAAGTGCAAGTCAAAGGAAAATTTGCAAATCTTCTGCATTACAGTGGCCACAATTCATCTGCTCCAGTACCTTGTTTTATTTTATTTCAGATTACTCAATGTTTCAATTCCGTGTACAATTCTGGAAGAACAGTAGTGGCACTTTTCCAAGTCCAAATCCAATTAGTTTTTTCATTATATGACTGCAATGCAGAACGTAAAAAATAATTTATTATTTTGTGGTGCCATGTTAATCTGGGCATGAGTAAAATACCTTATTCGATCACTTTAGGAGCGAGCATTTTGTCAAGGCTTGAATGGTGACAGAGTTTGATTTTTTTTTTTTTTTTTTTTTTTTCTTGTTCTAAGAGACTCCTAATGGTAAAAGAAAAAAGTACACATGCAACTGAGTTAAAACTAAAGGAGTCCAAGCCTCCAACTTAATTTAGCAAATCATTCCTATTTGGCAAAGAATTTAAACATGTCCTTAAGCCCCAGTAACTATAATGGGACTGAAAGATGTGCTTTCTTTTAAGCACCTTGAAACATTTTGTTGAACTTTAATGGAATAAAGAACATGCTTAATGGTATTGCTGAAAGATAACTATGGTGGATGCCTACCTCCAACAAAGCTACGCTGGATTTAAAAGGGACTAGAGCAAGTGGAATCTAATAGGAATTTAAACTAAATAAGGATGCCAGAACCACAAGTCCTCAGTGAAGTATTTTTGGCAGTACAAAAAACAATATGCCAGGTCCTCCAATGATATAATTGAACTTTAATAGAAATTAAGTGATTGACACAAGCTGGGGCTCTGGTACAAGTCTTAACCGTATCCGTGGTTTTAGGCCTATGCAATATTTTTAAGGAGGTTTAGCCTGAGTGAGTTAATACCCATCTTGAAAAGATCTTTTTACATTACAAAGAAAAACTGTTGGGTTTTTTTTTTTTTTACTGCAAATTCAAACATCGTTCATTGCTCTTTAGAACAAAGAAGAAAATGCAATTCAAGCTTTTGAATGGAATTTCACTGGGTGATGATCGTTCATTCAGCCCAAATCTGTTCAAGTAATGCGGCATTACTGAGAGTCTCAGCCAAGTTAAATGCCTATGAAATGACACAGATAAATTGGCTCTCACTTGTCATTTTCCTGTCATAATCCAAGATTTTTAGTTTGGGAAGCTGTTACAGAAAATGGGCTACTCTGGTGGTCTACATTGTTAGTTAAATAGTATCACGCTAAAAATTCTCAGGGTTGCTTCTGTTTTTGAAGTAAGGCCATTCAAAGCTGCAGTTGCCTGAAACAACTGTTATCTGGTTAAAACGTAATTTTGTTACATAGAAAAAGAAAATCAAGAGCCATTAGTCTAACTGTACAGCAAAAACTAGCCGCAAAATTCTTGTTGCTCCAGTATCATCTGTATTATTGGAGTATAGTTTGTTTGTCACATATGCTCTCTGACTGTGAAGTCATTCAAATGAAATGAAAGACAGTCTGGTGTGGCTCGTTCATTAATTTTCCCAGCAGTTGGTGCCCGGTTGGCATTTGAAATTAACGTAACGAAAAGTTCAAGAGATTTCACTTCATTTCAAGTCGAATCTACTGCTACGATTTTTCAAGGAATGTTACAAATAGATTAAATTGCATTAGTGAGAACTAATTGCAGAGCAAAAGAGAAGAATATAAATGCTAAGTACCAAACGCATTTCAAAACAACATTATTTCACCAGCTGCACGAAAGATTACACTCTAACTAATAAACTGCAGTGGTGACTAACTCTTATTGTACAGTGCTTGAATCCCAAACGATGCTGGCCACTGAAGTGTTAAATGACAAATTTAAAAGGAAGTATTTCGGTCCTGCTTATTTCACAGCTCCAGGACTTTCCAACCTTCTCCACAATTAGAGCCAAGGTCTAAATAAAGCACCACAGGCATGTCGTTCTTATGCTTATAATAAACTGTTTAGGGCATCTGAAAATCTTTGCAAACCCTTAAGAACATAGAGAGGTCTCAAGCCAGGGCTACAGTTTATAACCCTTGGCCATACATTTCCAAGGCTGCTGTTATCGTCTTCATATCAAACTATTGTTATCTAACCCTTAAAATAGAAAAAAAAAAAATATCACTGGTTTTAAACATTTGAGGTAACCTAAAATTTTAACCTCCTCTTTTAACCTCTGCAGTAGTTGATCGATCAGTCTGTCTCTTGTTTACATGGCCTGCTTGTGTCGCTATGATGCCTGAACACCTCAAAAACACACTCAGAAAACACCTGAAATTCAGAAAAATAACTCATGAGATGATTGCCCAAGGGTAATAAACACTCACTGCAGTTACCCTCACTCTCATATATATCCCCCCACACACACTATAATACCAAGCACACTTAATTGCTTCTTTTCTGCGGGGGAGTGACAATGCTCTACATGTGGAATTTTGAATAATCACTTGAAATTTCAGCAAAATCCAGTAGGATGATTGCATCAGTGGATGGAAATTAAGGTGAGGAAAAAAAAAAAAAAGAGTGGAGCTCAAGTTGCCCTTTCAAGAGGCAGTACTAAATCTAATGAATAACTGAAGTGGCTAAAAGTTAGGTGATGCAACACCTACATTTTAGACATCTTAACTCTGGAATGGAATCCAGAACTATTAACGAGGCACCGGAGCTGCCTTTACAGTGCCTGTAGCCCAGTGGTTAGGACACGCAGGGGGTGAGAGACAGTCCTGCGTTGCAGTCCTACTCCCAGGATTACCTCTGTATCTTATCTGTTGGCATGGGATTTATGACCCAGATCCTTTGTTCCAAGTGGACCCAAACCCTCAGAATGACCATCCAGTAATAGAATAATTTTATTGATACATAGTGATACCACATATGAATAATGCAAACAATTCTATATCCATCAGTCCCAGGGTTCACAGAGTCAAGGTACGTCTAGCCAGTATGTGAGCTTCACTCTGAGGTTCTCTCTTGAATGTTAGATGTCAGCAGTCTGGAGGCTGGAGGCTGAGGCCTACCCCTATGGGGTGGGTGACATGGGCTGATGGTATGCCCTCTGTCCATGGTGGGCTCGGATTCCCTCCTCAGAGACCCTTTGACGCTTCATCTTTGGGCATCATTGATTGGTCTACCTATGGTCATCATACTGTCCACATTCTTTCCTGTCAGCATATTCCTTTGTTTCACAAACCCATCACATGCAAACATCTTAATTTAAGCCTTCCCAGTCTTCTCTTAATTTGTTCTGTTCCCCAACACTGGAAATCTTGAGGCCCTACAGTTGGGCACTGTGACCTGGCCAATGCAGCAGAGTCTTTTATCTCATATTATGGAACAATGTGGTACATGTCTTCAATTTCCCAGCCTGTGTCTCTGCTTGCTACTTGCCTGTATCAGACAGTGGGCCTTAAGGGAAATTTTTTTCACAAACAGGCTTTTAGAAATTAATTAACTCTTGCTATTCCCCAGGACCTTTATTCTAATGCAATATATACTTTACCTACAAGCCAATTCCCCAAAAAACAAACCTCTAAATACCATTTCCTAGCCATCATTATCCATGCCTCTTGTGACACATTAAAACAGTCCTGCCACTATATTCCCCCTGATGCATGCTTGCTCTCTCTGTCTGCCTCTCTCTCGGCCCCAGTGTATCTTAAATTCTTTACTGCATGTTAGCCCAGGAAAAAGTGGACTAAACAAAACTACTGTAAGGTGGATAGAAAACCGGTTCAATAACTTTAAGCAAAGGATAATTATATATAAATCCATGCCAGATTTCAGGTGGAGTTCCACTGAGCCCAGTTGATGTTCAGTGCATTTATTAATCATTTGGACTTTGGCATAAAAAGTTTTTTGAGCAAATTTCCAGACAACACAAAATTGGGAAGGACTGCAAACACATCGGAGGACAAGAGTGAAATTCAGAAGGATTTCAGCAAGCTGGAAAGTTGGGCTAAAGCTAATAGGATGAAGTTCAATGCTGAGAAATGCAAAATGCTAAACCTTGGGAAAAATAATCAAAAATACTAATACGGAATAGATGGCACCTGCCTGGATGGCAATGCTGTGGAGAAAGATCTCTGAGTCTTGGTAGGTCACAGACTCAGCGTAAGACTGCAGGGTGATGCAGCTGCACAAAAGGCAAATGCACTTTCGAGATGCATTAATAGAAGCATTAGGTGCAGGACATGAGAGGTGATAATGCCTCTCAATTGAGGTTAGGCCTCATTTAGATTACTGTGTGCACTTCTGGGCTTCACATTTTGAAAAGGATGTGGAGAAGCTAAAGGGAATCCAGGTGCGGTTTGACAGAAATGAGAAAGGACTTGGAAGGCAAGTAACATGAGGGGAGGCTGAAGGAGTTAGGCACATTCAGCTTGTAGAAAAGACACTTAAAAAGGGGCATGATAGCAGTCTCCAAGTATTTGAAGGGCCACCATAAAGAAGAGGGAAAACACCTTTTCTCTCATGCTGCAGAGTAGGATGCAGACCAATAGCTTGTAGTTGCAGAAAAGTGAGGCAGGAGAATAGGCTGCTGCGGGACACTGTCGGCATTCAAGAAGTTGGACAGCCACTGGTCCAGGATGATCTAGGCATAGCTGTGTCTGTGTTCTCCAGTGGGTAGTTCGCATGCTTCTCGGCTTTACTGGCTGCCATGTGGGGCTGGGGGGGGGGGAATTTCCCCCTCCCTGTTTCCTTCCTCACAATGCTGAGTGTCAAGGTTTGTTTTTTCTTTTAAGCCTTCTTCAGAGACATTGGGTGCTGGCTGTAGCCAAGGCCAGGTATTTTAACCAGGGTATACTAACGCTCCTCCTGGGACTTAAACCCAGAGGTTCCTGGCTAGAGGATCCTGCCCCTCTGCTTAGGGTCACACTGATCACCATATATGGTGTCAGGAAGAAGTTTTACCCCATGGTCAGATTGGTATAGACTGTAGGGGGTTTTGCCTTCCTCTGTGGGATGGGGTATGGCCCTCTTCCTGGGATCCCTTAAGCCTATATTAACAACCTTTGCTGTCAGCAGCACATTGACTACCATGCCCCACTTCTCCCCCCGGCTTTACCTGTGACAGGTCAGGGTATTATGTCTGGTGTTGTATCAGGATTGGCCGTCTGGTTTTGCTAAGAGGTTAGACAATGGATTTTTATAGGATGGTTTGGATAGGGATAAACCTGCCTCAGGCAGACAGCTGAACTAGGTGACCTCTGGAGGTCTCTTCTAGCCCTATGTCTCCATGATTTCACTGGTGGGATGGAAACTCCTGATTAAAAATACATGGGAGTTTGGGCAGTCTTGTCAAAGGTGGTCATCCTTTGCCTGACTAAGTTCTTCAGAGCATGAACCGGTTCTGTCTATGTGTTTGTACAGTTGTGTCTTCTAGGCTGTAAGAACACGTCTTATTTGAGGCTGATTGTCCTGGGTTTTGACCTGAATCAAAACAGGAGCAGCACAGCCCTTTACATACACAGGTATCCCAAGCGGCATTACTGCTCTTCTGCCAGTAGGTGGGGAGGGAGAGCACACAGCCTGGCAGGCTACTGCAATGATTCTCAGAGTGCCATGGCACCGCGGGGTGCCTTGAGTTCCTTTTAAGGGTGCCATGGGGTGCCATGCAGTGTTAGCACTATTAGGTGTGCCAACATGAATCGCAAGATAAACCCAGATATTTCAAATATGTATCTGCGACATTAAAAATACTGTGACCTGCTGAGGTCTTTCTGCAATAGAAAATGTTTTTGTTTAATTTTTCTGTGGAGCAAACTAGGAGACAGCATTTTCAAGGGGTACCATGAGCATAACAAGGTCTAAAACTACTGGGCTACTGGAAGTCAAATAATAAATCTTAACTCCTTCCACCAAAGTCTTTATTCATAATTGTAAAAATATCTTCTTCCCTATCTTCTCTTTTTCTGCTCTTCTTTTACACATTTTGTCAATCTTATACCTAGCAGCAAATGACATCATGGCCACTTCCCCAGTTATCTTAAGTGACAGAAAAATATACAATATCACTAATCACAACCAGAGAGTGGGACATTCCTTTAAAGTTATAATTTGAACTAATTTCAATTACCTCTCTCATGAGTAAAAGCTCAGGCCCAGACAACCTCATGCAATGTACTGTAAAGAAATCAAGGGGGAAAGATAGAAAGCTTTACTACTGCACCTTTCTGTAGGTTATCAGCAGCGGGAATCATGTCTGCAACCTTGAAATATAAAAGCACAAGCCACTTCTCTGAACTAAAAGCCTCTCTTAACCAAGTCTCTAGCAGGCTCATCAACTTGTGTGTGCACTATAGCTACCATTAGAAAGAAAAAAACATACTGAGAAGAGCAGGTGTGTACAACTGAGAAAATGGCTTTGGTTTTCAAGATGTTGTTTATGAACTACTCCCTGCAGCTTGACAGTGAAGTTTGTCAGCTTCCAGGGGAGTGCTCATATGTCCTGCACCCCAGTATTATCAGAGAATTCCCTTCTGCTTCTCCCTCCCCTCCCACACACAAATCTGGGGTTTGGGAACAGGTGGCTTTATGGTGGAAACAACTGCAGAGAAAGTCAGAGTCAGCCCCTCAGCTGCTGATGTTCCTTTGACATCAGCCTATTTGAAGCAGCTGAGGATTTAGCACATGAGATTTAAAGAGGCTACCTGGACCCTAAATGTTTGAGACCAAGATCCAGAATGGGACAGGAAATTACTGTAAAGCTCCCTTAAAAACTCCAGGGTCTGCCCTGGAGTGTGCAATTGAGGTGGTGGCAGATTGTGGCAAACCTTCTTCCTTCATACCAGGGGTGAAGTTTGTCACTGGCACCCCTGCCATGTGGTGCTGTCAACAGCAGTGAGGACTGAAGCAAACTGTCTAGGCATTCCTACTAGGGTTGTGTGAAATTTCACCTGGCGTTTCATTTCAAAGCTGTTTTGATGCGTTTTGAGCTTGAAAAGCAAAATCAAAATGAAACAAAAGCCTTCGAAACAGCTTCAAAACACAACAAGGGAACTCAAAATGTTTCAAAATTTTCAAAAAAAGGTTCAAGTTTCGAAGCCAGGCTTACTGACTTCAGCGCCAACCCTAGCCTGCAGCATCCACCCCCTCTCATCTGGCAGGCAGATTGGAAGCTTGCCCACACCCCAGGATTGCGGGCCCCAATCTGCCTGCCAGATGACAGACTGGCCCTGGGCACAACCTGCACCCAGCGCCAGGAAGATCGGAACAGCTACTGGCCGCAAGCGGCAGCTTCTTTGCTTCCAGCGCATGCATCTGGCAGGCAGATCAGGGGCCCATAGCCCCGGGAAGACTCTGGCACAGCCCCCACAGCCCTCCCAAGGGTGCAGGCAAGCCCCAGGTGAGAGGAGGCAGGTGCTGCCAGCTCAGATCAGCATCAGGAAGATCAGTGTTGCCACTGGCCCCAGGTGGCAGCACCCATCTCCTGTAATCCTGTGCGCAGATCAGGAGTCTGCCTGTACCCCAAGGAGGGTTGCAGGGGCTGTGCCAGAGTCCTCCTCGGGCTGCAGGCCCCCAGTCTGCCTGCTGGATGACAGGAGGCAGCCAGAAGCTGCCGCCTGAGACCAGTGGCAACACCAATCTTCCCGGCGCTGGAGGCGAGCTCTGCCCAGCACTGGTCTGTTATCTGGCAGGCAGATTGGGGGCCTACAGCTCCAAAAGGACTCCAGCACAGCCCCCACAGCCTTTCTGGGGGTGTGGACAATCCCCCAATTTTCCTGCCAGCCACATTTTATGACTCCCCATTATAACCTATGGGCGAAACAGCATCGAAACACACCAAAATTTTTAATAAAGCGAAATAGAACAGTGCTTTCGACATTAAACGAAACTTGAAATGAAACACTGTTCCGTCAAAACATCGAAATGGAAATTGAAGCAGAACGATGCTGTTTTGTACAGCCCTAGTTCCTACAAAAATTTACACATGATACATGCTCAGTCCTCATGCAGAAAACCTAGGGAAACTAAAACAATGAGCTAACTAATACGGGCATAGGGAGGGGAAGGGTGGCAGTTAAGGAAGGCAGCAGCCCTGGGCACTGCTTCTGAGGACCCACTAAAGACAGCCACTGTCACAGCCCCATGTTCCACAGCTACTCAGGGCATAGGGCTGCACCATTATGCTACATAACTCAATTGCCTTCATTTCACTCCAATCACAGGCCAAGAAGTCAGGCTTACAGTAGGGTGGCACCTTAGAGAGCAACTGATTCAAGGAAGCATGAGCTTTCATAGTCATCAGATGCTAGGAACAGTCTGCACCTAAACAAGGACCATATTTATACAGGGAGAGTTTCTATGGGGGAACAAAACATCACCCTAGAAGTACACAGCAATGATTATATATACATTAACAACATAAGTACAATCCCCAACCCCTGGCAATAGGGTTGGGGTCTGAGTACCAAGGGACAAATGTGTGTAAGCAACTCCCTGCAATTTTTGCCTTCCTCACTATACCATACTCACAGAGAGGTAATGGATAGCATAGTTGCAAAATCCAGGGACACCCTTAAGTAGGCCCATTTAGCGGTCACCAGGGAAAGTGTTTCCTGGCCTTGTTTTTGGATTCTACCAGCCAACTCATCTATAGTAATTTCATCATGAATAGCATTGGGTGTCAAAGACTTAATTCATCCCTGCTGCTCCCCCCTATAATTTCAGCCAGGAAACACTTCAACAAAACCTCTCATGACAAAACTGTGTCTGGGTTGTCACCCCAATGTCTTCCGGTAGAAGGGCAATTAGTAACATACAGGGCTAGTGGGCACAGTTCTTGCAACAAGCCTAGAATTGTGCCTCCCTCATCTCTTCCCCACTACATAATCTAAGTGGAGTTTACTTGCATTTCTGATGACTTCTTAAAGCCCCAACTAGAGAAGCCTGAATAGAGAGCTTAATCAAATGACCTCTTACACTACACCCACGCTTTCCCCAGTTCACCAAGACACAAAGGCAAACAGGTTCTTTCTACTCACCCTCCCCAGTAGTCATGGTGAGCTCCCTGCCCTCTATTTTCAGGCCACAGGCTTTACACAGTGAGGAATCCAGAAAGAGTAGCTTAATGAGGGAGGGTGAGCAGGGCATGAGCCCTGGGCACCAATTTAGAGGATTGTAGTATGGCCCCCTCCCTCCAGGATTCTTGCCTATAGTAGTTGCAGCCCCATGCCCAGTAGAGCATCTGGCAAGGGAACAAGTGGAATGACATCCACCCCCCAGGAGTTTTTGCTATGGGGGGGCAGAGCCCTGGCCCTGGGAGCAGGGAAGGTAAATGAAGTACCAAAAGCATCCCCCGGGGAGCCCACACAACTTTTGATCCCTTAGCAGCAGTAGCCCAAGCCAGTGTTGCTATAGCCACAGCAGTAGCAGCTGCTGTCCAAGTGAGGAAAGCCCCAGCAGATAGGGCTCCTCTCCCCTCAGATCTTCAATGATCAACATAATTTCCCCTCATGTCTGCCCCAGGCACTGAAAGCCCTTGCTATGCCTCTGTCCACAAAGCTAACAGTGAAATCAGGGTGTCAAGGGCCTGCAGCAAGGCAGTAGGTCTTGACTTCAACAAGTTGAATAGATTGGTAGGAGAGGCATTGTGGTCCCAGAGAGTAGGGGAACTAGTTGTCCAAGATGAGTGGTCGTTCCTTAAGGAGACGATCCTCTGAGCCCAAGGGGTGACAGTCCCAACATGAGTCAAAGGGGGCAAGAGTACTCAAAAGCCCCCTTAGCTCGCCAAATGCCTGAAAGCCAAAAAGGAGGCGTACATCCAGTGGAAGGGAGGGGCTATCACCAAAAAGGATGATACCTCCTTCGCTCAAGTCTGTAGGGAGGCTGTTAGGAAGGCTGAGGCAGAGATGGAACTAGGGTTAGCAACAAGGATCAAGGACAACAAAAAGTCCTTTTTTTAAATACATGGGGATTAAAGGTTGGCACCAGACAATGTAGGCCCCCTGCAAAATATGCATGGCAATCTGATGGTTACACCAGATGAAAAAGCAGACCTTTTTAACAAATTCTTTGCTTCCATTTTTCTGAGCAGGGACTGGGACATCTTCCCCACCAGGATTCATGACAGACTCAGGAAAGGCTCTGCCAGGTGCAGGGTCAGGGAGGACCGAGTTAGGGAACTTTCTGGAGGGGCTGGACATGTTTAAAATCAGCATGTCCATACGCTCTCCACCCCAGGGTACTGAGGGAATTGACAGGGGTCATCGCAGGGCCCCTGGCATGGCTTTACAAGCAAGTGTGGTGCTCTGGCCAGGAGCCAGAAGACTAGAAGAAGGCCAATGTGGTCCCCATTTTCAAAAAAGGGAGGAGGGAAGACCCAGGCAAGTGTAGGACCATTAGTCTTACCTCAGTCCTGGGGAAGCTCTTTGAGAAAATTATCCAGAAGCACATCTGTGAGGGACCAGCAGGGATGATGATGCTCAAGGGCAATCAGCATGGGTTCATTAGAGGCAGGTGCTGACAGACCAACCCGGTGGCCTTCTATGACCAAGTCACAAAACCTTTAGATGCAGGTGTAGCAGTGGACGTAGTCTTTCTGGACTTCAGGAATGCCTTTGACACTGTCTCCCACCCCATTCTCATTAAAAAGCTAGGTGACTGTGGAACTGATGCCTACACAGTGACATCTGCGATTTTGGGTCACAAATTGGCTGGTGGGCTGCACCTAGAGAGTGGTGGTGGGTGGGTCATTTTTGACCCGGAGGGATGTGGACAGTGGAGTCCCCCTGGGCTCGGTCCTCAGGCCCACACTGTTCAATTTCTTTATTAGTGCCTTGGATGAGGGGGTGAAAAGCACCCTGCTCAAATTTACTGACAACACCAAGAATTGGGGCAAGGTGGGCATGCTAGAAGGGCGGGACAGGATACAACTGGACCTCGACAGGTTACAGGGGTGGGTGAATAAGAATAGGATGCGATTCAATAGTGACAAGTGCAAGGTACTGCACTTGGGCAGAAAGAACCAGCAGCATGCCTAGAGGCTGGGGAACTCCCTTCTCAAAAGCACAGTGGCAGAAAAGGATCTTGGAGTCATTATCAATTCTAAAATGAACATGGGCTGCCAATGTGAGGACGCCATCAGGAAGGCTAACCAGACCTTGTCATGCATCCACAGATGCATCTCGAGCAGATCCAAGGAGGTGATCCTCCCCCTCTGTGCAACACTGGTCAGGCCACAGTTGGAGTACTGGGTCCTGTTCTTGGCACTGTACTTCAGGAGGGATGTGGACAGAATTGAGAGGGTCCAGAAGAGGCCACTTGCATGGTCAGGGGGCAGCAGGGCAGGCCCTACAAGGAGAAGCTATGGGACCTGAACCTGTTCAGCCTCCACAAGAGAAGTCTGAGAGGGGATCTGGTGGCCATTTTTAAACTTACCGGGGGGGACCAGAGGGGAATGGGTGAGACCCTGTTCCCCTGAGCCCCTCCCGGAGTAACAAGGAATAATGGCCACAAGCTGATTGAGAGTAGGTTCAGGCTAGACATCAGGAGGCACTTCTTCAGTCAGGGTGGCCAGGATCTGGAACGAGCTTCCAAGAGAAGTGGTGCTGGCTCTTACCTTGGGAGTCTTTAAAAGGAGGCTTTATAATTACCTACCTGGGGTCATATGAGGTTAAACTTACCAGGGGTCATATGGGCCCTGGGTGGGGGGGCGGGGGTTGAACGTGATGATCTGCTCAGGTCTCTTCCGACCCTCCATCTATGAACCAAGCTTAGATCTTCAGCTAACATAAATGGCACATCGGTCAATGAAGCCCTTCCATTTACAAACTGAATGTGCGGCCTAGACAATCTTGCCTAGTGAGTAGAACTTGTGCAGAGAAAGGTCATTCTGGATTATCTGGATCTTCTGGAATCTGAATTTTGACACTTCTAAACCAAAAAAGTTTGAGGTTTGTCAAGGAAAAGATCCCCAGCTTGTGGGGGAAAGGGGCGCAAAGAGCTTTCCTGGAGTCATGGTCCCTGGAAACACTAAGGGCTGCAATTCTGAGACAGCTGCTCACAGGCTGCCCCAGGACTGTGGGTCTTGGAAGAACACGGTGCCTGTGAGTTCAAGGCCCTCCACATGGTGGGGCAGCCAGCAGGTGCATGGGAGAGCTGGTAGGAAAGCACTCAAGTTTCTGAGCAGGATACATTGTGCTCAGAAACTTGGTAAGTTTCCACTGAAATCCTTCCTGACATCCATCCAACCTGTATCAAAAAAAATCGGTACCACTTCCACAAATGTTTTAAATTGTAGTAAATTCTGATTAGAAGGAGGATGGAGGTGCAGCATTTTTCTGACCAGTTCTACTACATAAGGAGCATGAACTTCTCTTCTGGGATCAGGAGCTTTGACAGCCATGCAAAGAATGGAAAGCAACATTTCTCCAGAACTACTGCACAAATATTTCATGCCACGGCTGCTGCAGAGCAGAAGAAAAGGATCCTTACGAAAAAGCTGCTCCTAATGGAAAGCTGTTCCTAATATCATTATGTTCAAAGGAAGCCAAAATAGTCTAGGTACATTTGTCAACTCAATGAATGCAGAGGGATTTTTCCAAAGGAGAGTATGAGAAAATAGAGTGTTTTAAATGATAGAATAATCATATTTCCCCAAGGCTGAAAAAGTAAGAGGAGCAACAACAAAAGAAAGAGTGGAGGGTTTAGAAAGATTTCTACCAGGTAGAGAACTGTATTACAAAGTAATGAGCTTGGGACCAAAAATATGAAAGGGAAAAAACACACAGCATGAAGTATCTAAGCAATGTGGTAGATCCAAGTCTGAGCCCCATAGCACAGTGCAGGAAGACAAGGTACAACACACAAGCCCGAAGAAGTAATTCCAGCACTGCATATATAATTAGTGAGGCAGCATGCTGTGTGCCATTTTGATCGCATTTCAAATAAATGGAGTAGATAGAGCAAAAAGGAGCCAGAATGAAACTCATACTGCCTCCAGCTGTGATCTCATCAGAGTGAATAAGCTAAACAAAGTCAGGCTAATATGAGCTTGGATTGGAGGTCTTCAGCTGATGTCAATCATCATTAATGCTAAAGCTAAGGATCTTACCAATGGTCTATATTTTCAAACTTAAATACTGGGATAATTTTAAGGAGACATTTATTAGACGATAAATAAACTTTGTTAAAAATATACTGGTTGCTCTGACTTCAGTTCAGCAACAATGGGCACATGCTTATCAGACAAGGGTTTTTCATCCAGAATACCTTGCTATTAGGCATCTAAGCGGAATTAGGTCCTTAAGTAATTCTGTTTCTACTCTGTTCAAGTCCTGAAACCTATTAATGCATCTATGAAGTAATAAGCTGCGATATTATGAATATAAGAGCAGATATATTGTAGCCCTTAAAACTGAATCAGAATAAAGCAGTGAGGAGGAAGGGGGAGGGAAACCATCTACCTGTTACGTTACCTGTTTTACAATGACTCTAGCAAAGTGGAATAGGATTGCACTTGGGCACCTACATCCACTTGCATGCCGAACAGGTGGAATAGAATCTGGCCCTTAGCGTGGCATCCTGTCCTTTCCCGAAGGCCTAAACAACAACATTTGGTCATCTACAAGATTATCTAAGTTCTCAAAGTCCCACTTACAAATGGATAGACACTCTATCCTACACGCATAGCCCAGAAATACAGTATGCCAAACTGTTCATGTCAAGCCAGGTCAGCATGACATCCAAAAAAGACTGGAATGCTAGCAGTACTGCCCAAATCTTTCATGAAATACTGAAAACTACAGATTAGGTAACCTTTACTTTAAGGGGGAGCGACTATTTTGATACTGTTGGCATTCTGCTTTGCTGAACACTTTACATAAAACTCTTTTCCTGGAAGGCCAGAACACATGACACTTAGTGAAGAAATAGGTTGTGGACATGTTGTAGTTATTTTAAACCAAAAAAAACCCCACGACAATGAGCTTTTGCTTAGCAAAATGAAAAATTAAAAATCAGAATAGTGTGAATGTCCTGAAAGAAGTTCCGGGACACAGAGGAATCTCATGAAATTGGAGAAAGGCACGGTAAAATAGGAACAAATGTTATAATTCTCTAGGAATAACTCCGGTATTCTGGGAACTTGGTGGGTGCCGTGTTGCCTTCAGGTTAACATGATACTAGTAATGCCTTAAATTTAGGTGATGTAGTGTTGTTGAAGATGCTATATAGGAAGCATGCTATATAGGAATCATCACAATTGTCCAGGATTTCCCTCCCTAACCGCACCTCCTCTCCCAACACAACAGTTTTTCAGAAGTTGCCAATTTATTGAAGTTTACACTTTTGTGGCAACATGCATTTGCACTGAAATTGTTTCATAATAGAATTTCTGAAACGGTCAACGCTCAAGAGAGACGTTAACCTACCCCTTTCAGTCTTACAATGATAGGCAGAAAAAAATCTTTAAATATATCTTTAAAAATCAGCAGCTAAGACCTTAAATTCTGCCCGTGAACCCAATAGGTAAACAATGCCATCATCCTCCTGCCAAATCATAGTGCTTAGTAAATAGGTTACTGTATTCTACAGGAGATCCAGTTTCTAGACTTTTGAACTGTTCTCTGTAACCCTGAACACTAATAGGAAGTCCAAAAAGGAAGAAATTAAAATAGGGATTGGGGATAAAGATTACTTTCCCACTCTAATGATGTAAATTTCAGTGAAAAAGATAAAAAAAATAGAAGATAAGAATTGGGAAAGGCATCTGATGAAGTGAGTTTGAGATCATGAAAGCTTATGTTCTCTTTATTATCTTATCTACCCTACCTTCTACAAAGTTAAAAACTCCATGCACACATGGACATGTGCTCCTGGTTGTTTCACTCAACTCCACCACTCTCAAGTCTATTTCATAGATTTCTAGGGTCGGAAGGGACCTATTAGATCATCGAGTCCGACCCCCTGCTCTGGGCAGGAAAGAGCTCTGGGGTCAAGTAACCCCAGCCATGTGCTTGTCTAATCTCCTTTTAAACACCTCCAAGGTAGGGGACAGCACCACCTCCCTCAGAAGCCCATTCCATATTTTGGCAACCCTCACTGTAAAGAATTGTTTCCTGACGTCCAATCTAAATCTACTCTCCTTCAGTTTATGGCTGGTGTTTCTAGTTCCCCCAAGGGGCGCCCTGGTAAACAGAGTATTCCCTATTCCCTGCTGACCTCCCCTGATGAGTTTGTAGACAGCCACGAGATCACTTCTTAGCCTTCTCTTGTGGAGGCTGAGGAGATTCAGGCACCTCAATCTGTCTTCATAGGATCTTAACTGCTGGCCCTTAACCATACAAGTAGCCCTCCTCTGAGCCCTTTCCAGGTTATCCATCTCTCTCTTGAAGTGTTTGCTTTTAATTTTTTTTAAATTTTTAAAATAATTTTAAACTTCCCCAACACAAGGCAGCCCAATTCTCAGAAGTCTGTCCTGCCACATGTTTAACATTTATAGCCTTCCAGACTGCCAAGTCCAAGATTTAGGGAGGGTCTTCAGCTGAGTAGGCTCTCAACAAGGAAAGCCATTATGGAATCGCAAAATTATCACTTTTTTTAGACTTCAGTTCTGGCAAGAACAGAGAATTCATTCAATCAGTGTCAAGCTTATTAACAATATTCTGGTTATCACTAAAATAACCGTACCAGTCTACAACTTCAATAGAGCAATCAAACATTTCAATATTTCAAAACATCAGAGAGCTTCATATGTTAGGAAGGGAAGTTTTAAGCTAAATGTAGGTTTGTTCTGTAAAAAGAAGGGTCATGCGGTAGCAAGAGAGAAATAAATAAAGCATCATTTAAAATGACTTGCCAGACTGCAGTGTCGAACACAACTGGCACCTACTAATCAGAACTCGAGAAGACAAAGTTATAGCCGGAGGTATTCCTAGGAAATGAGCACGCCTGTTAAAAATATTGTTTTACCAACAGATCACACGGCATCTTGTCTGAGTGGCGTGTCTGTTTCAGCACGTGTCAAAAGAATGTCTCTCTCTCTCTTTAGCTAAGCTGTCTGCATGCATGCATTTGATCTCCTAACACAAGGAAATAAAGTTTCAGAAGACAAAAGTAAGGGGAGCTCGTATGTGAGAATGTACATAAAGATTCAAGTTTTAAACATGTAATATAGGGCTGTGGATATGGGTACTGAGGGCTGTTTGGACCTTGAAAATACAGAGCTAAAATAAAGAAACAGCAAATGAAGCAGCAACTTTCAGGGTCTTCCTAGCACTTGTGCAACTGCTAGTGAGCAGCAGCTTTGTCAGTTATGACTGTGCATAGTACAGGTCTGCTTAGTGGACCAACAAGTGATTTAGAGGCGTGCTGGAGTTTGCGCCGGGGTTCGCGCGAGGAGGCGTGCGAGAGGACACAGGCAGCGGAAGAGCCAACGGCGGCAGGAGCAGCAGCAGCAGTCGTCTCCAGGTAAATGAGTGGGGGTGACAGCATGGGAGTTGTCACGCGGAGTGCAGCCAGGGCTCCTGCCCCATGGCTGCCTCCTGGCCGGGGGACCAGTGAGGCTTCTATGCAGGGGGGCTGCCTGGCTTGGTCCCTGGGGCCAGGGGGG
>NW_017728949.1:64097716-64103447 GCF_001723895.1 Crocodylus porosus | reverse complement strand
CCTTCCCTGGAAATCTTCAAGAGGAGACTGGGTAGGCACCTGGCTGAGGTCTTACGACCCCTCCCACCCCCAGTGTCATTCCTGCCCATGGCAGGGGGTCGGACTCGATGATCTGGCTAGGTCCTTTCCCACTCACTGATTCTATAAAGGATAATGCCTGGCCTTTTCATCTGGAGACCTCTAAGCACAAAAAAGGCCTCCCCAGGTCACCAAGGGACCAGAGCTAACCACAGACTCCAGGTCTTTTGAATCCCTTGCCAGTGCTCTGTTCCTTATCCCCCACTGCCTATGTAATTTAATACTGCAAATGTAGTGTACAATTCCCATTTTAAAATAATACACCAGGGCTCCCTTAGCTCCCTGCATTGCAGTAGGCATTGAATCTCACACCAGTTATGGCTCTCTGAATCCCTATTGACATTTAACTTTTAAAGCTAGGCATTCACCTCTCTTCAAAAGCTCACAGGAGTAAGACGCCCGATTCCCTAAGGCCCTTTTGCAAATCTGAACTTTAAGGCAGAAATCTGATTTTTAAAAGTACATGTGAGCACTGTGCCTGCGTGAGCAGCACATGGCTGCAAGCAAGATGTAACCAAAGCTCTCCATTCTGTATACGTGCATAGTTGGCCCCAAAAAATCATCTCTCAACAAAAAAGTATCAATTAAAAAGATGAAGCAAAGTGATTCAAATGGGTTTTCTGCCCCCCGCACCCCAGCTCCCTCCTATCTGCTTTTGGCACCAAATGTAATAGACTGAATCATGCCCAAGTATTATGTGTCTTATACAACAAAAACCACCACAACAGACATTTGCTGTTAAGAATGGGCAAAGACTGTAGCCTCAGTAAAATCTGAGCATACCACACTGGCAACCTGCCGGTCTAAATAGCTGCATCTGCTTTGCCATAAGATTGCCAGAGATATATGGACCGTCCTACTGAACCACAGAAATACACCACCAGAAGGCAAAGGCATCATCTCATGTCACACCCCACACGAGCCCTACTACCTACAGTGAATAAACCTTTGAAGCCAACCGTTGTGGAGGTGACAAAAGAAATCAGTGACAGGGACAGAAAACCAAACAAGCTCTGAATTTCATGTTACAGGAGGAGGTAAACTTAAAAGCACCTTCTAATGCAGAAGGTAAGAAATGGTGAGCATGGACAGGCAAGGAGTAGCGAGCCAAGTTGTACAGGATTAAGTACAGACATAGGGCTTCCATGACAACAAAAGACATGAACAATTACATTCAAAGGGCCTTGGTACACGGTACTGCGTTAGTCGCACAGATGTTGATCAGTTTAGGGCTGGCACCAGTCTGAAGCACTCGCATGTTCAGGCCAGCAGGGCCTGGAGGACTGAAAGGTGAGAATTCCCCCTTCCCCTGCCCCCAGATTCCTCCTCTGCCCTCCCCATCAACCCCCACTTACTTATGGCTGGCCACGCTCTGTGTGCCCGGGAAGCAGGCAGAGAAGGGTTAACAGGGCTGCGGCTGTGGAGCTGGAGCTCTTCTCCAAGCTGAGCCAACCCAGGGAGCAGCCGTGGCTGGACAGGCAGGTTACCCCTTCCCTTCCTGCAGCCACAGGACAGGCAGTATGGGCAGCCAAAAGGAAATTGGGGTTGTAGTGGGGTCCCCCACTTACTTTTGGAGGGTAGTAAGTAGAGATCTGGGGTGCTGGGGGAGAGCAGTGGGCCCAATTTGGGCCAGAAAGAAAGGGAGGCACTCTTATACTAAGAGTGGCTACACCTGGGACGGGTGCCACAGCATGGTACACAAAGGCTTTTGGCCTAGCACATGTGCCTTGGGGCAGATGGTGGGGAAGCGGGCAGGGCTGTACTGCCACAACAAGGATTGGGTCCCTCGTGGTTCCCCCACCATCCACCCCTGGCACACCAACCTCTTACAAGTCAAGGTTGTGGGTATTTTTGGCACTCTGCCCAAAAAAATTACCAACCCCTGCCTTAGTTTAACACAAGTTGGGCAACACAATTTTGAGATGTCTAATGAGTGCTTAAAACTAGTTTCAGGTGTTACTGTGCAGATAGTCTAGAGGGTAAGAGGTCCAGGAGCTGCCCAGAATTACCATGTAACAAGGCGCAAAGAGTCCTGCCACTTGAACGTGGAAGGAAAGGAGACGGGTTTAGTTGTGTGGGTATGTTCTCATAAAAGAGGTAGTCAGTAGATTATCTATCAGCAGGTATGCAAGCATACAGATCATAGGTTTTGTAGAATAAAAATATGGTTATTTTATTATGTGCTACAAATGGCTTCTTTTTTAGAGCTATAGTCATGGAGCTGTTAGCAATGAACCTTTAAAAGTCGTAGGTATTTGTGTTTTCCCATGTGGGACAGGAAAGCAAAGTACGAATACCCTTTCCAACCAGAAATAAGACACACCAACAATTTCATTAAAAAAAAAAAAAAAAAAAAAAAAAAAAAAAAAAAAAAAGGCTTACCCAAGGTCTGCAGCCAAATGTTACAGACTTTGGTTCTCATTGGAACCAGAATCTGGAAACGGTTTTAGGTTCATCCATGACCAGCTGTAGGGATTATACACAGGTTAACGTTGAAACAGCGTACAACCAGACTGTTATTGCTAGCAAATGGGAGGGTATGATAGAGGATGAATCGCTCTGAGCACATCCTGATTTTTATAGTTTTCCTCTAGGAAATTAAAAACCTGTCACCACTGGAGACAGGATACTGGGCTGGATAGACCACATGTCTGACCTGTATGGCAGTTCTGTGTTCCTAAACTTTAAGGTGAGAGTTTCAAGGGTACCCAACAACGCCTTAAATCCAAATCCATGCGCATCCAGGGCAAGATAAGATCTAGCTCACTGCAAGCCCACATTTTGAATATCCCACTACATTTATTTCACATCTGACTTCTTGAGTGGTTGAAATCTCCTTGGCTGCCTTCAGTCTTATCCCTTGTGGCCATCTACAAGCCTTGTCATAATCATCCTGATCAGCATGCCTTGTTGTATTTATTGCTTAATTATGAAAGAGTAACAATGAAAATGAAAAACGGCAATATGGATTTTCAGTCATACAATACCAGTGTTCCATTTCCCCGAAGTGATGTAAAATACCCATTGTTATTAGCCAGAAATATGCTGAAGCAGCAGAAAAGCCAAGCAGCAAAGAAACAACCTACAGGCACAACATTTTCTACTGCTTCCAACTGGCTGCTTTGCTTCAAATAAGAGACATGGCAATTTTATGTAGACCAATTTTACGTTACATTCGGCGGTATAAAAGTAGCTTAGCCGGTAGTATACCGCCTCTTTCTCTCTGCAATGCTCTGAGATCTCTGAATATAAAGCACTAATATCAAGCTGCACATTGCTTAATATTACCTGTAGGGCCAAATTTTCATCGGTTGTAAAGTGATGCAATTCCACCGGCTTCAAAAGGTATGTAAATGCATGCCTGCCAAGGACAGAATGCTTACCTTCAAAAAGTCAGCATTTAGCAAACATTACCCTCTAGATCAGTTGTTCTCAATCTTGTTAGACTCAAGGCACCCCTCAGAAAGTGCCGGGTCTTGATTTTTCCTCATTTTGTTTTCCAGTACAGAAAAATACTAGGCAACTCCTCTGCTGCAGACAACTCCGAAAGTCCACAACAGGTCAGAATCTTTTAATTGCTATGGATTCCTATTTGAAATCTCTGGGGTTATCATGTGAATCATGTCTGTACACCTAACGGTGCTAGGTGGGGATGCCAGAGGGGCCCTCACCTGCACATGTTCATTGTGTGGCATCCCGTGGCACCCTCAATGGATCTGAAGGCACCCTGAGATGCCATAGGACCCTGGTTGAGAATCACTGCTCTACGGTATTTGGGATGCCATGGTCTAGGCAAAATATAAATAGTGTGTTGCAACTGCAGGCAAATGGTAACTTTTTAACTAATTTGGTTCACTTATGCAAAAAAAAAAAAAAAAAATGGAAAGACTGGGGAAGCGGAAGGTACTGGGGTACTAGAGAAATAATGGGATGTTACATCAAAGGGGACCCAAGAGAGCAGAGAGCCATAACAAAATACTTGGGAGGGTCCGTACACAAGAAGGAGTGATAAAGTAGAAGAAACTCTGGAAATAACACTGAAACCAAAGGGTCCTCATATTTAAAACCAAATGGTAGCTGAACTTGGACAAGCCTTGTCAGCCGCTACCACTGTGCACGGGGTGAAGCCACGTAAGATTTGGAGAGGCGTTACAAGGTCATGGAAAAAAAGCTTCCAAACAGACTATAAAAATCACAGGGGGTGAAAATAGGGTGGCTGAACTCAAGGTATTAGATGCTGGGAGGAATATAGCCGGGCAAATCCTTTTATTACTGAAGCTGCCATGGCAGGTGTTTGCCTCAGCAGTCATCTTTTCAAGGTTGCTTCTTTTCAATTACAGCCAGTACATGCACTTTCCTTGAGTGCTGCAGCCTGCACACGACTTGGGAATTACTGCAAAAAGCCTGTTTCTGACACAGTATAACACAGCTCTTGTACATACATTGACAAAGACTGGAGTATCTCTGAACTCCATGCCTCCGTGCCAGTTGATGAGTGTAAAGAAGATGTCTGTACACAGATGCTTGTCAGTGTAGCGCTGATAGAAAGGAGCTTCATGGACACGTAGGTGGACACTTTGCTGGCAGACAAGGTCTGGGTTCTACATCTGACTCTGCTGATAACCTGTGTGGAAGTGTGGACAACTTCACCCTTCATTACTGTGCCTCCATTTCCCTTCCCGCAATATGGTCCATTTAGAACATTTTTATAGTAACAGCCTCTTGTTATAAGCATGTCTATATTGGTTATAGGTATGTCTGCATCGGTGTGTCAAGTGTGACTGCAGCTCATATAGACACACCTGACAAGGCATAAACCAGAGGCTGATAGCAATATCTGCTCAGCAGCACAGAGCTCATCAGGGCAGGCTAGTTGTCCTTGCATTTATCCAGGGTCTCAAGCCCATTTTGCAGTCCTTGCTGAACTCTGCTGCTGCGGGAACACTTATCTGCACCTTTGGTGGCTAGCTGAAAACCAGCTCCTCTTTTCTACGCGAGATACAGTCACACCTCTCACTGCAGTGCAGACATACCTGTAAGTGTTGTGTGGGGAGCTGATCCCAGTTCATACAATATAAGCAAACAGCAACCCAACTGAACTGGACAGCAATCCTAGAAAGCAACTGTTTTTGAAGCACCACTTCTAACAATGCCATTACAGTGCCTTAAATTGCACTAGAGGCATTAAAGACGACAAAAGGAGTAGAGCTTTTTTCTCCCATTCTCCATTACTGACAAAAGGAAGGTGGCTGTTCTGTGGGACATATCCCAAAGGGGACCCCTCTCTAACAAAACAGCCAAGAGAATAAAGAAGTTTGAGAGCCACAATTGCTGCTTAAGTCTTGGAAATATCATCCTCAACAACAGGGCATTTAGAAGTGACTAACACAATACAAGATGCTGTATTAACAAACACAGGTGTCTCAGGTTTCTATGAATAGTTGTGTTGGCAGTGGGTTTCTGTTGTACTATCAGCAATTTGGTCCTTTGTAACATTAGGAAACAATGAATACATGCACCCTATCTTTTCTTTTTAATTCCTTATGTTGTGATATGAACCCAAGCACACCCTGTGCAAATATGCAGGGAAAATTAACTTACATTCATCATCCCCCCCCAGTTTTTTTTATTTTTTATTTTTAATTTAGCATCA
>NW_017728949.1:64089932-64097616 GCF_001723895.1 Crocodylus porosus | reverse complement strand
AACAAACACTTCTGCAGCATGAATGGCAGAAAGAAACCAAGCCCAGACTGTATTACAGAAACTGTGATCCAGGTTTTAATTGTGCTTTGCTATTCAGTGTTTTTAAGAACAAACAGAACATAAATTGACAAGGTGGAATGTAAAGACAGGGGTCGTGCTTTATAACATTACTCAGGTATAAATCATGTGTAAATGAACTCTTTTTCTAGTACAGTTAGTTCAGATTGAACCCACCATTCTTAACATGCGAATCTGGCCCAAGGACTTCACTAAGAGCTGAAACACAGACACATATGGTGGCAGACTCTTCAGCAGGATACATTCACCTTCCCCTGTACTACTGGCATTGTCAGGCCTTAACACAGCTAAGAAAGTCTGGTAGGATCAGTCAAGTGTTAAAAGCCAACTCTGTTGTTCTTAAACACTGACTTCCTTGCTGCCAGTGTAGCAATGAAATGGTAGAGCCAGGGGACAAGTAGTATGGCCAGGATTCCCAAATGCCAGGCCTATCCTGGGCTGTGTTCTCAGTTCCCAGTAGTCATTGCCCCCAGATTTAAGGCAAAACAATTATCTTATTCTAGCACAGTACCAAGAAACACTGCACCAGAATACAACCTGACCACAACTTCTACTTGATTTACTTTAGCTGCAGCTGAGAAATGATGCTATAGTCTCCTAAGGAGACTTGAGGTCCCTACTGACTCTCTCAATAAACAGCGCAATGTCCAGAATGAATAGGCGGGGTCAGTTTCGTGTCCAGTAATATGTTTGATGGCAGCTTCAGCAGAGAGGTCAAGAATCCCAGTTTTCCAAGTAGCTTGTTGGAGACAAAGGTAGAGCAATTTGGGAGACAGTGGGTGCATCTACATGAGACGGCAACATAGCATCAGCAGGCATGGACTATGATGCCACTGCAAATGTGCAACAGCTGCTAAGCTACTGCACAGGAGGGTGCAAAATGACCCGTGTGCTGCTGGGACCACACAGTAATAGCAGATACTGTGCAGTCATGTAGTATTTGCTAAAGTTGAGCACATGTGTAGCTGTGCCCATTATAGCACAAACAGACAACTAACTAACTGCCTTGTGAATAATCGGAAAAGTCAATTCATTAGGGCTATCAACCTAGCATCATTTGTGAACTCTACATTTATGACAGTAATAGCAAGAAGAAAAATGTATGCATTTTCAAGTCAGTTGAGAGTAAATAATGACTAAAAGGTAAAACTGGATTGAGGACATTTTGGTTGGGCATGTCTACACATGCAATTACAGCGCATGAACGAACTACAGAGCTTATTGTTCCACAGGTAATTGCCATTTGAATGTGCACCCATGAGCAATAAACTGCAGAGCAATAAGCTTGCAGTTTATTCATGCACAGTACATTGAGCCAAGGCAGAGGATCTGGGGATCAGTCTGGGGATCACAACGGGCTGTGAAGGAGCTGGCTGGGGCATGAGGGTGCTTCCGTGCGAGGCTAGCCAGGAGACAGCCCCCGCACTGAAGCACCCTTGTGCCCCAGCTAGCCAGGCAATGTCTACACACACACACAGAGCTGCAGTTTTTTACTCCACAGCAGGAGAGTACTTATATTTACAAGTATTCTCCTGTTGCAGAGTAAATTAGTTTACCCCAGGCTAATAGGAGCTGGGTCTGTTCAATATTTTCATCAGTCACCTGGAAGATGGGATAGAGTGCACCCTCAGCAAGTCTGCAGATGACACCAAGATGGGAGGAGGAGTAGATATGCTAGAGAGTAAGACTGTGGAAGGAGAATTGGGAGGGAGACTGTGATAAATTGGAGAATTGGGCCAAAAAGAAAATCTCATCTCTTGTTGATTTGCACCTCAAGTCTGTTGTTGATTCATCTCTGTTACATGTGCATGTTCACCTAAAATCTCTTTGACTGCTCTCTGCTCCCACGGTTTGCCCCTCCCTTCTTTCCAGGTACCCAAACAGGGGTACCATTATCTCCCAGGGACCACTTGCCCCCCGCATGTGTCATATCCACCCTATTCTTTCCCTGTTAAACCCGTATATGGTTAAGTTCCAATTGGTCTCAGCACTATTCTATAGGGGATAAGAGAAGAGCTGCTCCCCTATAAGCGGCTACCCCTCCCATAGTACACTAACACCTGCTAAATCCCTTCAATTGGTGAGGGGGTACCTCATCTGAGTACAGCCTGGGTTACATTTACCACCTGGGTTACCCCTACCCTCCCAAACCTGCCCAAACAAAAACCCAGTCTAACAAAAAGTAATTTTAATTAACCTGAGTCTTGAACTACCCGACCCATAACAATTTGATCTTTGCCATGAACTGCATGCGAACACAGGACACAGTTTTTTTTAGAATCCTAAAAAGTTGTATTTTTCATTAAACTGAACCTTGAACACTAAATCACCAGTAAAAATTTGCAAGATTAACAGCTGGAGTCTTGTTGCAATATTGTAATAGAAATTCAATGGATTCCCAAGTGAACCCAAGCAGCACCTGGTGGTAAAATTGTTGCAAAGCAGGGAAAATCCCATTTTCAGGTGTAAATCGGATACACGTTGAAAATTTAATAGGAAAAAAACCTCTCATGAAAGAAATTCAGGAGCTAAAAATAAAACATGTTGGGAGTGTTTTAAATGACCACAGTAAAAAAAAATCCAAAATTATAAAAATCAGCTGACGACATGGATACACAGACACAATTTAGGTTGCTTAATGCTGATTTTTGTCACATGGACACAAGAAAAGCGTAACATGGGCAACAGCTCCTCAGGTTCGTTAAGGAGAGGTGTAAAGTCCTGCACTTAGGATGGAAAAGTCCTATGCACCAGTAGAGTCTGGGGGCTGACTGGCTAAGCAGCAGCTCTGCAGTAAAGGGGGTTATAGTGGACAGTAAGCTGAGTGAGCCAACAGTGTGCCCTTGTTGCTAACAAGGCTAATGGTATACTGAGCTGTATTTGTAGGAGCATTGCCAGCAGATCAAGGGAAGTGGTTATTCCCCTCTATTCTGCACTGGTGAGGCCACATCTGGAGTCTTGCGTCCAGCATTGGGACCTCAGTACAGAAAGGATATAGAGAAGGTGAATAAAATGGTTAGGGGGTGGGGCACATGACTTCTGAGGAGAGGCTGAGGGAATTGGGCCTATTTAGTCAAGAGAAGAGAGAACTAAAGAGGTATTTAATAGCAGTCTTCAACTCCCTGCAGGGCGATTCCAAAGAGGATGGACCTGGACTGCTCTCAGTGGTGGCAGATGACAGAACAAGGAACAAGGGGCTCAAGTTGCAGCAAGGGAAGTTTAGGTTAGATATTAGGAAGAACTCTCTCACTAAGAGCAGGTAAAGCACTGGAACAGGTTACCCAGAGAAGTTGTGGACCCTCCATCCTTGGAGGTTTTTAAGACCCAGGTAGACAAAGCCTTGGCTGGATGATATAGTTGGGGATGGTCCTGCTTTGAGCAGGAGGTTGGACTAGTTCCCCACCTGAGGTCCCTTCCAACCCTAATTTTCAACTATTCTATTATTCTATTTTTTAATGCTTTCTTTAAAACTCTGATCAGACCATTAACTTGCTGCAAAATTCACGCTAAAAGGTAGGAAGCAGAGCTTTATGGGTATGGCTGATTTCTGGAGTAGCCAGAGAACTAGATAGCACTGGTGCCAGTTCACTACTAAACATATCACTCTTCCCATTCTTACCAAGCTCCCACTCATCTACAGTCCCATCCCAAAAATATTTTACATTGATCAGATCCCACTGAGTACTTCAAAGAAGCTATATTTATGATCCATTTTTAGTTTTCCTGGGGATTGATACAGATTCATAGATTGTTAGGGGCTGGATGGGACCTTGCAGATCATCAGTTCCAGCTCCCCTGCTCTAGGCAGGAAGACAGCTGGGGTTAGGTGACCCCAGCAAGGTAACTGTCTAGTCTCCTCTTGAAAGCCTTCAGGGTAGATGACTGCACCACCTCTGGAGAGAGTTTATTGCACAGTCTGGTCACCCTGACTGTAAAGGAGTTTTTCCTGGTATTAAGCCTGAAGTGGCCTTCCAGAATTTTGTATCCACTGGCCCTGGTCTTCCCTGAGGGTACCCTAGTGAACAGTTGTTCACTGAGCTCCTGATACACTCCTCTGATACAGCAATAAGCCATTATCAAGTACCCTCTCAACCTTCTCTTCTTTAAGCTAAAGAGGCCTGGGTCCCTCAGCCTTTCCTCATATGGCTTGCCTTGCAAGTCCCTCATCATACAGGTGACTCTTTTCTGGACCCTCTCAAGTTTTTCCACATCCTTATTGAAGTGCGGCACCCGAACTGGATGCAGTACTCCAACTGCAGTCTCACCAGTGCTGAGTATAGCAAAAGTATCACGTCCTTAGTTTTACACAAGATGCATCAGTTGATGCATGCCAGCATGTTGTTTGCCCTGCTGACCACCACCCCGCACTGATGGCTCATATTCATTCGTTGGTCAGTAAGTACCCCTAGGTCCCTTTCAGCTGTGGTGCAAGTCAAACTGTCACCACGGAGCCAGTATGTATATAGAGGGTTGTTTGCCCCCAGAAGGAGCACCTTACACTTGGAAGTGTTGAACTTCATCTGATTCCAATCTGCCCAACTCTCTAGCCTGTCCAGATCCACCTGTATCTGTAACCTATCTTCTGACTTGAACACACTGCCCCATAACTTGGTGTCAGCCACGAACTTGGCCAGTGAGCTTTTCACTCCCCCATTCAAATCATTGATTAAGATGTTGAAAAGCACTGGTCCAAGCACGGACCCCTGAGGGACACCACTGGCCACTTCACACCAGGATCTATTCATGAGACCTCTCTGGGTCTTATCCTGTAGCCAGTTTCCCCATCCACCGAACCGTCGAGCAGCTGAGCCCACAATCTTCCAGTTTTCCCACAAGGAAATCATGGCATACTAGATCAAATGCCTTTTGGAAATCTAGGTGTATAACATCTACCTTGTCTCCCATGTCCAAATGGTGAAACACTTGATTGTAGAAGATGAGACCTACCTCCAACAAAGCCATGCTGGTTGTCATTCAGAATCTTACCTTCTGTGAGCATATCGCACATAGATATGATTTAATGAGCTTTTCCCAGATATGGAAGTTAGCTGGCTGGCCTAGAGTTGCCCAGGTCCTCCCTCTTCCCCTTCTCGAAGATGGGCACAATGTTGGCCCTTTTCCGGATTTCCCCCGTGCACCACGAATTCCGTGCCAGAGGTTCCACGATGACCGCAGCCAGCTCCTTCAGCAGTCCTGGATATTGTATAACAGACACGCAGTGTATGATGTTCCATTCTAAAAGGCACTTGTCACTGAATTTTAGACACATTGCATACATTTTTATTGTAAAGAATATCGTATGATGGTTTGTAATAGCTTCCTCAAAGTCTTACCTTGTCAAAACAGTTTAATTCCCACACTGTTCTGTATTAATTCTGTACTTCTTGAAAAATGGTTCAATCAAAAAGCTGAATTCATTTAAGAATCATTTTCTTTTAATGCAGAAATTAACACACGAGAGTAAAAACAGGAAGAGCTAATAGCAAGTAAAATACATTTTTGTTGGTTTACAACAAATTTTATACATATATACATACACACATATACACATATATATATATATTCTGTAAAATATGTATGTGTATGTGTGTATATATACATACACACACAAATATGAATATGAGACAGATTCTTATTTTGTGAAATTCTTGGGGCTTTAGTCCCTGAATCTGTGGCACTTCAGAAGAGAAATTTGGAAGTGAGGCATAATGAAATAAGAGAGCAGAAAAGTTTGAGCCAATTCCACTTCTCTTTTTTTTTTAAATTGATTCTGTGAATATGTCTGTGATTTTAGAAAGAATCCATAATAGAATTCATTTACAATCAAAGGTAGGGAACCTAAACTAATTTATCTGAGCTTTGCACATTCATTTATAGCTTAATGGTTAATCAAATTTAGGACCTTTTGGAAGAGTTATGGCATTAGAAATCATTGCAGGACTAAATTACTTGCAAACTGCAAAAGGAAAAAAAAAATCCCTTATGTGCAAGTTGAGCAAGTTGTACAGAACACTAACACGTCAGCTATTTCATTGGCTTTGGTAATTGAAGTTAACAAGTATGTAAAGCTGGCTGGAAAATAGGATAGGTATTAGTAGATGTATTATATGTAGGGCATGGTTTAAACTGTGGGCCCGGCTCTCTCATATCATGAACGCTATTGTGGCGGGGACCCTTCGTGCCCTTCTCCTCCCTTCATGCCCCCCCGATTGGCTGAGGGCACAGGTTTAGGGCCAGGTTTAATTACAGCAGCGAAGGCCTTGCTCCCAAGGCCTCCGATTGTGGCTGGACCCTCCACTCCCTCTCTTCACCGGAAGAGGCAGGAAGAGCAGTAGCAGCCATCCGCCCCACATTGTTTGACAGGCAGGGAAGAAATTCCCTTTCCAAAAATGCTGCTTTGCCAGACTCCCAGGCAAATCACCAGCGAGTCCAATGCTGAGCTCAGCATCAGCCAATCAGCATGGAGAGTTCCTGTAGGGTACTACTTCACATGGTCCTGGGCTGAGATGGTCTTGGCTTGTCTTGCTATCTCCTTATCGAAGGCAGAGAGCAGCATGACTGGAACAAGGAAGCTGGCAGGAAATGGTGTACCTGCTTGAATAATCATGCCAAAAGCATCCTGCTTCCCTGATTGGCTGCTCTTATATCCACATGTGAGTTCTGGCTTCCTATCCTTAACTTTTCCACATGGTTGGGCGACTCATGCTGCTCCTATTCATTGAAGGCAAGAGGCTTGGAAGCGCCTGGCTTCCTTAGACAGAAAGCCCTAGCGCTGGGTACCAAGTTTGCTCCTGTGCACATGTTATCTTCCCTCGTCCTAAACCCCTGTGACACAGTTTTCCCACCTGGAAGAGCAAATACCCAGCCCCTCCAATATACATCCCCAAGCCCTCTTCCCCTTGTCCCTTTTGTGACCCCCTTCTCCCCTCCCCCGAGCTGCTAAGGCTTTTGCTGATGGCTGAGAAATGCTTTCTCCGGCTTGCAGCAGCCAGCTTGATACAACAAAATGCTATGATACCGCCACTTACCAGGGAACTTTCCAGCAAGTGGCCATATGATGGCATATTTCATTGCAAAAAGCATTTTTCATGAAAATCACTTAATTTCATGATTTTCACAAAAAATACAAAATCACAATTTAAACCAGGTCCTAATTATAAGTGTAATTTTATATGCAAGTGTCTTCTATACTCTGCGCTAAGCAGCATTGTGCATCCAATTGTAATCATAGTGATGCTAGAGCCATCTGTAAGCAAGAGGCAATTAGGGCTGTGTCCCTGGGTGTTCCCTGTACCCATGTACAGGTGACTCGGTCACTTTTTATTGTCCAGTGAATGCTATCCCGACATTTTGGTTGTGAAATAAAGATACTGGGAAAGCAAAGCAATTCTATTTCAAGTGAAAGTCTCTTCTACTCACTGGGTGCGTCTACACGAGACACTAACTGTGTAGTAGCCTAATAACTGCACAATATTGTGCCAGGCAAAACTCGTGCTAATGTGAGTGTTAGGCTACTGCACAGTTAGCATCTGTAAAAACCCATGTGCCAGCACTACTGAGCAGTAGCGCCAGTTTCTAAACATTGATTTAGTACTTGATAATCCAG
>NW_017728949.1:64084018-64088022 GCF_001723895.1 Crocodylus porosus | reverse complement strand
TGTGGGCCCGGCTCTCTCATATCATGAACGCTATTGTGGCGGGGACCCTTCGTGCCCTTCTCCTCCCTTCATGCCCCCCCGATTGGCTGAGGGCACAGGTTTAGGGCCAGGTTTAATTACAGCAGCGAAGGCCTTGCTCCCAAGGCCTCCGATTGTGGCTGGACCCTCCACTCCCTCTCTTCACCGGAAGAGGCAGGAAGAGCAGTAGCAGCCATCCGCCCCACATTGTTTGACAGGCAGGGAAGAAATTCCCTTTCCAAAAATGCTGCTTTGCCAGACTCCCAGGCAAATCACCAGCGAGTCCAATGCTGAGCTCAGCATCAGCCAATCAGCATGGAGAGTTCCTGTAGGGTACTACTTCACATGGTCCTGGGCTGAGATGGTCTTGGCTTGTCTTGCTATCTCCTTATCGAAGGCAGAGAGCAGCATGACTGGAACAAGGAAGCTGGCAGGAAATGGTGTACCTGCTTGAATAATCATGCCAAAAGCATCCTGCTTCCCTGATTGGCTGCTCTTATATCCACATGTGAGTTCTGGCTTCCTATCCTTAACTTTTCCACATGGTTGGGCGACTCATGCTGCTCCTATTCATTGAAGGCAAGAGGCTTGGAAGCGCCTGGCTTCCTTAGACAGAAAGCCCTAGCGCTGGGTACCAAGTTTGCTCCTGTGCACATGTTATCTTCCCTCGTCCTAAACCCCTGTGACACAGTTTTCCCACCTGGAAGAGCAAATACCCAGCCCCTCCAATATACATCCCCAAGCCCTCTTCCCCTTGTCCCTTTTGTGACCCCCTTCTCCCCTCCCCCGAGCTGCTAAGGCTTTTGCTGATGGCTGAGAAATGCTTTCTCCGGCTTGCAGCAGCCAGCTTGATACAACAAAATGCTATGATACCGCCACTTACCAGGGAACTTTCCAGCAAGTGGCCATATGATGGCATATTTCATTGCAAAAAGCATTTTTCATGAAAATCACTTAATTTCGTGATTTTCACAAAAAATACAAAATCACAATTTAAACCAGGTCCTAATTATAAGTGTAATTTTATATGCAAGTGTCTTCTATACTCTGCGCTAAGCAGCATTGTGCATCCAATTGTAATCATAGTGATGCTAGAGCCATCTGTAAGCAAGAGGCAATTAGGGCTGTGTCCCTGGGTGTTCCCTGTACCCATGTACAGGTGACTCGGTCACTTTTTATTGTCCAGTGAATGCTATCCCGACATTTTGGTTGTGAAATAAAGATACTGGGAAAGCAAAGCAATTCTATTTCAAGTGAAAGTCTCTTCTACTCACTGGGTGCGTCTACACGAGACACTAACTGTGTAGTAGCCTAATAACTGCACAATATTGTGCCAGGCAAAACTCGTGCTAATGTGAGTGTTAGGCTACTGCACAGTTAGCATCTGTAAAAACCCATGTGCCAGCACTACTGAGCAGTAGCGCCAGTTTCTAAACATTGATTTAGTACTTGATAATCCAGATAGTAAACTTAATGTGCAACAACTATGGTACATGTGCAGATGCAACCACTATGTTACTATTTCATTCTACCCCCCGACACGTAAACATTTTGCATAGCTTTGATTCTTACCTCTCCTGTTTGCTAACGGAAACCGTCATAGGGAAACGGACCATATTTATAAGCCATGGGTTTGATTAACCCAGCAACTAGGTTGATTAACAGCAACTGAGGCATGCAAATTACAACCACCCGAATCCCAAAGGACATTTACAGCCCATTAGAAACCAAGTGGAAGTACCATTGTTATTCACTGGGCCAATGCTTGGAGAAGAATGCTGGCTTTAAACCCCGGCAGGGACCCCGCTGGTGGAAACGGTCCAGAAGAGGTCTTAAATAGGCAATGAGCCTTGAGATGTGGCATCTGGCTATGGGCAGAGTGGAGATGCAGGCATCTTGTACTGCTAGATTCTCCTTTGAGGTAAGGGGAAGGGGTTAAAGGAAGTGCTTCCAACTATGCCTATTCAGATGGTAGCTTTGTTTCCTTATTTTTTTGCATTCTCTCAGATATTTCTAGTCTTTGGGCATGAAATTGAAACACGTGACTACTTAATAGTCATCTTGCTCTGATTGTTCATTTTAATCTACATGACTAGATGTTTCCCCACGAGACCCAATTAAAGCAGAAAGGGCACACAAATAGAGATGTTTTGAAAATGTGCACTTTTTGTTATCAAAGAATTTAGGACTATAATGAATTGACAATGTGGTACAATTAGAAAAGGTGAAAGGTCTGGTTGGTTTACTAGGCTCTGCTGCTTTAAATGGCATTACACTGCACTCCTATTTTGGCATTTGGTACAATATGGATGCATTAGTTATTCATGTATGCATGTATTTGAAATTAAAATGGAAGTGTCCAAAATACAAGTCCTAATGCAAAAAAGACTCAAACACGAAGACACAAGAGCATTTAAAGGTAAACAATCTTCTTCAAAAAAGAGAAATATAAACTTGTATTATCTTAAATTAGATCTTACTTCACTGTATGGCTTCCATTGCCAGTTTCTGAGCACCTCACACTCCTTAATTAATTAATCTTGACAACAACACTGTGTAAGGTTGACAATAGTAAGGTCACAAGTATACTATCCAACACCCCTCTTAATTACTCCCAAGACAGAGAGGCTATTAGCCCAAATTCTTCATTGCTTTAAGGGAACATTGCTTAATTTTGAAGAATTGATGCATGGGCGGTAGATAAAAGTAGGCAGGGAGTGCTCAATGGTGGCACTTCCTTAGCATGGCACTGAGGTAGGGTAGGCATGGATAAGCACAAACTGACCGTTCTTTAGATACTTAAAGATTTTTGGCACCTCCCATTGATTTCAGTGAGAATTAGATACCAATGTATCTTTGAGGATCAAAGCTTCTGTACTTTCCGCAAGATCACACAGGAACTTCGGGAAGAAGCAAGGAATTGTATAAGCATAGAGCAGGGAAATATAGACAGCAGAGGTCTGTAATGTTTTGTATTGGAGGGCTTTTGGTTGTAGTCATGTTGGTCTAAAGATGTGGGAAGGTAAGGTTCTTTAAGTAGATGTGATATCTTGGAAGGGCAGAGGACTGTGGACCTTATCTCTAACCACAGGATGCTTCCAATCCAGCTTGCACCATTGCCAGAGCCACATCGCTCCTTCACAGTACTGCCACCACCCTTTCTACTCAGCTGCCTGGGAAACAACCCCCTATCTCCCTGCCACACTCCCACCAAAATGTCACCAAACCCCACCAGCGCTGTAAGCCAAAAATGGCTCCAGAATCAGATCTACACCATGAGCCATAGGTTACCAACCCCTGATCTAGATTATTAGGTTAATGCCTTAAATAGTGGACCATTCGGCCTGTCTCATTACTAAAGATGTTCTTATGTCCCTTTCCATGACAGAGTATAAAGTACTATTGTACTGTGATAAAATGGACATCACAGCTTGTTGTTTCCTCTTTACACCCACTCAATCACTTCTTGTATGCTGCACTGATTCCAGACTCATGCCTCTCACAAGCTTCTTGTGCTGCCATATCAGCTCATTTGCAATGGCCAAACAAGCTGGGCTATCTATCACCGTTGTCTTCATCTTTTATTTTACGACCAGCAAATAAGTCCACCATGTTTCTGCCTACCCACACAGTCATGGCTACAAAATGCACACAAGAACGTGCACAAGCTGGCAAGAAGTCTGCACCCTTCCCAACAGGTTTGGAATTGGTCACAGTGATCTACACGTTTATAACCTCATGTCTTTATTATGACAATTCTGTAGACTAAAGTACAGAACAGCCTTAGAAAAGGCTGCAGTTAGTTCAAACAACATTCATCTACCTAGCCAGCGTTTTGGTCGCTTTACTAGCCGCAGCATCACATTGCAGGCTCATGTTCATCTTGTGGTCAATGATGACCCCCAAGTCTCTTTCTTCCATAGTGCTAGCTAGTGTAGCACTGCCGAGCCTATAAGGATGCTGCAGGTTTTTCTTCCCAAGGTGGA
>NW_017728949.1:64080918-64083610 GCF_001723895.1 Crocodylus porosus | reverse complement strand
GAGGTCAGCATTTATGGAGGGCAGGGGATCTCCCCCACCCAGACCTCCCTGTCCTGTAGTGGGCATGGGCATCCCATGGGACGGATGAAAGACTGACACAAAACTAGCCATTTAATAGGTTGGCTTTTTCCTGGGTGTCAGTTGTCAGTTACCCCATCTGGTTCAGCGGGGGTCCAATGTTGCCCTTATTTTTCCTCTGGCTCCCCACATATCTGAAAAAAGACTTTTTATTGTCCTTGATGCTTAAAGTTAGTTGGAGTTCAGTTTCAGCTTTGGCTTTCCTGGTTTGCTCCCTGCAGGACCGGACCAGTGCAGAATAATCCTCCTTGGAAATTAATTCCGTCCTCCATCCTTTGTAGGCTTTTCTTTTTAGCCTTAGGAGGTCTGCTAGGTCCCTGGAGAGCCAGGGGGGCTGCTTCCTTGAGTGCCACTCCAGTCTCATTCTCTGGTTGATTTGCTGTTCTGATTTCTGCTCTTATCCTTGTGCCCCCTACCCCACTCCTTCACTTTTTTCTTCTGGCCCTCTCTGCTGCTGTTTTGCTTGTCCCTACATCAAATGGCCACGTGCCACACAGAGGCTGCCCCTGACACTTGTGGCACCTGTGCTGCAGGTTGGCCAATCCTGCTGTAGGTGATCATGACTTTCCCTAGCTGCTTCACCAGACTATCAGCTTCCAGAGAGGAACATGGAGGGCCATCTTTTCTGCATGGCTCAGCAACTGAGCTCTGAAATTGAGAGCCCACTCCCCCAAGGAATATCAGGATGACCATCCACCTCGTCAGAACAGAATTAAAACGTCACTACTTCATCCAATATGCCTGCAATCGCATCACTTTTAAAAGTAAAACATGAAGCAGTATACATCAATGTATATAAAATTAAGACAGTCCAGGTCAGGGAACCACAAACTTTGAAAAGACAGATATAAAGTTTGCAGCTTGCCTTCATCTCTGGATGGCATCAAACTAAAACTCTGCATTTTGACAGCCCCAAGCTTCAGATAAACTTGCATCTGGATTCGAATGACCAAAAATGATCAATAGGGCTGAAGTTTCACGCTTCTCATTTACAAGGCAGAAAAGTTTGGTTTAAAGTTTCAGGAAATAACAAAGAACAAGTCCAGGAACAATCATTTTTCTTACCCTAAGGCCTAGTTCTGCTGTCTCGACTCAGAGACAGCAGTACATGGAAGTACTCCCAATGGTCTTCAATGGGATTACTAATCTGAGCAAATATTACTCTTTGATTGACAGGGATAGAATCAGGCCTGAGGCAGCCAAGCAGAAAGTGAACACTAGCATTTGAGCACAAATGCCAATGCTGGAACAAAAACTGATATAATGTACCACTGAATACATTTTGGAAGGCTACAAACTGGGACAGGAAAAGAAAAAGGGTTTGGGTTTTTTTTCAGTTTAACCACATTAGAAGCATCAGATTAACTGACCCAGGCCAGAGGCAACAAAGAACAGAAAGCAAAGCTAATGCCGATTCATCGGTGAATAAACCAGAGATTGCATCAGAAGTTTCTGTGCATCTTCAGCCTCTTAAATCTCTTACAAAGTACTGTGCATATACACATATGTACGTGCATGAGAACAAGGAGATAAAACCAGGTTGTAATTTGTTGTTGTTTGCCCGTTTGCTTTGTGTTTTTCCTCTCTTTGCTCTTGTGAAAGTCTTCCTGTCTTTGTTTGTTTATATCAGCCACACAAATAATGTCCCCAAACCCTGCCTTTTTCTAGATCAGAACTGTGCAACTTATTTGGCCTCACAGGCTGGATCCAGACTATGTGGCTTGTGGGTCAGATGAGCCATCTTCGGTGGTAGGACAGCAGCAGCTACCATAGCCATTGTACTGGCATGGCTCTGAAACACAGGAGGTGACCATGTTTGCCTCTCAACCCCTGTTGTCCCCTGCTGTCAATCTGAGTCACCAGTGACAACCAACAACCCTTAATTTGGGGGTGGGCAAGGGGATGCAGGAGTAAGCAGCAGGGGTATTCAGCCTCCCCGGCTTCTAGAGCTGCACCAATAATTTAACCATTTGCCAGTCAGACAGCCCTGGTCTAAATAAATTCTGTAGTAAGTAGCTATGCTGAACACCAAAACTGTTCTGTTCCTTAGGGGTCCAAAGCTTTTTGTAGCAAAAATCAAAAACAACTTTTATTCAAATATTACCTCATTAACACTATGCCAGTGCTGCAGAAAGAAACAACTGCATGAAGCTTTCAGACAGAGGCAGAACACCGATTCATTTCAGCAGCTGAACGCCAGGGCGGTACATGTCATATGCCAGTTGCCTATGGAAAACTCTTGGGCTAGGGACAGGGCATTTATACACACAACTTTTTGTCCCATAATTCACCAGAGATCTGCCACTTTGGGGGCAGACTCGATTAATTGCACGCAAGCTGATGCGAACCACAATGCACCGCATGCAGATGTATAAGCGGTGAAATGAGTGTCAGAGTGCAGAAAATGGCAGTAGTGACTTTTGAATTAAAACACCTTCTCTGTTACCCATGTTACATGTTACCCATGTTACCTGGGCAGTACTCCAAGAGCTATCCTGTCTCCAACTGAAGGGATCAAAGCAGGTGCACAAGCACTGTGGGAGATGTAGGGACTCTCCTTCCCCTCTAGAGCAGAGACAAGACCACCAATGGGGACTTAACCATATACCTTTTA
>NW_017728949.1:64065782-64080907 GCF_001723895.1 Crocodylus porosus | reverse complement strand
GGAGGGCTAGCAGCTGTGTTTTTTTCTAAATCTGCTATTGATAATGCATTTTTAATAATATTTCTAACACTACAATGCCCCAAGGGAGCAGGAGTCAACAAACGTTAGACACTTACAATGATAGACATATTCATCCAGTTGACAAAAGACAGGGTTAACACCAAAATATAAAACACAAACAGCAGAACAAACAATACAGGTTGATGAAATATAAAAGGCACAAAATACAAAATGTCAAATAACACGGAATATAGGGCCTAGGTAACTGGAAGGGAAGAAAGGGGGAAAAAACACATTGGCCTCTTTCCACTGCAACAAGAATTTCTCCCCATTACTTCACTCATGTCAAGACACCCCAGCTGGGACTTGAAGTCAGATCTCCTATGTTGTAGGCAGAAACTCTACCACACAGCCACAAGTGCTAACACTAGGCTGAGCTGCTAGGGGTCTTGGCCTTCCCCGCCCTCACGTCCAGCTGCCTGGCCTCTGGTCAGAGGAGCTGGAAGCAGGGCTGGGAACCTCTCAGGTTGCTGCTCAGATCCTTGCTGGAGCAGGGGAGTCTCTCCTGCTGGCTACAGCTTCTCACAGGGGATCCTGGAGCCCAGCGGGGAGCCTCTCCTGCCGGCTGCACGCCGCGCTGCTGAGGGTCCCACTGCTGCCTGCAGGTCCTGCTCTTTCAGGCTCTTCTGAGGCAACTGTTCCTGGCCCAGCTCTTTGAAACTCTTACCTTGTGGTCCCTTACAGGTCCCTCCTGAGTCAGCTGCCCTGCCCCTTTTATCCCCCTCCAGGTGACCCAAGGGGCCAATCAGGGGACATGGAGGGTGAGTCTCTGGGGCCTGATTGGTGAGGAAGGGGAATCCCAAGTCCTCCAATCATCTTGTACCCCTTCAAAACCCCTGATCTAAGTCACTGCCAGCTAGCCCATCACACACATAAACCATAAACTGGTTTAAGTCATCAGAAATAGTTTCATAGTTTCTAGGGTCGGAAGGGATCTAATCTGACCCCCCACCATGGCAGGAAATAATACTGGGGTCAAACAACCCCAACAAGATGTTCATCCAACCTCCTCTTAAACACCCCCAGGGTAGGAGCCAGGACCACCTCTCTTGGAAGTTGGTTCCACACCCTAGCTGCCCTGACTGTGAAGTAGCGCCTCCTGATGTCTAATGTAAACCTACCCTCTGCCAGCTTGTGACCGTTACTCCTGGTCACTCCTGGCACTGCTCAGGGAAATAGTGACTCCCCCAATACCTGCTGATCCCCCCTGACTAGTTTGTAACAGGCCACTAGATCCCCCCTCAGCCTTCTCTTGTGGAGGCTGAACAGGTTCAGGTCCCGCAGCCTCTCCTCATAGGGCCTGCCCTGCTGTCCCCTGATCATGCAAGTGGCCCTCCTCTGGACCCTCTCCATGCTGTCGACATCCCTCTTGAAGTGTGGCACCCAGAACTGGACTCAGTACTCCAGCTGTGGCCTGACCAGTGCTGCATAGAGCGGGAGGATCACCTCTTTGGACCTGCTTGAGATGCATCTGTGCCTTCCTGACTGCCTCCCCACACTGCCAGCCCATGTTCATGGAGTCGTCATTGACAAGAAGATTCTTTTCCGCCTCCGTGCTGACAAGAGGGGAGTTCCCCAACCTGTAGGTAAGGTGCCGGTTGTTCCTCCCTAGGTGCATCACCTTGCACTTGTCTGTGTTGAATCCCATCCTATTCACATCCACTCACCCTTGTAGCCTGTCTAGGTCTGATTGAAGCCTGATGCTTCCTTCTAGTGTGCCCACATCCCCCCACATCTTAGTGTCATCAGCAAATTTGAACAGGGTGCTTTTTACCCCCTCGTCCAAGTCGCTGATGAAGATGTTGAACAGTGCAGGCCCGAGGACCGAGCCCTGTGGAACCCCACTGCCCACGTCCCTCCAGATTGAGAAGGACCCATCCACTACCACCCTCTGGGTGCGGCCCTCCAGCCAGTTAGCGACCCAATTGACTGTGTGGTCGTCAACACCACAGGTTTATACCTGTAATAAAACAGTAGTTCAGTACACATAAACCAGTTTCAAAATGGCTGGACCTGGCTTAATATAAACCTAGTTGAATGTAGCATCAGACTTAACTGATTTGGGGGTCAAACCAGTTTATGAAACTACTGTCCCAGACCCCTTCCTGTTTTAAGTTAAATTTGAGTCCCCCAGCATGCTTTCCAACCCTGGGCTGGACTGTGCTGCCTGCTCCAGCAAGAAGGGTTGGAGAGGAAAGGGGAGGAGAGTCAGGGCCTCCCCCCCACCCCCAGGCAAAATTCCAGCTGGCTGCAACTGTGGACTACAAGTACCAGAGACACCTGGAAGCAGGAAGAGGAAGTGATGAGCAACCCTGCAGAGTCCAATTGATGCAATTCTGAACTGCAAGTCCCAGAGACCTCAGAGGCAGCAGAAAGAGGAAATGAACACATAACCCCTGCTGACTACATGCCAGAGAGCCATGCTGTAGCACCCCCCAGCGTCTGGCCTGAGCTACTGCAGGCTTGTAGCTACATTTCGTGAATCCAAAATAAAGTGTGTCAAGTTGCTTCTCAGTTTAATCTCTACATTTTAGACTAATATGAAAAGACTGAATCAATTCAAACTCAGGGTTTTTGACTGTCTGTACTTAGCCCTAAAGGCAATAAGGCCCTATGAAAGTCAGCCCGGCAGAACCTGATTGCAGGAATGAGGTCACAGAGCTTGACCCAGTACACAAAGAAATCAATTATTTGTCTGCTGCCACATGCTAACCTGGGCCTGATTCAGTTCTTTTCTGGGTCAGCAATGACATGACAAATCGCCCAGTAAAACCCAGGTTCTTGGTGCTGCAGGTGATAGTTTAAGGAAAGAAATCACAACATGTTATTTGACTTGATGCAGAAGTTACTGGGTGAAATTCTATGGACTATGTAAAACAGGACATCAAACTAAGGTGTTTTAAGAATACCATCTGGTTAAGTATCTAACACTTCCAAAAAAATACTTGAAGAGACCCTCAGGTTTTCTTAATATGTTTTAGCAAAGTTATTCTAACTTTAATGGGGAAAAAAATACCGGTTTCCGCAGCATTTGAGGGATAAGGGGGCTTTAAACCAACACTCTCTCACACATCTACTGAGCACTTTAATCTGTGACATAACCCACTGCTGATTTTCTGCAGATGTATCTGTATGACTGAGTGGAAGTAATCATTTCTCTCCTCACTGTCTCCAAATAGGTAAAAATACATTTGACCGAGTTGCCCATTATTTTTTGGAAATTTTGCTTTCGCAAAATCCTGTGAACATGACACCTTGGCAGAAAAACAAAACTTATCATGCTCTTTAAAGAGCTAATCCATTGAAATTGGTGATTCTCTCTAATAGGAAAAGCAAGTGAAACTTAACATTTTTTTAAATCTCCTTCAGTGAATGAAAACAAAACCATTTCAAGATAATGCACAGATCTACATAAGCATCAGGAAAGTCTTCAAGGAAAATGATTCAAGTGACACAGAAAACAGCAGTTTCAATCATTGCTACCACCTCCCCCGACACAGGAGGATCCTTGCATCAAACAAAGCAGGGGCCTAACTATGGCAGTCATCTCTCTAGCTATATAGGGAATACTAAGGGCTTGCAAGGGTTAGTGGTAGGCCAGCTTATGCAGAAGTTTATGGTGTCCAACCAGCTCCCTAGATGCCACATCTTTAGGCAGCATCATTTAATGCAATCCTAAGTCTTTACTCCAAAGCCTACCTAAGTTTCAGGTATAGACAGACTGCAGGGGAGGTCCCTCAAAAGATATATTGAGGAATTTCCACACCAGATCAGTTCTTCCAAGCAGATAGGTCTGAAGAGCTAAATCACACTGAAGTGACAATAGAAGATTTTTACTAGTCAATAAATTAAATATTAATAGGTCGCCTTGATTGGATGCCATTCACCCAAGAGTTCTGAAAGAACTCAAATGTGAAATTGCAGAATTGTTCGGCAATAGTATGTAAGCTATTGTTACTGCCTCTGCACCAAAGGACAAGGAAATTTCCAACAGAGCACCCATAGATACTTCTTCTTTGAGAAGGGCTCCAGTGGTGAACCCAGGAACTAGACCAGTGACTCTCACTTCCATCTCTGGCAAGTTGGTAGAATCTATGGTTAAGAATAAAATCAGCAATCACATAGATAAATGTAATCCACTAGGGAAGAGTCGGTATGGTTTTCTGCTTCACCAGTTTTCTGGAGTTCTTTGAAGGTTTTAACAAAGCATGTAGACAAAGGAGATCTGGTTGACATAATATATTTAGATTTTCAAAAAGCTTTTGCTCCAGGCATGGGTGACTGGTGCCTCCTGGCTCTGGGGGGGGCACCAACTGCCAATAGCCAACAGGGGGTCAGGGGGTCCCCCAGCAGTCGAAACTGGAAGTGCCGCAGACGCTTCTTAGCGGGGGTACTGGCCGGTACACGCCAGTCCTCGGCTGGTGAGGACCAAATTTTAGGGAGGGCATGTGCCCCCCCCCCTCCATGTTTCCCTTCCACGTGTCACCTATAGCTTCAGGATTTGTAGGAAGTTTCTTTCATAAATTAAGAGCCGATTAGAAGATAGGAAGCAAAAGGTAAGGCTAAATGATCACTTTTCAAAATGGAAGGGGGTCAAAAGTGGGATCGCACGAGGATCGGCGATTTGTTCAACATTTTCAGTAGAACCTGGAAACAGAGGTGCACTGTGAAGTCTCCAAGTCTGCAGACAATAGTAAATTGTTCCTGGTAGTCAAATATCAAGCTGACGGAGAGGAATTACAGAAAGCTCTCACAAATGTGAGGCTAAGCAAAAGAGAGAAGTGGCAGATGAATTTTCATGCTGACAAGTGCAAGATAATGTTCATGGGGAAAAATAACCTCAGCTATACATGCACATAGTTATGGGTTCTGAACTAGCTGTTATGTCTCAGGAAAGAGACCTTGGAGTCATGGAAGATAGTTCTCTAAAGACATCATTTCAAATGTGCAGTAGTGACAAAAAATGCCAATAAAGAATTTAAAACAAGACAGAAAATATCATCGTGCCACTATTCAAATCCATGGTGCATCCACATCTTGAATACTGCATGAACTTCTGGTCTCCAGAAAAGGATGTAGTAGAATTGGAAAAGATATAAAGAAGGGCAACCACGATGATGGATGGTATGGAGCAGCTGTCATACAAAGAGAGATTTTCAAATTTGAAAAAAGTAGGAGGACCTAGGTAGGCTTCAATCAAATCCCCCCTATCTGAGGAGAACCTACGGAAATTTGTAGGAGACAGGTTTTAAACCAACACTCTTTTCTCTGCTGCTTAGTCCTCTCATCACCAATATTAAGAGACAGTGCAGTCACTGCGTTTTTCAGGGCCAAACTTCCTGTTAAAACCCAGGAGAGTGAAGGCCGGGGTGGAGAAGGGAGAACAATGTGGAATCACACAAAACCAAAGTTGGGAAGGACCTCCAGATGTCATCTAGACTAACCTGCTGCTCGGCAGAATCATGTCCATCTCAACCATCCAAGACAAAATACACTTTGGCATAAGACAGTATAGACTGGTGAAATATATTTGCTGAAGAGGCAAAAGGGAAGGATTGTAGCAGAGAAAGCAACCAAATTCCCAGCACAGAATTAGAAAGTGTAAGATAAAGCAGATGCCCACTATTCCAATGACCTACTCAAATCATGCCTGTGGGAGCACATAAAATGCATCAAATACCAAATAATTACTGCATTATTACTAGTGCAGCTATCACAGGAACAGTTCTTATCTCCACTGACTCATACACACACACCAGTATAAATGACGGCTGCTGTCCTTCACTATGGCATTTGTCCACAAACCCTCAGGTCACATTTTCAAATGTTTAGCCTTCCAGTACTATGGATAGTATCTGTGTGGCTGCTAAAATTAACAGTTAGGCTGTAACTGTTTTACGCTGTAACTGTATTATGCCCAAAACCTAACCGTTATGAAGAACAGCTGAAGATCACTAACTGATGTCATTTCTATTTATACTGAACCAGGCATATTGCAGAGTCTGCATTCCTGAATTTGTTAATCACTAATTTTGGCCTTGATCCTGCAAAAACCTATGGTGTGAGAGAACCCATCTGTTCATGACGAGCTTCGCTGGCTTCAGTGAGTCTCCCAGTTCAGTGGGTGCAACAATCAATCCAAGCAGAGCTTCCACAAAGCTCAGTGCTTGATCCTGCTTGTATTTGAACGTGAGAGTCTGTCATTTAGTTTGGGTGAGACCAGCAAAGATTCCTGCAGACCCCCCCCTTTCTTTAGGGGGGTGTTAGCAGAAGTACACCCTCCTTTACATGTTCCATCTT
Organism: Crocodylus porosus; assembly: GCF_001723895.1. Lineage (NCBI taxonomy): Eukaryota > Metazoa > Chordata > Crocodylia > Crocodylidae > Crocodylus > Crocodylus porosus. Next base: position 64,074,547 of record NW_017728949.1, on the reverse strand, counting down.
CCAGAGCAGGATTGAACCAACTATTTGGGGGCATTTTCTACACCACACTTTTTGCCCTGGGAGCTGAAAATCAGCAGAGAAATGTTAGGCAGAAGTTCATGCAGTATTCAAGATGTGGATGCACCATGGATTTGCATAGTGGCACGATGATATTTGCCTTCTGCCTAACATTTCTCTGCTGATTTTCAGCTCCCTGGTCTTCATCTCCAGTGAGAAACAGGCTTAAAGGAAGGCCAGGTAGAGGAAGTCTACACCAGTTGTCACTATTATCCACAGCTTCACCTGCCCTTCAAGGTGAATGAGTTGGGGCAGCGGTTCCCAAGCTCTGACAGATTGCGCACCAATTTAAAATGATACAACCTTAAGTACCACCAGCAAATTTGCATCGTATAAAATAATTATAATAAGTCTGTTAACATGTAGCACTGACAGGTTGTCCACATACCACTGGTGGTACCCGTACCACAGATTGGGAACTGCTGAGTTAGGGAAAGAGAACACATACAAGATAAATGAAAAAGGGGTATATCAAAAAGAGGAACTAGAAAGGATTGAGAGAGAGATCCCATAATTCTACAGGAGGGAGATCCTCGCGGTCTGCTCTTTTTGAATGAGATAATAGTAACAGGACTGATTTACGTAATCAAATACATTGAGTGAATGAATACAAGCAGCAAGCATTTAATCCAAACTAATCTGCAAATCACACTTCCAAGAAAAACCAAAGAGTCTTATGCAAAACAAGCAGAATAGGATAAATGACATTGGACATGCCAAAGGAGTATGCAGATTTGAAATAACGTAGTAGGTTGCAGATAGCTATGAATTGCATGACATAAATAAAAGATACCAAAAGTTATGTTAACCATAATGCGCATCAGTGACACAGACCTGATCATTAAATAGGCCCTGTTGCCCTTTAAGAAAATGAGAACACAGCGCACAGAAATACAAAGAAAATGGGACTTCAAGAAAAGACAGATGTAAAAATTATTCTCAGTATGTTCTACCTGTGGTCTCTGCTCTCAAGACAGACCAACTGCATGTTCTGGGGGTACAAATGGCTGTTCATATCACCTTTCACAGGGGCTTACAGGATAATTATGCAAGGATATTTCTTTTTAAAAGCTGAAAGTTAGATTTTTGTGCTTCAGATATATTACTCTTAAAAATGACTAGTGGCACGGTGGCTTCCCACCAAGTATGGAGATGAAGAGGAAAAGCCATTTGGACCACACTTCAGACTCAGTTGGAGCAGTTATACCTCCATAACAACTCCCTACCTGATGTCTGGATTTTGCCCATTTTCTTTCATCCCTAAATGAACATGGGAGAAGGAAAAGGATGGTTCCCTCTCTTACCACGAGTATCAAAGGAACACAATCTTTGCTTACATAAATATCCTTGCTGTATACTCCATATATGAAGTAGATGTAGATGCCTTCTCTAATTTAATTATGGGTGAGCGTCTCTTCTGTTAGGTCAGGGGAGGTCCACCTGTGTCCTATATGCCACAAGTGGCAAGGGCAACCTCTCTGTGTGGCATGTAGCAGATGGGAGAGGCAGCACAGCAGCAGATATGCAGGTAAGGGGCTCTAAGTGGCTGATCAGCCAGGGGAAGGGGATCCAAGCAGCACTCAGGGATGGTATGGGGTTTAATTTGTAGCATGCCTGCCAAAACTGTTTGGCACCCACTGTGTTAAGATGCTGAGTGCAGTCCTACTAAAGTCCCTAAAAACTTATTGATAAAAGGAGGTAGACAGGTCTTCCTCTTATTCACTGTCCTTGTTCCGTTTTGTTTTTCCCCCCCGATTTATTCCTTAGGTTAAGATAATGATGTTTTACAAAACCAAATTCATTAGTATAGTTTTCAGAGACTCAAGCACAGTGGAATAGGATTCCACTTAAGCAACTAATAGATGGAATATATTTATATATTTGCCAAGGCCCTACTTTTTCCTTCCAAATGGTTACAAAATATACCATACTGGGAGTTATGGTATCTATCACAGACATGATAGACCTGAAGTAAGACCTTTTATTTTATTTTTGGTGGGGACTGGTGGGGGGCGGGGGGAAGGTGGTAAGTTGGAAACTGAGCAGAAAAGTCTTAAATTCTTTATTCCTTCTACAAAACACTGTCAACACTGCATGCTTCCAAACAGTTGTGATATTTCTATAATTATTATACACCGACAAGACATTGTCATATCCACCTGATTCTGGGTGACAAGAAGAGTTCATTAATCCTCTGATAAAAGGATCTGGATTACAATTATTTTTTGGCTTATTATTATTTATTTTCCTGTACTTCAACAAATGGAAATGTCTACTTGTTTAAACACTGATTGACACAATGATCAGACCCACAAGGGCATAGGGATTTATTTGTGGGGATCCGATTGTAAAAAAATCTTGTTCCTTTAAGATACAGATTTTATCTTTGAGTTTCCCTCTACTGGGATCTGTTGACAGTTGGATTTAGCTGCTGTTGCTGTAAGTAAACATGCAATCCTCTGCTATGGGCAGCGAGCTTGTGAAATATTAGTAATCTCTCTATATATTAGATTGTGGTATAATAATTATAACATTGCATAATATAATTATGTGGTTATAATAATAAAACACTTTGTCCTGATCATTACTATAATATTTCAGGTGGGTGGCACTGTAGTTATGGAAGAATCATACATATTTAGCTTTTATTGTTAATTTACTATATTTTGATGGTTTTTTCTTGTAGTAAATGTTCCTAATGTCTTGATATCTTGTTTCCAATTCATTATTACAATATCTTCTTTCTTCTGTATATAAAAACCTATCACATTCACCCCACTAAATGCATGCTTAAATGTTTGGCAATCAATATTTTTTTTTACCTCCTATCAAATCCTCCCCCAATATATTATTTATACTTCTGGCTATGTATCTAACCCTAATCTGGCAGTGGGCAATTATATTGGCTGAAGAGCTGCTTAACAAGGTTTGGTGAGCTTTTAAGGGCCACATCAGTAGCTAAAAAAGAAAAAAGGCTGCCAGAAGTCTTGCAGCACATAGTGGCACTTAGGGTTCTCGTGCCTGGTACAGGCACTGCTGCCCAGCGATGCATGGCTCCAGCCAGCTCTGCACATCCCCCTGCTCTTGCTGGCCAGGCTGCCTCTACCACTGAGGCTCCCCGCTGTGCACATGTAACTCATGCACTCACGCACCACTGTAGAGAAGCCGGCTGTCTTCACCGCTCCCTGCTACACAGGTCCCGGGACTCTGCCAGAAGTGGAGGGGAGCCCCAGCCCCTGCTTCTCAAAGGAGTCCCGGGACCTGTGTGGCAGGGAGTGGTGAAGGCAGCCAGCCCCAGTGCATGGAGCTTCCCTCTGGTAGTGTGTGAATGCAGGAATTGCATGTGCATGGCAGGGAGCCCCAGTGATAGAGGTGGCCCAGCTGGGTTGTGGTCCTCACCACAATGTGTAGCATTGGCTGGAACCACACTCGCTAGGCAGCGGTGCCTGCACCAGGCATGAGTCCCCCAAGAACCCCCACTAGCTTCAGGGGCTTCACACCATGGGAGAAGTGTGTGGGGGGGGCCACTCTCTCACACCCACTCTGCCCACCCAAGCTCCATGCTGCTGCCACCAGCCTCACACTCCACACTCACCACCCAGCCCCTGCTGCTTCCCTACCTGCTGCCCAGAACAAGCAGGATGCCAGGGAGGCCAAGCAGGTCCCCCAGCAGCTGTCCCACCCAGAAGCTGTGCCCTGGCCAGGCTGGGCCCTTCTGCCCACAAGGGTGGGAGTGAGGTGCAACAGGGTATGTTGGGAGGGGTGTGTATATGTGGGTACCTCATACCCACCCTCGTGGGCAGAAGGGCTGGGCAGAGTACAATTAGTTGGTGGGCACCATGGGCCAGATTAAAATGCCTGGTGGGCCAGATCTGGCCTGCAGGCTCAATTTTGCCCACCCCTGCTCTAACCCATCCTGTTCTCTCTCTAAATATAAATGCATCCAACAGTATTTCAACATCATAAATGCATTAATGTTTCATACATCCCAAGATGTATAGAAAAATATAGGTTTTTTGTTTTGGGGGGTTTTTTTAATCTAAAAAATAACTTTAGTTAATAGAAGTATGGAACTAAGAATGCGAGGCATTTTCTAACCACTTTGCCCTTGTTATCTCAGAGTATAATGACATTTTCATTGAAAATTCCATTTACCCAATTACACTATACAAGTCTTCTGGTAGTGCCTCCTTCCAGCACACTTAGCAAATAACTTGATACTGGAATGCCCTTGAGAGGGATTCGCACCAGGAAGTTACAAGGTGCTATACATGTAGGCCACAAGTGTCCCTTAAACATCATTATAAACTTGAGATCTAAAATCATCTTCTTTCTGGCTACAAGGTCCACAGAGAAGTTTGTGACCATCCAGTGAGATATATGTATAGCTGTAGAATGCTTGAGTACAGCTTCCGGTAGTGTAGTAGTAAAGCATCTACACAAGATGCTTTACTGCAAAGTAGTATGGTTTACACAGTAAGTGTGCATCTACTTGTGTACGTGCTTATTCTAAAATGAATTTCACTACTTGTGAGTAAATTTGCTACTTGCATTTGCACATAGAAAATTTACTCACAAGTAGTTAGTGTGCAGTAAAGCACATGTAGATGCCAACTGGGAGCAGATTTGCTCCCATCAGGCCTGCCACTGGACACCCAGCCTGAGCTCAGCCCCAAGGCTCCACAGCTGGAAGCCTCTCCTGCCCCAAGGCTGGGCTGCCTCTATGGCTCTTTTAAAACCTGAAGGCATTTTGAGCCCTGGGGCATAACAGCAGGGAGCCTGGGGAGACTCAGAGTGCCAGCCTGCCTGCAGCCCGGTACCACTGCCTGACACCACAGTGCCATGTGGCTGCCAGACCCTTGCCGTTCAGCCCTGTAGGCTGTTGCAGGCTGCTTCAGCACCTGACAGCACCTGGGCCCAGCTTCAGCCAGCTGCTGGCCACCGGGACCAGTGCCAGCTGCCCGCAGCCAACCCTCAGCAACCTGTCTGTGCCCTGCAGCTGCTGCAGGGCATTGTCTCATCTCATGGCTCCTAGTCCCATGCCATACCCCACTACCCAGGCCTGGCAGCACAGAGACAGCCTCATAGAGACCAGGAGCACTGTCATGGGAGCCCCATGACATTGTCACCAATGCCATATGACATCACCTGGTCACAGTAGGAGACTAGAGGTGCAGCAGCAGTTCGTGAGGGGTGGGCACTCCAACACCCACATGAGGGGCTGTCAGGCTGGATGCAGAAGCCTGGGCATGACCAGTCGGAGCAGCTCTGCCACAAAGGTCAAGGTCTTGCAGGCACAGTGGATCACCATCACTGACCACAATCATTGGGTAGGGAGTGCCCACAACTCCATGCACTTTATGCGGCAACTGGATGCCATCTTTGCACCCTGGGACTCAGGCCACAGCCATGCTGTGTACAGCAGCACGGGAAGCCTACCCAAGCCTCTCCTCCATCCTGGCACTTGTGGTGAAGCATCACTGGAGGAGGGCCCCTCAGGGTGCCAGAAGCCCATCACGCTGAGCTTCCCACCCCCAGCCTCCACCAGCAGCTCGGGGAGCCCAGGCAACTGCCTGCCCCAACAGGTCCACAGGCTCAGCCCCAGCCCCAAAGTGTGACTGTCCATGTCACTGCTGGCTGCCAGCAGTGCTAGCTCCTCCCTGGGGTGGACCCCTGGCCAGGCACCCGCACCCCACTGCCCGATGAGTCTGCCAGGAGCTGCACACCACTACGGCCAGGCAGAACCAATCAGAGCCACCAGGCATGCCAGCCCCACCCACATGCTAAGCCTTGCACTGGCAGGGGGCCTCCTTGCCCTGGCCCGGCTGCACTCCCCTGGCCACCGGGTTCTACCCCAACAACATGCAGGGAGGCAGGAGACAATGCAAAAAACTTTGTTGAGCAACCCATGCCCTCACAGCTAAGAGGGCAGGGGCCTCTCACACACCGAGGAATGCATTAATGCTGGCAGCAGTGTCCATCTCAACTGTGGTAGGCAGGGATGTGTACCACAACCACAGGTAGTAGTGGAGGTTGCACGGCAACCTGGGCTTGCCCTTCTCACCATTGAAGCTCAGGTGAGCAGGCGAGCCTGAGGCACCATGGCAATGAGCAGCAGAAGGGCGCAGTGGATCAGGCACCCCTCCATCCATGCAAACAGTTCCTTGTGCAGCACCCAGGATGTGCAGCAGTGGCATGCTTGGAGCACAGCACTGGCATGGGGTGGGAGGGGAGGTCTTTCCAAGCCCAGTGCCTCAATTGACCAACTGGAGCATGGGGCTAGGGCCTGACCCTAACTGGAACAGTTCCCAACCTCCACTCCATGATCATGGGGCAGGGGCTGGAGAGCCTGTTCCGCACCCAGCTCTGCAATTCTGGAGCTGGGCAGAGACCAGGCTTCCCCGCCCCAACTCCACGATTGGGGAACAGGGGGGTGGGAGATCCTTATCTCCTATTCTGAGCCCTGTGACTGCAGAGCTGGCGCTGGGAGATAAGGATCTGGCAGCTGCCTGCTCCATCACAATGATGAACCAGGGGCATGGAAATAAGGATCTCCCAGCCCCTGCTTCCCAGTCTCAATCTCAGAGCAGGGGCCTCGGAGCAGGGCCCTACTGCCAGGGCAGGGGGACATAGTCCCTGCCCAGGCTCTAGTGGCATTGCCTGCCCTGGAAGCAGGGAGCAATCTCTTGCTCCCTGTTGCCTGGCTGACCAGGATCACATTTGCTCTTAGACAGGCATCTATGTGAACAGTATTGCACAGTAACTAATCTCAAGTAGTTTTGCTACTTGCATTCGCACGTAGCAAATTTACTCATGATTAGAGCCGTTTACTGTGCAGTAAGTGTGTGCATGTGTATATGTACACACCCTCTGTACACATATTAGAAATAAAGGCTATTCCAGTGGGTATATTGGGACTGTCATTTTGGGACTTAAAATGCCTGGGACTTCTTGGACTTCTCTGCCAAATATGACCTTCTACAAAATATTTATCCTTTCCTGTCCCCTAACTGTAAAATGAAGGTAATATTGCTGCTTTACTGCAAGGGTGTTACAGATGCAAATTAACAACTGCCTGGTGCTTAGACAGTATGGAAGTAGGAGCCATACAAACAGTGTGGATGGATGGATAGATAGCTGAAAGGATGAATCCACCCTCACACAAAGTGTTAACATTATTCCCACAGTTTAAATACTTGTCCTCTGATAAATCACTGTGGGAAATTATATGTAAATGAGCATAAGTTTTTGTCAAGAAAACCCTGATTTTTGACAGTATCAAATTTCCCATAGCTTCTAAAGACAGTTACTGAATACCAGTGTTAACTGAACTCCTTCCCCAACCCCCTTTATTTTTAATATTTCCTTTACTGCCAGTAGTTTTCTTTGCATAAAGTTCATGTGTCAAAAATTGAAGGTAATGGTGTATTATTATTGCTTTCCTTTTTTCAATCCTTCGAACAGAGAAAGGAACTAGTAATTATTATTCTTTGCTGTGATTTATGTCGCATGTCTTGAGAACTTTTTGCTTAAGGTTATCCGAGGGAAGTTTTGGAATATATGTAGACAAAGAATTTTTTAAAATCTTTTGGTGGTGCTACCAAGGAGTAACGGAAAGTCACGTTTAACCTTCCAATGGATGGGCAGGATGGGTAGCTTTGCTCTCCTCAGCTGCCTTTAGTCCCACTGAGCTGCAGTCCTTCCTACCTGCCTGGAGCTCTGCTCCATTTGCTTGCTGCCATGAAGCTAGCTCTTAAGTTATTATAGGCAGCCCTATACCCCCTACCTGTGTTTTCTTTTGGCTGCTTACTCTCCAGCAGCTCCAATTTTGCTCCAACTGCTCACTGAAGAATAGGGTTAGCCATGATGCCCCCTGGGGGCCAAATTAGTCCTGCACCACTCTGGGTCCTCAGAATACCCTCCCCTTTTTCAGCTTCACATGCCATGATGGCAGGTACTCAAGGAGATTGCCCCAGGATCCTAGAGTGCTCACTGCACCTCTGCTGACACCAGTTTTGCCTCTTGGGCACCAAATGATGGCCAGATCTGTACTTTAGGGGCAATAGTTGTGGCCTCCAGCAACCTCCACAGTGATACCCATGACTCACAGGTGTGATTCCATTTTTTTCTCCCAATAGTGCCTCCTGGGCCCCACCTCTCTCTTGCATACTTTGGGTCCCTGGCCCTGTCTCCTGGGTTCTCCACCTCCAGACAAGGACGCTAGCTTTTCCTGCTCCACCCCCCAAATTCTTGCTCCAACCCTGACCCTAGCAAAGCTGCTCTCACTCACTCTATTCCAGCCCCGGGGTCCCTGACCCATATCCTCAGGTACCCCTGCAACCCCCAAACTGCTCCACACAGTCACAACCCAAGCCTGTGGTCAGAAACCAAACTTAAAACACCAAACCACTGGCTCTTAACTTAAAGATTTACCTCCACCTTGGGTCTCTGCTATACCACCGCCCTAGGGCTATGCGAAGCTTTGGGTGGTGATTTGATTCAGAGGAGGTTCAGCCCAATTCAGTGGCCAAATTTCCAAATCCAAATCAAATCAGGGGACCAGTTAAAAGCTCTGAATCAATTCAAAGCTCTCCAAATCTTTGGAAGAGTTTTGGAGAGCTTTGATGTTTCGGATAGTCCCGGATGGCTGCAGCAGGGAGCTGCAGCCAGACTCCGAGCTGGTAAGCCGGTGGGGAAGGGAGGCTGGG
>NW_017728949.1:64064228-64065377 GCF_001723895.1 Crocodylus porosus | reverse complement strand
TTTTCTTAAAGGGCCTGAGCCACAGTGGGCAGGGCACTCATGGGGGGGCTGGGGCAGCAGAGAGGGTTCAGGGGGCTCATGGAGAGCCCCCTCATGCAGCGTGGGGCAGCGGGGATTGCCCCCCTGCCCAGCAGCACCTGGTGAGTTGGGGCTTCCCCCCCGCCCCCCAAATGCCGGGAGCTGGAGCAGGTGGGGCAGGCATTGCCAGGCTGCAGGGGATGGGCCTGGGTGATTCAGAGATTCTGCAGCAGCCAAATCTCCAAATCAGATCCATCTGAACTGATTGTCTGACTGTCCCCTGAATCATCCAAATTTGAATCTGAAGTGAATACTAGCCATTTCACACAGGCCTACCCCTCAGAGGATTCCCTCTTGGCCCTTAAGATAGCTTCCAGGGATGCAGAGTTTCTTCTTGCAGCTTGTGTTTTCTGGAGCCACTTTCTCTGAAGCAGCCAGAGCCAAATTGTCACTCCGGGTCAGGAGCGTGTCCAACGGCTTCACCTCTTTCATTCAAGTGCTCTTGACCCACCTCTCATGTGGCTCATCCACTCAATGAAAACCATGCTCTCCTCAGCTGCCTTTAGCCCCATTGAGCTGCAGTCCTTCCTACCTGCCTGGAGCTATGCCCTGTTTGCCTTGCCAGGCAGTAGGCAGACTTCAGTTATAGGCAGCCCTATACCCCCTACCTGGGTTGTCTCTTGACTGCTTACTTTCCATCAGCTCCAGCTTTGCTCCAGCTCACTGCTGTATTCTGCTGCCCTTTCTCTCCCCCAAAGTAGCATGGGTTAGGGGGCCCTGATATTTTATATAGCAATACAAATCCAGGGAAAGGGGCTGGTATGATGAGTAAGGCATAGGGCTAGAGCTGTGCATGCTCCACACTGACTCTATCCTGCCTTTCCAACCACCACTGTCTCTGATCCCCTCTCTTTGTTTAAAGAGACTAGTTCTTGTTATAGTCCTTAAATCTATGCAGCCATGTTAGAGGCAGTCACAATCTGGTCCTAAGTTAGTGTTTCAAGGGAAATGTAGAAAAATGTCAGAATCATTTGTCCCTCTGTTTCATTTCATAGACATCAGGGCTGGAAGGGACCTCGGGACATCATCGAGTCCAGCCCCCTGCCCAAAGGGCAGGAAGTCAGCTGGGGT
>NW_017728949.1:64059774-64064128 GCF_001723895.1 Crocodylus porosus | reverse complement strand
TTGCCTCTTCATCTTGTATTTCTTCTACAAGAACTTCATGTCTTTCACAATCCCCCCTCCAGCCCCAGAACTCAGCATTTTCCTGCTATAAAAAAAAATATATATATATTTTTTCATCAAAAAAATTAAGTGATTAATTTTGACCTGCTTTATTCACCGAGTTATGAAATGATACTAAAGTCAAAACTGTCCAGTTTAAGTTAAAGACAATATCTCAGGGTGAGGTTACACTTTACAATCAGACCACATTAAGGGCACTTAAAAACAAACGATTCCACATTAAGGCTTATTAACAAATATTAAGTGCCCTGTAAGTGACTTAAAGTTATGCTATTTCAAGTGAGATTATCTTTGAGCTGTGCTACTCAGCTCCAATTAATTTAACCTCTGGCTGTTCACCTGAGATAAAACTACCAATATGAGATCCTTCAGTATCCCAGGAAGCACTGTTCCCAGGTAGACTCTATAGTCATGGAGTGACTGTTGGGGACTGCCCCCACCACTAAACAAGTGGTCTGAAGGGCGAGTGGGGAAGAAGGGGAAATGTGTGAAGGGGCAAAGGATCAGAGCAAGAACAGGAGGGGGTAGCAGGGACAGGGATGGAGGAAAAAAAAGGGAGTGGGTAGGCATGGAGTCACCAGGCTAGTGCCCCCCAGCCCCTGAATCTCCCCCTCCACCCCTGGATTGCTGCCCCCTTTCACCCCAACATTTCCCCACTGCCTGGATGACCCCCTCCAACACTGATTGTCCTCTGACCCCCAAATTGCCCTTGCTGCCCCATCAGCCCTTCCAACCCTGTTAGCCTGAGAGCAGCAGCAGCAGAGAGAGATGGGGCAAAGGATTTCACCTCCCTGCCTGCTCCCAGGCTCCCTGTAGCAGCCTCATGGATTTATATCCAGGCCTCATTGGGCTCTGGGGGGGGGGGGAAATGAAGCAAGGAAGGAGGGTGATGAGCTGTTCGGTAGCTTCAGGGCCTGGTGGAGGTTAGATCCAGGTGTGGGCTGCAGGGATACTAGGTGTATTCAAGAAGGGTGAACCCTCCCTTCTGCTGCCACTGCTTTCAGGCCAATTGGAGCATCAGGATGGCAGTCCAGGAATGGAGGACTGCCAATAAATCAGGAGGTGAGGGGTGGTGATCTGGCAGGTGTGTGAGGAAATTGGGGTAGCAGGCTATTGATTTGAAGGCAGGAGGAAAAAATTCAGGAGGTAGGGAATCCAAAGGGCATGGGGGGGGGGGAAAAATTACCTCTCCCCACTGCCTATATTGCAGCTGGAGAGCCAGCAAGCAGGGAAGGCATGGAGCAGACTTGTAGCCTTGAGCCACATCCCTGCTCATCAGCCTTTGAGCAGCAGATCAGAGCTGTGCACCTTAGGAGAGGTCAACCCTAAAATATGCCACTAGTCATTAGTACATGCAAATAGTAACACTACCATTCCTTACAATTGGCACCTCTATGATCTAATATGAAATCAGTTTTCTCTCTGTCTAGTTTTAGGGTAAGCTTACCTGCTTATTATCCTGCCCCTCTGGTCTTTATTCCCATTCTAAAAAAAGTTACTTCAACCTGTACATCTGTGCATTATAAACCTGACTTCTTTACCACATACCTAGCAGAACAACTCCTCTCCAAATGAAGAGGTCATTAAATAATTGGACATCTCTTTGCATGCCATTGAAATGATTGTTCTTTAGAGTTATTACTCCCCTCTTTTCAGTTTACATAATTTTTCCATTTAATACAAGGAGCACATAGTTGAGCAGGTTGGCAAATAGCTCAAAATGTTTTTACTAATCAGGACCTTAAGACAAACTAAACATGGTTATTAATATAATCACATTATAGCAATAAGTCTTTAGTCAACATTCAGACACCCATAACTTTGTGAAACCAAATTTAATTATAGCAAGTTAGACATTTCCCCAGCTTCCAGCTGAATTTAAGATTCTGGGACAAACTGAGACTTTATGCACCATCCTGAGCCAGTGCTGAAGCAGCAGTCTAGGAGCTTTCACAATTTGGCAAAAAGCGCCTTGATGCCCGCCTTGCTGGGGACATCAGATCCCAGCAGTCTTTCCTGCCCAAGTGCAACGGGGCCAGACCCAATGACCTAAGGTCCCTTCCAACCCCTAACAACTACAAAACTTCCCTGGAAGAAATGCTTCCTCTCCTTATTCTGGAAGGACAGTTTGGAGGTAAAACTAGAGCAAATGGCAGAAAGGCGACACCAGTAAAAAGTTACTGCACTTCTGCTGCACCCGCCGCACATAAAGGAAATGCAGTCTGAGTCCTATCTCCCTCTCTGCTCCAAGGAAGGAATGAGTTCAGCCTGGGCTCAACATGCCCCCACAACCTAACACCAGCTATCTCCAGAGACATGACTCCACCCCTGTGCTCCTTCTGGACCATTATAGTCCTCAGGGCAGTGATCAAAGACTCATGAAAAGCAGCCTTTCAGAAACTCAAGATCTGAACCATTAATAAATCTGATTACTCTATCATGTAAATGTGACAGTATGGATATGTGGTTCATTTACTATAAAAGTCAATTCTTGAAAATATTTCTGGTCAATACCCTGTGGATCAGGTGGTTAGTATAAGAAGTTTAACAGACTTAAAAAAAAATAAATAAATAAACAGTTTGATTTTGCTGCTGCAGTCCCTAATTATCCTGTTTCTTTTACCTTCTAGATCATTTCTGGCCACCTGTGTTTTTTCTGGGAAATTATGAACTGTGTTCTGAGAGCAAATTTAAAGTGTTTAGAGAGCTCAAGGACATGAAGCTATAGTACCCCGAGGCCCCTGGCACACGTCACTGAACAGCACAATGAGATCCGTTCCCTGATCCAGATAATTATGTCACCTGCCATGCCTCATGTTTGTGGTACGATATGTGATTTTTGGGACCCACTGACCCATCAGCTCCTAATTGTGTGATTACTACTTGCCAGTAGGGGAGACCATAATCTGGATCCTTGGCTCTTCCTGCACCATGAAGTAGAAAGATGAGTGCCCAGTAAATGGGTGTGGTCCCGGGATTGGAACAACAATCAGATAATAGACAGTCCCAGCTCCAAGACTGCACTGGAGCCAGTTGGAGACTCCGGCATGATCCTAACAATTAGCTGATTGTTGACTGCAGCCCCAAGACCACAGCAGAGCTGGTTAGAGACTGGTGCAATCCTGAAGCTGAGACCTTTGCTGTGTAGATGGCTCTTCCCAATGCAGTTTTTTGATGGTGTAGATGCACCCCTTATGTCACAGGTAACTTGAACCCTTCTGGTTAAGCACAGCCCTTTGACACTCCACATGAACTTAACCATGCTACTTTCTATGTTACTCATGGAAATTGTGGGCTCCTATAGACATGCGGAGAGCAGCACTCCAGCGTGTTGGAGCAGACTCAATTAATCGAGTCTGCTGGAGCACAGAAATTGACATGGTCCTGCAGCCTTCCATGTCACGCGTGTCAGCATCCCCATGACAGTCCGCCCCCCCAAAAAATGGTGGCAGTGTGCTTTGAAATAAAACATGTTTGATAAGCTTTAGTTCAGTGTGCCCTGCTGCCAGTTTCAGTGCAGGAATACATGAGGATGCTGACACACATGATGTTCAGGCTCTTTAATTAGCGAGCCATGCTAATTAAAAGAGCCCGGTGCCGCATCACAGAGCAGGTGTAAAAATGCCCTGTGTGGCTACAGAATTGCAGGCTGAACTGAACACATCTCCACAAGTAGTTCAGAAACACTAAACATTTTGATGTCTTTAACTTACGCAATAAAGAGCTAGGAGCTAAATGTATACATCTAAGAAAAGACAGGCACCTACAATAAACAAACAAAATAAAGGCAATGGGTACTCAGCTTCACACTATTCAAAATACTCTGGCACATAAGAACATAAGCATTAGGCCTGTGTGAAGCACCTAGTATTCGCTTTGGATTTGGATTCAATTCGGGGGACAGTGATTCGATTTGGTGATTTGAATCGCTGTCCAGAAACAGTTCGGCCAAATCTGAAATCACCCAGGCTCATCCCCTGCCTGCTCTCCCAGCCCAGCAACAGCTGCCCGCCTGCCCCAGCGCTCCTGGCAGTTGGGGGAAAAAAAAGCCTCGATTCACCAGGTGCTGATGGGCAGGGGGATGATCCCCGCTGCCTGCCACTGCCCCACATTGCATGGGGGGCTCTGCATGAGCCCCCAGACATGCCCCCCCATGGCTGCCCCACCCAGCCCACTTCTGGCCCTTTAAGGAAAAAACAGAAGAGAAAAAACCCTGGACTCACACTTCCTGCTGGCAGGGGGGGAATCCCCACTGTCCTGCGCCATGTGGGGGGCTCTTCCATGAACCCCACAA
>NW_017728949.1:64047633-64059464 GCF_001723895.1 Crocodylus porosus | reverse complement strand
AAAAAAAAAAAAAAAGATTCAGACCTTTTAACTGGTCCCCTGATTCAGTTCGGATTCAGAGATTCAGCCACCAAATTAGGCCAAATCTCCTCTGAATCAAAATCACCACCTGAAGTTTTGCGCATCCCTAATAAGCATCATAGTCAGAGCAACAGTCAACCGAGCCAGTATCCTGTTTCCGACAGTGGCAGAACTGCAAGCTTTAGTGGGAAAGCACTGCACCGAGTATATATCTAGAGTGATGTACTGTATCCTCTGTTCATTAACCTTCTAGGCATCAAGACTGCCAACTCAAGACTTTCTTTTTTTTCTTAACTGACAATTTGGAAGCTGTTACTGATATCCAAACTTTTTTTTTTTTTTTTTTTTTTTTTTAAAACAGATATATGTTTTACATAATGTAAATGCAACACTTCTGCTAGGCTGGGTTGAAATGTAGGGATTTAACACCAACCATACTAAAAATGTGTGTCATTATCAATAAAAAGTTTGCAGCCCATTAAAAAAATCCTTTGGTTGGCAACAGCAGTGATTGGTTGCCAACAGCAATGGTTTTATATTGTGCTGCCCCCACCCTGCTCATCCCTATACCCGATAGCATGCTGCCCCTTCACTGCTTTACCCTCACTGGCCCAGGCCCCACAAAGGACTATGGTCTGCCTACCTGTGACCCTGCAGTGTTAGAGCTAAGCAACAACATGCAGCAGCAGCAGCAGTAGCATACAGCTAGGGTAGAGGGGGCTGTGGAGGTCCCAGTGGGCTACCAAGTCCTGAGAGAACTGCACTGCTGCTCAGAAACCCTGTACAACTTCCCCACTCTCTGCCAATCCAGACTTGCCTCCATCTTTTTGCTTTTTTTTTTTTTTAATTTTATTTTTTAAACAAACTTTACAGCCAGGCACTTTTCACCTACTTTTTATGGACTGTACTTAATTTTGTGAACAGTTGGCAACCCAGCCAGGCATCCATCATCGTTGGCCTGGAGATGCCAAAGGAAACATCTCCAACTGTTCTGGCACACATTGTCCGATATAGGCAATGTGCCAATATCTTGCATCACAGAAATTAACTACTCACAAATAATCACCATCTGTATTCTATGCATCTGATCTAAAGCTCAGTAAAGCCAATGGTGATCTGCCCGTTGTCTTCAAAAAGAAAACTACAGAAGTCCATTGAAGACCAAACATTTACATTCAGTGTGCAATGCATTTTTATTCTTTTGTAGCCCTGTATGAATCCTAAGACTTCATGAATCCTCAGCAAACATACTGCGCAAGTCCCTCCAAAGCTGTTTATGAAAAGCAGTACTAATTTCACTGCAGCAGTGCTTATAAAAATATTAACATACCAAGATACTGCAGGTTCCCTCATTTATACTACACTAATTCTTCAGAATGCCATTACCACTGAATCATCTATGCCCCTTATAGTTTTCATAAATTAGCCACTTATAACAAGTACCACTCAGACCTTATTGTTGCACATCCAAACTACAATACCGGTAAGCTCACTGAGAATGAAATGCTTTATTAAAACTGATAGTTCATCTGCTTTTCCAGGTTCGGTTCCAGGAACTTTTCCACTCACTTCATGTTAATGGCCTCAAAAAAATAAACCGTTTCTAAATTGAAAAGTATTTTCCATTTGTGTGAGAACTATACATGAAGAAGTACAAAACCTCACGTATTAGTCACAGTAGCAAGATTATTTTTGTTCCCTTCAGATCAAGTTTATTAAAAACAAAGTACTTTTCAAGTTGACTGAAGATACATTAAAGGCACATTTTGGCTGCTGAAGTAAAAAATTGAGTCTTTTTTTTCCCCTCATATCTATCATACAAGAGCTTGGACTCTGAAACAGCATAGCATTATAGAAGGTCTAGTTCCTGAAGTCTTTTGTATGAATCGCAGTTCCTGCTCTACTCAAGGAATGGCTCTATTATGAGACAGGTGCTGGCTATGAAGAAGGATGCACAAGCAGTTTTATTTTGATTTCTCCATTTTCAAAAACCCTGGTGTATTCCACGCGGGTGGAGAAACAATGACTATTTATGCCCTTTCACATGGCTTCATGCTCTGAACTAGTATATGACTAACAGAAATCCTTCAAGATAGATGGCAAGTAATAGATGTGTTTTGTTAACAGCCTATTTTTGCGGAATTCACTTGTCAGCTGAGCTGACTTCCCTTCTCTCCAGTGCTATGGTTGAAATGTTTCAACTTTCGAAACATTTCAGCTAGCCTAATTTTGTTTCAAGGCTATTTTAACATCCTTTGTTTCACTCAAATTTTGCTGTTTTGACCTCAAAATGAGTCAAAACAGTATCAAAAAAAAAATCAAACAGCTGGTGAAATTTTGCACAGCCCTACTGTCCAACTCCTGCTGTCAAGCCTAGGTGAACCTTCACAGCAAAGCACTTGTACAGTTCTCCTATACTCCTTCCCTTATCTGGTCAGCTAGCTCCTTGGCATGAGATAGTCATCAAGCTGATTTACTTGCTGCTTTCCCTCATTTCATCCTTTTCCAGCCCTGGTAGGTCTACATGCATTTTCCTCTGGTGCTCTCCCTGTCATCAGTATTCTTCAGGAAATACCAGCACTGTCAAAGGAACTCATATGAAATGCCAGGTAGGAGATTCCACTCAGAAGTCCTACAAACCTCCTAATGCCTTTCCTTTCTATTAGGCACATCTGCTGCCATGCCCCATTAGGCACACCCACCCCATTAGATCCTGATGATGTGCACCTGGTGCATCACTGGGCAGACCTGCCTTATTTAAGGGGTCTAGGAACTCTGTGATGCCTATATGGACCCAGGTGCTTTTCTTGTCAGTGGAATTACTGATATATGCAAGGCCAATGCATGTGTATAAGGATTTTCAAGCTATTAAGCCCATTATTTGACAAATATACTTCTATTAAAATGCTATAAACACCAGGCTTTCAAGAAATCTTATCCATTGATGCTTCCAACAACAACATCATAAAGGAGAATTGGTTATTATTAAATACTCCACACTTTCCATATTATAAACAGATCTGTTCCACAGTTCCTCTAAAGCCAGCACTCCTTCCAGTGATTCAACTGAGATCATGCCAGTGACAAGTCTGCAACATTGTCACAATTAATTTCTACTTTCAGTATCTCAAGAATGAAAAAAAAAAAAAAAAGTGACAAATATTTTAACTAAAGGAAAAAGGCAAAGTCACAAAGAAAAAAATCTTTACAAACTCTTTTTAGAATCTGGAAAGTAAAAAATGTTCAGACAATACCAGAGGAGATTCTCTCAATTTATTATAAAAATACCCATAAAACAGAGAAGATATTTTTCCGTCTTGTTGCAATATAGATAGATGTGAAATCTCCAAAAATACTTTTATACGTGTGGAAATTATGGTTTTTGGGCTAGGGGTATCTCCAGGATTTAACTTCCTTTCAGCCAACAATACTATAACTATCCACCCAAAGTTATATAAAGAAATATTTACAAAAATAAAGTGTTTAGCACTCAGTGGAGCAATACCAGAAATCTACCAAATAAGAAGTACCTCAAAACCTGTTCTAAAGAAAAACATGAAAATCAGTTTGGACTGGGTGAAGGGTCGAGTCAGACACAAACTCTGAAATCTTGAAAAAAAAGGATTCAAAAGCCCAACTCTGGGGAGAACGATTGGGACTAGCTACGTCCTATCTACACTTGCCAGTCTAAAGTTTAGTTAAGGTTTTATATATATATAGCCATTACATTTCAATGGACCTAACCAATGTTAAGCCAACTTAAATGACAAATCATGCAGGTATTCAGAGAGGTTAGAAATCAGGCACAAAATGGCACCCCCAATCTAAGTTAGTTCACCCAAGTAGATCCAACTTAGATTGCGACTGGGACCTAGGAAAGGGTTAATCCAATCTCACAGATGCCTGTGCACATTCAGTGCAGCCCCAGGGCTGAAAAAGCCCAGCTGCTCATTCCAGCCCTGGAGTTGTGTTAATCACGCCCCACTGGCCTATTTTTGGGCACCCTGACAAGGCGACTCCCTCACTTTCCTGCAGAGCCAACAACCTACTCGCACTCCCAAGTGCTACCCACCCCTCTCTCTACCCCAGTATACTTACACCACCTTACTTAAAATATGCTCTCCACACTTAGAGCACATGCAGTGAATGCTTGTTTGCACCTGAATACCACATCCACATGAGCAGGGGCGTGCATTTGCAGCATTACACATAGTAGTGACACAAATTTGTACTCCAGTGCACACCCCTGATCACATGACTGGCAGTGGGACACATCATCATTCTGCTCCATGTGCTGCAGGGGGGCCTGGCTGGGGCACAGGGCAACTCAGTGTGGGGCTAGCCAGCAGGCATCCCACACAATGAGGCACCCTGTGCCCCAGCCAGCCTTGAAGTGACACATGGAGACATTTCTGCATGCTCTGCAGTGCACCCTGCACTGATGCACCCCGCATCCCAGCCAGCCACTCCCCAGAGTGCCTTGAGATTGAGGAGCAGGCAGCCCTGGGCTGGCTGCTCCCCTGTCTCTCCATGCATCAGTGCAAGGGCTCAGCTGCAAAGCCCCTGCACTGAGGCATGAGAAACCCCCATCTTGAAGCACACTGCAGCAAATCCCAGTAGCAGTTTTTGCCCCAGTGATGCCAATTAGCAGTGCTGCGCACAGTTCAATGTGCAACAAGTCTCAAACTGGCCTAAGATATTAAACATGTGGGTTTACATTCTTTCTTCTTGACGCACTTGTATAAGTCAGTAAATCATACTAAGCTTTGAAGAAGCTGCCTCGACTCACTACAGGTTCATACTGCTCCCAAGCTCCAGAAGAAAATTTAGCAGCAGGACACAAACAAAGCCAGATCTGGATTTTAGGTCACTGTATTATGAAAGCAAGGCAAGTTTCTAAAATTTGGATCTGGACAGATTGAAAACTGAAAGGAGAAATGTTGATATTAAATTTGCTTAATTCCGTTTCTTTAAAAAAAAAACAAAAAACAAAAAAAACTGCAATTCTCTCTGACAAGTGTAACTGAAAACCCAGTATTTGGGGGACCTGGTATTTCTACTATAAATTAACATCCAGAGTTTATATCCAGCCCAGTGCTATTTTGTTCACTGGTTCACATTTCAAAAGAAAGAAAAAAAAATTTTCAATGGCAACCATCCTGTTCCATAAACAGTTATGCGTATGCCATCACAGCCTCATGGACTTCAATGGAAGCATTACCACAGAAAAGCTAAGGATATGTTCAAATGGTTGCAGGATTAGGGACCTTCAATTTCTGTGCCTTAATATCTGAAGTCTATAGAAAGGAAAAGTAGATGTGTAAAAACTTATGCCATTGTAGGCTGCTTAAGGACTGAGTTTGATATCACAGGGCATTTATAGATGTGCTCCAGGGCTATGCTCAGCTCCAAGAGCCATGCTAATTAAAGCGTTATACGTATCAGCGTCCTGCACTGACAAATGTCAATTAGGTGCTTTGAGCTAAAGCTCATCCAACAAGCTTTATTTTAAAGCACCGCACAGCCATTTTTCAGCACAGGCACACTGATGCATATGGCTCCGGAGGCCGCTGGAGCATGTTAATTTCCACACTCTGGCAGACTCAATTAAGTCGAGTCTGCTCCAATGTGCTGTAATCATAGCACATTGGTGCAACCTCCCTGCACATGTATAGGACCCCATAGTCATACAGAAGTAGGGCTAGAAGGGACTAACCCCTGCCTGAAGCAGGATCATCCCAATCCAAACCATCCCATACAACCATAAATCTAAATGCTACATAAGACTACCTTCGACCTCAACAAAACAGACCTAGTACCTTAACCTCCCACAGGTACAGCAGGCGTATCATGGCACCCACTGACCTACTGAAGCCCAAAGCCAAAGTTTAGCCAGAATGTCACCCTTAAACTCAGTAGGAGGTCTGTTTCCTCCTCTTCATATGTTGGTGCAATGTTTATTGGTTTACTGCAGTGGCATATGGATGCATACATGAAAAGAATTTTTAGGCACTAATCCTGCTCCTTTTTCTCATACAAGTCTTGTCATTGTAGTGAAATACCTGGAAGTGTTTATACTTAGGAGTAGACCTCCATTAGCATCAGTGGAGCAATACTAATTTGTGCCAGCTGAGGATCTGGCCTAACCTGTTTATTTTAAGGCATATTATTAGAGAAGCACTGACAAACAAAGCACTTCTGCATCAGTTTTGTCTCTTTGTTCATTGTAGTAATTCACTGATGCCAAAAAGAGTAATACTGTTTGAAAACTTCACCCATGAAATCCATAGAAGAGAATGCACTGCTCTTAAGGAAATGCCTAAGCCATCCTTGAATCCTACTCATAAGTATAAGCAAAGAGCATATGAACAATAGTTTATGACAAAGGTTATAGTTACGAATAGTGCTGAACAACCCCCATCTTTTCCAAGAAGTAAAGCATGTTCTCACTCTCGATATAATAGAGGCAAATCCTGAATTAGAGAGAATACACATCTTCATCATTTCAAACAGCAGGATATCATACAAATAATAATCTGATTCTATTTATATTATGATACCACCTGAGGCCCACAACAGAGACCAAGGCCCTTTGGGGACCAAACACTGCAGAAACACAGATAAGAAACAGGTCCTAAGTGCTTACAATGAAAATCAAATCAGACAGACAAAGGGAGAGTGGGGGAAAGGAAGGAAGCGTGAACAATATGATCATCCATAAATGCTATGTTAATGCTTCGTATTTGGAAGCGGTTGCACTGATTTGGGGTTGTTCCAGAATTACACACTGATTAGAAGGGAGTAAATAACTCAGAGCAATTGTATTTTCCAAAATTATAATCGTTGCCACTTATATTTGTACATCTACACTTGCTCTTTCATTTTATTCATTTTTCATCTGCTGTATAAATTACAGATCTTTTCAAGGCATTAATTTCTTTTCTAACTACCACAACAATCTTCCACACAGTCCAGTATGAAAGAAGCAAGATTAGTGAAACGTGTTAATATCATTCATTGGACCAACTTGTGCAGGTAGAGATGTCAGACAAGCTTTGTGCAACTAAGAGTCCATCATCAGGTCTGGTAAGTTTTTATCTTGGACTTTAATATCTTTTTTTCCCCAGACTTAATAGAAGGCACCTGATCCGTTTTAAAATCTGAGCTTTGTCTGTTAGTTGTAGCAGATCATGCAATGTGGTTTCTCGATCCTATTTGGATGCCTAAAACTTTCATAAAAAGAAAGGATTTTAAAGACATTCCTGGGGCCCGAAAGCTATCAAGGAAGACTAGGAAATCTTCTGGCCACAAAGATGATGTCGGTGACATCCTGCCTAGCCACAGATGCCTCTGAGATTCATGGGATGGGTGCAGAATTTAAACTTAAATTTTACTTTTTAACACTTACCCAAAATAAGCTAAGCAAGTATAGTAATAATTAGGAAGGGTGCAATAGTATGTCTAAATTAAATTTAATATACAGTTAAGAAACTTGATAATGCTGTATCTTAATTTGTAATATGTTTATATACCCATGCTACTAGATTTTATATATCTGCAGACAAAGCAGTTACATAAAGCCAAAGAACAACAAAAATCCAAGAGTCTTGCTCCTGAGTTGGCCTCCCTTGCCCACCATGTTCTGGTTGTCAGCCCCTGAGAATCCTCTGTGCCAGTAGCAAGTCACTGCTAAATTAGAACGGAAACTGCAATTTTGGAAAGACATCAGTCAGAGTAACTTCTGAGGCAGATAATGGTCATGAACCATTTGCAGAGCCTTCTCATTCAGCATTTCTGCTGCTGATTTAAATAGGAGTTGAAGGAGAACAGGTGACATCATCTACAGTGACACTACCGCAGTGAGCTTGTTTCTGCTTGTCCACACTGGGTCTATCTACATGTTGCCGTATGGTGATGTTGCTATAGCACCATCATTTAGTACTTCCTTAGCATTCCAGCTGAGCAGGAAACATTACTTTCTGACTAACCCTTAACATGGGTGGACACAGAGGGGGTGCCCTCCCTTTGAACTTTGCTCCACCCAAACTTCAACTCCAACTTTCATTTCTACCCAGGAAAACTTTTACAGGAAGTACTTTCAGTCACCCCAAAGGCTTTAATACCTGTTGGAAGTACTAAAGCATGGCACAGTAACCGCCCATACTGCACCACGCATGCTGTTAGATTTTGCCGTTATGTCACCATAACGGCATGCTAAGATGCGGGAGTGCACCACTATAGAAATGTAGCTGCCAGGAATGTGTAGACCCACGTGATCGCTGCATCACCTCAGCACACCAAATGGCAACAGAGAGCAGATTTAGGTTAGACATCAGGAGAAACTTCATGGTAAGAGTTGCCAGAATCTAGAATGGGTTCCCAAGGGAGGCGGTGCTCTCCCGCACCTTGGGGGTCTTCAACAGAAGGCTGGACACGTACCTGGCTGGGGTCGTCTGACCCCAGCGCTCTTTCCTGCCCAGGGCAGGGGGTCAGGCTCAATGATCTGCTGAGTCCCCTCTCAACCCAAACATCTATGAATCTATAAAGGGTAGTGCATCACTAGGGCAATGTGTAGACATGCTCATTGATTCCTAATCATGTAGCACATCTCTAGGTA
Organism: Crocodylus porosus; assembly: GCF_001723895.1. NCBI lineage: Eukaryota > Metazoa > Chordata > Crocodylia > Crocodylidae > Crocodylus > Crocodylus porosus. The sequence goes on along the minus strand of NW_017728949.1, from coordinate 64,050,826 downwards.
GAAATGTAAAACAGAGCAAAATGTTTGTATAAACACAGTAACAGGAAAGGTGTGAACTGTTTGGGAAACAGTGTGCGCACAGTACCTGTTCCTTAAAGTAAGAACATTGCTATGAATGTCAAAGCTACACAGGGCCAAGGCCATACCTGCATAAGTTTATAGAAAGCAGTGGCATACAGCAGGGATGAATTTGGCCCAATGAATTTTAGCACATGAATCAATGCTACCTCTTCCAGAAAGGACCTGAAAGAGTGCTGCTGATCCCTAGATTCTGTCTGGTCCCAATCAATGGTTCAAAACTGTAATTACTGCAAATGTTATCCTCAACTTCTATATAATGCTACATGTTGATCATGGCATATGCAAATGCTATGCATTGCTTTCAACAGAGGACAAAGTTTTTGGCTTTTCATCCAACAGAAAACAAAAACAACGTGGAAGCTTATTTTAAAAACAGTGAAATTAATATTAAAGTGCCCCCTCTTGTGTTTTCAGTATATTCGGTAGTAGCTGCTGACAGGATTTAGTGATTAAATCTATTAAATATTCTTTACTGATTTCTCAGATGGACTTTTTGGGGGGAGGTTGATTTGTTGTTGGGTTGGGTTTTTTTTTTAAGCCTTCTTGTTTGCTTTCTATAGGAGAACCATAGAAATGTAAAGCAAAAATGTGCTTGATGGAACATGCACATGATTATTTCCTGTATAGTCATTTCTAGGTTCAGCACTCTGAAAAATGGAAGAGTAAGAAGAAAATGCAGGCAAGGCCACTTCAACTCGCAGTAAATGCCCAACAATACATGTGATAGGAAGAACGAGTGGGCTGTATACCAACCTTGCAGTATCCCAGATTAACATACACACCTTCTTAAAAGCTTGCAACAGAAAGTAAGATTTTATGGGCATATGCAGGAGATGCATAATATTTACTAGAATTTTAAATCAATTAAAGCTTCTCTGCAGTCACTCTTCTAATGCACAAAAACTCATGTGTACAGCAAAAGGAAACACGGGAAATAAAGTAGAAATCTATTTAGGTTCAATTAATAAACAGAAAAGAATTGCATTAACTCATCAGAAGGGACTCCCCATTTATGCTGGTTGCTATATAAAATGTAGTCTCAATACTGACTGGTGATACCATAACCTAATATACAAACAAGGATAATAATAATCATGGATTTTAACTTGTCCATTGTTTCAAGATAAAGGCACTAATTAAATGACTTCAGTCATCAGTTGTTTCTATGCAAGAAGCCACACATTTTTCCTTTCCTCTGGCTCTTGAATAGCAACCTTGATTGTGTTAGTCAGCTATGGTGAGGAGTAAGGGAAGAGGCAAGTCCTAATTCCACTCAAGTTTTGGAGGCAGGAATCAAATACTGTTCTGTACCTGCAAAGGGCCTTTCATATTTGTGGCTGGGTGCACATTTTAGTAAACATGATAAACTACAATTATTTTTGCAATTATATTATTTTTTCCTCAGCTTAACAGGAAACATGACTTTGGCTAACCCTTATGAATGGGTGGATGTGTGTGTGGGGGGGGTGGGGTACAGTTTCACTTCCCCTTTGAATTTTGCTCCACCCAAACTTCAAATCCAGCTTTCATTTCCACCCAGGAGAACTTTTACAATCTTTTCTCCAATGCCTGATGAAGGGGGTTTATGCCCAAAAGTTTGCAACTAAAACTTTTTTTTTTTTGCGCAAAAATCTTGTTGGTCTAATAAAATATATTATCTCTACTATGAGTCCCGATTGCCTTTTAACAGTGACAATGCCATTCAGGCACCAGTGAGGAAGTAAGTTGGATTTTATGGCTTATTATAAATTACTAGATTCCTACTAATCTCTAGCTAAAAACCTTAACTCAGATGTAGAAATGACTGACACTCAGATATTGGAAGCACCATCAAGATGCTCAAGGAAGCTACATTTTGTTTTACGATTCTGAATAAGAGAAGTACATTCAGCTATAATTGCAACAGAACCAATTAAACAATAACTTCTGACTATTTTTGCCTAGTTTGTTGTGTTTTTTAAAACTTGATGTATATTCTAGCAAGTCAGTGCACTTTCCAGTGCATTTACACTTGTTTTCACCTTGATCTTAAATTGAATAATATTAATACTAGACCTCTGGCATATTAGCAATGCTTCTTCTTTCTGTTTAAGTGGAGAAAAATGTACTGTGTTATACATGATGATATGCCATGCTGCCTGCACCCTGCTTTTCAAAAATCCTAGACCCATCCATGTCCTCATACATGGACATGTTGAAAGTTACAGAAATTATATCTATCATAGACTACAGTTCATCATACCTATGGTTAAACTGCTTAGGACATGTTTTCTGTAGAATTAACAATTAATAATGGGTCACCACTCTAAAAATTGACAGACTTCACTAGCAGCATGACTCAAAGGTAATGTTTATTAGAGGTTTACATTTTTAAGATGACTTGAATCCTCTACTAACCTGCCAGCTGATTGGTATGAATTAGGCAGGTTTTGATTTAAATGAAGATCAGGCTGATCAATGAGAGGTGAAGATGATATTAAACAGTAATTACTGTAACAAATTGATGCCATAGATTTCTAAAGAGAGACTGTGCAGGGCTAAAAGATTGATTCTGTGTGAGGATTTAGGACATTAGTTAGTCAGGATGAGAGAGCACGTGAACACATTCTTTGAAACCATGATTATAATCCGACAGTGTTTATTTTAACACATGATGTCTGCTGGACTTCTAAATCACTGAGTTGCTGTATATTACTGTCATTGTGCATTTTTACAGTACATTAACAAAATGCTCCTCGTTTCAAACCAAGGGCTTTCCTGCAAGAAATTACTTTATTCTTGAAATGAATTTCACCTCCATGACTTCAACGGCATATGGACAAAGCTGCTCACATGGGTATTTTTTAATTTATGCTCTTGCTACTTTTATGTATTTTAAATTTTATTTATTTATTTATTTATTTATTTAAATCCCTTTCAAGTTGAGCTCCTCCAGCAAGGCACTGTTTGCCAACACTTTTGAAACAACAACATGCACATTAACAGAAAATAAAACCCAATTTGTATTAAAAAAACTGAACACACAATGAATCAAAACAAGCCAAAAAGTATTTTTTCAAAGATCGAAATGATGGGGAAATGCTGTCATTAAAATAAATAAATAAAAAGTTAC
>NW_017728949.1:64033772-64047502 GCF_001723895.1 Crocodylus porosus | reverse complement strand
AAAAACAAAAGCAGGGGGGAGGAGATAAACCTCCTCCTCCTCCGAAAAGACACCACACAAAAAACACATGATAGAAAATTCTCAACCATCACTGACTCATTTGAATTTAATTTAAGCCATGCCCATTTACATTACCTCTGAGCAGTCAACCTCTATTTTAGCTATGAAGAAAGAGCCTGGTCTGCGCTCTATGGTGCAACGCCATCTCAGCGAGAACCAGGCCATCCTTGCTCTGGCTGGATCCACCAGGCCTACTCAGACACTAGTATAAAGGGGAAAAGGTGACTGCTACAAAAGCGCTCCAAAATTACAGCTGAGACATTCCTGAGGTTAAGATAAAATGGACACATATAAGGTCTTCCCTATAACTGCCTGTTAGCAAAAGAACCAACATGTCTGCTTAACCTCAGAAATGGTTCAGGTAGCACACTGTCAAATGCATGCTTTCTTCTCAATAAAGTCTCCCTCAAGGGTCACAAGCTGCCGCAGTCCACAATGCAGTCCTATTGGTACAAGCCCTACAATATCCTTCAAGGAAGGTCAATGGAAACCTTGGGCTAGGTGGAGTTGGGTGTACCACTGAAGTCTTAGACCAAAAATTGATCTTTATATTGTATAGAAGTAATATGTTTAAAATGCCAGGATCTTTACCATTATAACCCATAACTTATACCAACTCAAATACACTGTACTCTCTCATCCTGTATTTTTGGTGCCCTCTCCATTATAGCTGATGGTGCAAGTTATTTTTGTACATCGACAACTTGGTCTGCCTTTTAATTTAAAAATGTAGCTAAAGTTGCAAACCATAAAGTGTGATCCAGCTTCCTGACCTGTGGCAGAGTGTACCGCAAGGGAAAATAAATGCTTATTTTAAAATGATCAAGTACAAAGAAGATGTGGACTAAGACTCACACACAACCTTGGACATTTATTTGTTTGAATGAACGTGAATGCCACACAAGTGCAGTTTATATTAGCCTCAGAGATTAAAGTGTCTGGGTTAAGGCCTGTAGTAGTGCATAAGTAGGTATAGCTCATTACTTTTTCACTTTCAGACATGATAAGAACCAACATATTTTACATGGTAGAGGTCCTCCTTCCACTTTGTGAGAGAGGATGTTTCTCTTGAATTTTGATAAGGACTTGCTAGAAGGTGAAGAGTGGCTAAAATTAGTGAATATTTAACTAGAACATGATGCATCTTTTCTTCTTTTTATGGCCCCCTTTCACATACAAGAAAGACAGCATGAGAGGCCTCTATACACACCTTAGCAGAGTATATCCAAGATCAGGCAGCAAGATGAATTTGAGTATATGAACAAGAACAGCAAATAAAAGGGAGATTAAGAGAGCGTAAGTGGCAGTCCTCTGTCTGTAGGTAGAGTGCCTTGTTGAGTTGTATGTTTGGAACAGGAGTGGCAAATAGACAAATGCACAGACTTATCCATCTAGGATGTAGGTCATCTCAACAGGATCCTGGAAAATAATACTTCTAAAACAAAGCCTGGTTTCTTAATGCAATTGACTTGTCTGGGGGAATTTAGCTTTCGGGATGTTGCTCTAAGCAAAGCAGAAGGACCAAAAAAGACCTTATGTTAAAGATTTATTGATGCCCCAAGCAAGAGACAGTCTGCCCCCTGGACCAGGATCCAAATTTTGAACAATCCTTTGGACTAGCAAATTGGGAGATTATCCTGGAAAGCAGCAACTCTGAAGAAGAGTTAGGGGGTCACAGAGGACATGCGGCTCTAAATAAGCTTCAAGTATGATGCTCCAACTACAAAAGCTAATGCCATCCTCAGATATATCAACAGATAGGAGGGAACTGGAAAGGTAATATTTTTTCCCCCCCTGTGGGAAAAAAAAAAACCCCAAAACAACATTAAAGAGATTGACACAAGAACACCACATATAATTATGGTACTTACATTTTAAATAAGCATGTTCAAGAATCAAAACAGCACGAAAAGCTACAAAAATAATTTGATGGATGGAGAAAATGTCTTACAGTGAGAGATTTAAAGTTTGATCTATTTATCTGTTTGAAGATTACAGTGCATGCATACTTATACAGGGATTAAAAACTAGGTATTACAGGACTTTTTAATCTAGTGAGAAAAGGACAAACCAAAGACCAAAGGCTCTTAGAAGCTAAGGCAAGAAATATTTAAATAGAAAATAAAAAACAAAATGAGGTGGATAAGGTCCTTTGGGAAAATGTGATCTTTTTAAAACTGATCACATTTACCCGAAGACCTGTGTCCTTAGGCAAACATGACTACAGCCAACACTCCCCAAGCACAAAATTAAGGACTGGGAAGTGATGAAATCTCTCTCCATGTCATCAGATCAATACTGCATACATTTCTGGTCTGTATGTGTGTGGATGCCTTTAAGAGTGTTATGTATAAGTTGTTACATTGGCCCTGGGATTGCAGGAGGGAACAGCACATCAGCAGGCTAAGGCAGCTCTTTGAATAAAAATTTATCATTTTATAAATGTAACTCCTTGCTGTTTTGAGAATAGCACAGTATGTTTTAACAAAATACAGGTATTGGGCTCCGCAGGGGTAACTAGATGATATTTAAAGATCTGTAATATAGCAAAAGTAAATATAAAGTGATATAGTATTGTTCTTGGGCCTGAGAGTCTATGAACCTATGGAAAAAAACCAACCATGAGATTTCAAAAATATTTTTGCATTATTTTTTATTTGCCATATCCTCAAGTGTTTCTACACCATCTAAGGGTAGAAAATTATTTTACCTTTAAATGAAAGCTGGAAGTCACACACCACTGTGTGACATCAGGAACTGGAGCTTTTAGGAAAGGAAAAAACAACAACACACGAACCATTAAATATCATAAAAGTCACACTAAAAAGCATTTTTGACCACAGTGTAGAGGAGATGCATGTATACCCCAATTCAGAGCAGCGTTGTCTTAATGTCAAGTCAACCCACGCTCTCTCTCAGCTTCGAACCACAAACTCTTGCAGTCTGTGATTTTCATTTGTATTTCTACAAAATATGAGCTTAGTTATAGTACTAAAAAAAAAAAAAATCCATTACATTATTTGTGGAATGGTGTGATGGCAGGTCATGCTGCATCATTAGTGCTGGGTTGTGCACATTGAGGATACAGATGCACTGGGATTTGTGATCATCGGATGCAGGCTGATCATGGATAAGCAGCACCATGAGCGGAGAGGTGATGCTCGATGAATAGCATTCAGGAAAGTACTCCAGTATTGCAAAGTGTATTGCCTGGCCTAGTTTTGTACAGTCACACTAGAAAAAGCCCAGTGTGAAAGATTTGCATCCTTTGACCTTCCCAATAAGTTTAATGACACATGTTTGCAACTGTAACTGAAAGTCTTGTTTATCAAGCAGTTAGTTTTTAATGAAGATACTCTCCTGCGGGTATATAGCCTGCCTAGAATTTATAAGCAGAAACAGAAGCTGATGAGAAAAAGCAATAAGCTTTTTATACATTGTCCAGCACTGTAAAATATCCCCGAGGAACCCATCTTGTAAACACTACTATGCAATATGAATTAAGCACCCTGCACAGCACTAACACTTTGCATTTCAGATTTGACCATCATCATCGACAGCCAGAAAAATGCACTTCTACCACAGTTCAAATACGGAGGCAGTGCTTCGTTGAAACATATTGGGGAAAGTAGTTCAAGAATATACTTCTTCTATGTGAAGATCTTAAATACAGCACAGCAGAAATGCATTCTGTGCCTACATGCCACAAGAGCTGAGCAACATTTTTATCGATTTCTCTCTGTTCAATAAGTAGTCACATAACTGACTTTTAACTTGAACTTGAATGTGACATCATTATTATTAACAACAATGCATATTGCTAAATGGATCTCACTGCAATAAAGTTACAAGGCTCTTGAGCCCAGGCTGCAAGGCTTTTCTTGATAGGTGATGAAAAATGCAAGAAAACTGTTTTAACATGTCAACCAGCATTTGCACTCCCAAGCCAGAAATGGGTTTTAGAAGTATGTCAGCTGACCTGATATATTAGGAGTGGTTTCTTTGTGCTCCCTCATACCGCTGTTGTTTCTTGTATGATAAATAAGCTCTGCCTGTTATTCCTAACAGTCTAGCTACAACAGCAGGGACTACAGCAAATGGTGATAGCGAAGCCCACCCCCAAAATGGGGTAATTTAACTTGCACTCCGCTCCATACTGCTGCAGCTTGACTGTTAAAAGGTTTTGCTTGTTTAAAGTTAGATCAGATGTTGGGAGGCCAGTAGTGGGGTGCTTCTGTGTTAAGCCACCCACCTCACTATGCCTGACCACCTTCCAGGCTCCGAGCACCTCACATCTGGTCGACCCCTTTCCTGGAGCATGCCCACTAGCCTGGCGGTGGAGATGCCACCACCCAGGGACAGGCTTGATTCTGGCATGCTGTCCCCTTGGAAACACAGGCCTAGTAGCCTTCAAGGGTACTCGACTCACTTCAAGAATTTGGGATGCTTCCCTCAGTCGGAAGCACGTGTGGTGCTCTCCCTTAGTCAGCTGAACCAGGAGGACCCCAAGGCATAATCTAGACCCACTCCCAATAAGTCTCCCATGCTAGGTACAAAGGAGAACTTCATTGGTCACTAGGAGTAGGGCTGGAGTAGGGAACAGAGTTGAGTAGTGTCAGAGAAATCCCCTAGAGCAAACAGGGTGGCTGGAGTAGCCTTTGATCATACAGCCGAGTTCCTGCAAGCTGTATATCTAGTTAGATCTCAGGTCTTAGATCACAAGTATCATCCAGAGGCCAGTGGAGTTTCCCTCTGGAGGCAGGCAGTTTCTTGATCATGAGTTTTGAGAGACGGAGCAAGTTTCAGATGGTCCAGCTCCTCTCTCTGAGTTTTCCTCATGGCTGCTTCCCCTTCCTCCTGGACAGTCCTTAACTTAGCCCTTGGTAAGTATGCTCATTTACGTGGTCCAATGGAGGCCAGCACCTGTTGGCTGTTAGCCAACCAATTTGAAATGCATCACTGGTTGCTGGGCAGATTGGCAGGTCTTAGCTCCCCAGGCAGCCCAAGCCCCCCACCCGGGTATATGATGCCAGTCACGTAGGCAGAGGGAGCAGGTTTCCCCCTCCCTCAGGAATGTATCCAGTTCAGGTTACCTAAAGAGATAGGATGGGCCCGGCAGAGGGTACACGCCTTGACCTAACCAAATTGTCAAGGAGCAGTTTTTGGGGAGAAACAGATGTGGCCTTCTGCTGCACAACGTATTTGTTTTACACAACCCTGCTGTCACTACAGCGTGGACATACCTTTAAGACCGTGAGCTCTTTGGGCCACCATTTCTCTGTTTGTACAACAGTCAACCCAATGCCGCTCCGATCCAGGGCTGAGGCACCTAGGCACTTCTTCAGGACAAGTAATAATGCTACTTAGAAAGTCAGCTGTTCAGTCTCATGATCTGAGCATCAGACTGTGAAATTCTTCGGACAAGTAGTGTCTTACGGAGAATATAATAGCACTGATGTTAGGGGGACTGTTTCTAGAAGGCAGCATTATTCAACAGGAAGAGTGGTCTCCTGATCAAACTATGCTGCACACTGCAAGTTGCAGGATCAGGATGTAATTCTTTTAAACCAAGGCTGCAAACCAACGTGTCGTTTAACCTGAAATAAACCATTTTATCCCAGGACAAAATACACCGTTGTACAGATATCTGCATCTGTAATCCCAAAATGAACCCCAAAAGGGTCCTGGATAAGAGGTAGGAAGAGTTTATGCCAGGATATTGCAAAGTGCATCCACCATTTTCATGGGATTGTATCACTGAATCCATGGCAAAACACACACACACAACAAAAAAGCAGCACTGCATTCAGTTGCTCACAAAACCACAATTAGAAGCCACTCCCCGGGTATTTTTGTTCCAAGACAAACACAGGCACAACTCAAAGGGACAGATACAATGCCTTTTCCAAGCCTAGTCTTTTTTTTTTATTATTATTTTTCAATCATTTCACCACTAGGGTTTGTAATTTGGAGGCAACTGGTACCCTGGACAGGACAAAGCACAATCAGAGCTTCTTTGGCTCTGAGAGACTCATGCATTGTATAATATTCTACCACATTTACCTCTTTTCCTCCATGGACATTTGTTGTGCCTAATATAGCTCAGAAGTACTGACTACAACAACTTACCTGATGATACTGGGCTGCACATCGAAGCACTGTTCTTTTACCCTGAGCAGCAAACTGCTACTCACAAGCTTTCATTTCTCTCTTCTGTCTCCCATCACCCTCCCACAAAACACCTGTGTAATGGGCAGAAGCAGCTGAGCCAAATTAACCCTTTGTTTACTCACACAGGGGTCATTGACCCTTGTCAGGTAATCCTTTGTTAACAGCAGACCAGATCTCTGGTTCAGACTACCGCAGATATTGAAAACTTGGAACCTGATCTGGAGGGTTAACTGGCAAACTGGCAAACTGTTTTAATGACATCAGGCTGGTCCTGACATGGCTTAAAGCAGTTGCTGGTTAGTCAACCAAGTTCTCTTACTGATTTAGGGTCCTTAATGTGCTTAAATGGAGAATTATCATGGGAGAGCAGAACTCCATAATGTCAACTGGGAGCTGAGGACAGGCAGGGCCTAATTATGGGGTGGATATGTCAATAGGCAGCAGCTGTCCTCCAAGGGAATCTTCTACTAAGCATCTGGTTTATGGAGCCCTTACAACCCCTGGGAAGTTTAAAGCAGCTGTAGCCTAGCATGAGAATCTGGCCTGTTGTTTTATCAAGTTAGTCCTACTGCTGCTTTAATCTAATGCATTCAAATTGGCCTTTCCCTCACCAGTTTGATATCACTGGTAAAAACAACCTTCTAGGAGCAAAAATCTTCTAAGAGGCTAGTGAATTTTTTGAAGGATCATTTTTTTGGAAGCATGATTTTTAAAGTTCTAGGTAGAGAATGAATTTCTTAAAGGTGTTATATATAAGCCCAATAGTTAATAAGTATGAATCCCTATGTGAGAGGCAAGGAAACTATAAAAAAAATTAACTGAAAATATCTGTTATCAGGACAATCTTTGAAAATGTCTTAATGAAACTGATCCTGAGATAGTATTGACATTGCAGTAGCATCTACAGATCCCAGCTGAGATTAGGTCCCTGTTGGGTTAGGCATCAGATGAATACATAAAGTAAGGGAACACCTGCCCTTGTAGCCTAAAAAGAAGAAAAAGAGACCAAGGTTGAAAGTATTTTCACCTCTTGCATAGAGGGAAACCAGAACAGAGAGAAGATTATGTAAATTTTCCCATGGTTACAAAAATGTCTGCAGCAGAGATGGGCATTATAAACCTCCTAAGCCCCAACTGGTGTCTTAACCACTAACCCACCTTCTTGAGAGTAGCTGTAAATGACTTTGGCTAGATTTAGCAAGCATGTATCAAGGCAGTGGGGCCCATGCTTAATTAATCTCCCGAAGTTTCTGACATTACAGCCATTATATAGAGTGGAAATTGAGTAGAACTTCATCGAAGCATATTTGGATTTTCAAAAAGTATTTGATAAGATTTCACGTGAAAAATTAATAGCAGGGGGTCATGCAACAGCAGCTGAAAGAGAGGGTTTTGCTACACAGGAATTAGGTGCAAGAACATGAGATCAATTGTAGTTGTCAAAACAATAAAATCAGGTATGTGAGAAAGGACTTAAGAGTGTTGTATATTTTAAACCTCTTTTATTTCTTATTCCTATGGTTGCTGGTATTGGAAAGAAAGTGGTGAATTTGTCCCAAGAACTGTGTATCTGTGCATAATGGAACTGAACATATAACAAATAACAAGAAACAAAGAACCAGATTTTAGCAGATTCAGACCATCCACATCATTGGCCCAGCAGATGGAAAGCACGGTTCAAGATAGCTTACAAAACAATATGATATCTGTAGGAACAAGCAACCAATCACCCTATGCGCTAGCTTGGAAGAGTGGTTAAAGAGGCTTTGTTGAAAAATCATTGAAATCATCAGGCAACGCACAACTGTAGATTGAAAAAAAACATCAACAAGAAACCAGGTGGTGTTAGAAGATGGCCAAGAGAGCTGTCAGACTTCTAGAACCACAATTACTATATTTTATTGGCCTAAGAAGTGAAGATAGTCTTGCATTAAGATTTACCAAGTTGTAACAAAATTTAACTTGTGAACGAACTTGTGAACAAAATTTAAGGGAGCTGAAATTTTTACTTATTTTCAGGTGACCCAATATAAAGGTTTTTAAATTAACACTAGGATTAATAAAATGAATAGAGAAACAAGGTTGGATGGCATATTTGTCAGAAATTCAAAGGAGCTACCCTGGCTTAACTGAGAGTGTATGTGGCCAATACATTTTGTAGTAAGAAGAGCCCAAAGATGACACTGTCTGAAAACAAACTGTTAGGACTGGTAAATATGGAACTGGCAAACATCAAAATTTGGGAGGTAACTGATAGGGGTGTGCGAAACGGGCCCTATTCAATTCCAACTTGGCCCAAACTGGGGACAGTGATTCAATTTGTTGATTTGGGTCACTGTCCCTGATTTGATTTGACCGAATCCAAATCTGAAGATTCAATGCTGATTCAGAGAATCAGTGATTTGTACACAGATGCAAGTTTTAAAGTTTTTCTTACATATCTTGAGATAGCAGGTGCAGCTCAAGATTGCTGTGATACTGGAACACATGGAGCATCCCACAGGAACACATGGAGCATCCCCCCTCCTCCCCCGCATGCTTGGCGGTGAACCTGGAAGTGAACTGAAAGTACTTCTGGTCCACTTCCAGGTCTGCCGGGAAGCGTGTGCCCGGTGATCGGCCACAGGGAGGCTCCAGGTGCCCCCACAGACCCAGGAGGCACCAGTTACTGAACCGGGGGAGTGCAGGGAGCCCCCCAGTGTGCCCCCCAGCAGATCTGGAAGTGGACCAGAAGTGCTTCTGGTCCATTTCCAGGTCTGCTGCCAAGCATGCTAGGGAGCACCCCCATGCTCCTGTGGGTCACTCCATGCACCACATCATTGTAGCACTCATAAGCTGCTGCTACTTAGAGGTATGTAGAAAAAACATTTAAAGTTATCCAAATCACCAAATCTCTCTGAATCAATTCAGAAGGTTCTGGTTTGATTCAGAGATATTAAAGGGTCCTCTGATTCAATTCAGTTTGGAGATTCGGCCACTGAATCAGGCCGAATCGCAACTGAATTGAATCAGGGACCAAAGCTTCGCACAGCTCTAGTAACTGAAGTAAAGAATATAAATTGGAGGGGTAACCTGCAATGTTTTAAATGAGGGAGGGTGAGAGTAAAAAAAACAAATAAATAAGTAATGAACAAACAGATGGGTTTGGATGACCTTTTTATGTTGTTGTTGTTAGTGAATATTCATTTTAGTTAGACTTTGGTAACTGGAAAAATGGAGGGAGAAGATGGAAAAGTAACTGAGAATAAAGGAAACTTAACAAAAGATTAATGCACAGATTACTAGAAGCAGTCAGAAACTGGAGGAGGACATACAGCACCCTGAATGCCAGAATCATTAGAGGATATTTGGGCTTGAATCCAGATTCAACCCCAGACATGCTCATCTCTGCATCCTGGGTGGGCATTTTAAAAGTAGCAGTATTGCCAAGTCTCATGATTTTTGGCAGTTTTCTTGAAGTCTATGCTTCAGAAATGTGAAAAACCTAGCTCTTCCCTTTTTTTATTTATTTATATATATATATAAAGGGTAGACTTTAAGACCAATGCCAAAAATCATAAGAGTAGGCGACAATGACGTACCCATGATTAGCCTAATCTTTTCTCCAGCTGAAGTCATAAGATTTCAATGGGAGCTCAGTTAATGCTAAGCCGTTTGAAAGTTGCTTCCATACTATAGTGGACACCCAAGAAAAGATTGGCTCCTCAGAGTAATCCTCATTCAGGTTCTTTTCTGCCTTTTGTGAGTTATATTTGTTCCCCTCCCATGGATTGTCTTCCCTTTATGTACAAACTGGCTATGACAAGTCAAGATCTGTTAATACACAATTAAATAAAAACCAACAGACTGTGTTTGCTTGCTATTGTGACAGTTTGGGGATTATCCAGAAGCTAGAAGTAGGTTTTGGAATAATTAATGTCTCCAGTCACCCTGCCATATGAGAGAAGATGTTTCTTCAATTATGTCCAACAACTATCATTTGCTTTAGTCACATACCAAAAGGAAATCCTTTTTTTAACTTACTTAATTTCCCTGTTCCTCCAGTACTTTTACTCTTGCTATATTGCCAAGTAAATGTCACAAAATAAGCATAGCCTTAGGGATTTCCATTTCTGTACATTACTTTCTAAATTCTGAATTTTATCCATATTTCAAATGACTATGTTTTAGTAGGTGTTTGATTTTTAATATATGATTTGGTTTTTTTGTTCTGGTTCCAAGTTGGCAACCCCCCTCCCAAAAGGAGTACTTCTGGGAAAAGGGGAGGGACTTCTGGTGGCAAAGGTCAGGGGTTAGGGGTGAGACTTCCACTCCCAGGACAGTGACCAGGGGGTGTGGCACCTGTCAAGGGATGGGGCTACTCTTGCGGCCCCGACATCTCACCAAAGCTCATTAAGTCAAAATAATTACCCACCCTGACCTCAGGTAAACTCCCAAACATTTACATATCTCTTCTGTGTACAATATGGTACAAAAAGGGCATAGAGATCTCCAATCACAATACTTCCCCCCGATATATCAGATACTTTCTAAAATAAGTTCTTACGAAACAACCTGGCATTGCTATGCAATAGCATTTTAAAGTTTTGTTCTAAAAAGAAAGGTATAGACCAGTCAATATTATTTACTGTAAATTTTCACATGACTTGAAGATACTCCTTTTTTTCCCCAGGTCAGTTATATTGAACAATATTAAGTTCCCTCAAAACAATGAATTTCCCCTCCTTTTTAATAGACTGAATTTGAAGTGAAAGGCAATGGGACTGCACCTCTATCTGGGAGAATGTGAACTGAGGAATTTTGTGTTTCTGCAACCAAAGTGCTAATTCTACACAGGAAGGAGGCCTACTTAGTATGCTAGAAATTTCTATGTCTGATTTTCCTCTCCATATGCAGTTACAAATATTAATCACTACTATCTCTGTGTGAGCTGACAGACAGTACCGATATTTGTCTCAATTCACTACTTATCTTTGTCTTTATTCTTATTACCAGTGTTCTGGGCTCTGTCATGTTGTCAACGTGTCTTATTTCTGAAGTTTTGATACTTTCCAAGATGTACAATCACCACTGGGTTTTTCTCTGTAAGCCTTCAGAGCTTGAAAGCATATGTGTCTAGACTATGTGAAGTGACAAGTCACAGTAACCACTAGGCCTCTGGTGTGGTAAGCTAAGAAGACATGGCTTTGAAATAACATGAGTTCACCTAGTGGGCTGAGATGGACAGTGGGCATAACTCTTACAAGGCCCAGAGCTATTGCTCATATACGCAAACTCAAAGTAAACCACCGAGCTGGGAATGTGCTATGCTAGGAAAGGTGATACGTAGTTGTACCTTCTGCATTGTTTGTTTGAGAGAAAAAGGCACAAGGGCATTGTTTTTGGTTAATATTTTTAGAATTTGGTGCATGCATAACCTCAAAAAGAAATGGAAAAGGTTTGTATGGTTGGGCAATAAGAAAGGAAGATACCATATTTTCTCACATATAACACGCATTTTTTCCTCCAGAAATGGCTGCTGGAAACTGGAATGCATGTTATAAGTATGGAAAAACAGTAATGGCCATTTCTGCCATTTAACCTTCTGCTGGGCAAAAGCAAAAGTAAGTGACCCACATACACCAACAGGAAGCACAACAATGGCTCAGCTCCCTAACTGATGCTACTCAATTACTTACAACAAAGGAAAATCATTCTTTCTTCATTCTACCATTTAAAAAAAAGGTGTGTATCTTATTCCAGGGCAAGTTGTATGTGAGAAAAAAATGTGGTATGTGAGTAAATGAGGAGGAGAAGAAACCTGAAGGAGTGTGGCTCAGTGAGATGGATTCTGCCTACAGAAGAGAGGTTGTTGTATAGCTATAGAGGGATGCAAAGTGAAATAGGATGTGGTCATTAATGTTTATTTAGGTGTTCAGGTCAAAGCTTTCTTTTCTCTACCTTAACGGCTGCTCAATCTGAAGTTCAGTGCACAGAAGTTCAGTGCACATAGACTGGTCTAAAAATGGTAGAACGCGGTCTAAGATAGACCTGGATCGATGTGCACTCAAACTTAATCAGTTCAGGTTTCACCGCTGCATCTTACTTCTGTACCAGATCCCAAAGGGCGAATGCGTGCTCTGTTCACTCCTGAACTAACCTACTCTGCTTACAGAAAGCTACGCAAGTTTGATCCATTCCACCTTGGGCTTATTGAATGTCTGTACCTTGCCTAAGGGAAGGAATTCTGAATCACAGATTTGAATGTAAGATTCAAAATCTGCAATTGAAATGGGGGAAGCCACACCTCATTGGTTTGTTATGCAATTTGAAATGTACTGGAGTAGCCAAATTAAACTACTCAACAGGACCAGTCCGCCCACTAGAATTAAAGCATTCACAGGATCCAAGCCCAGCACAATGTAAATGCAGTTGACGCAGAATCCTTTTGAAATTTCAGTTAATACGTTTGTTGGTAGTTTTCATCCGTCATTCATCCTCACCCCTTTTTATAACACCTTCCTATTTAGTAGCATACTTGTAGGGAATTAATATGCTTTCACCCTTTCTGGTAATTAATGAAAATGTTAAATCACACTAGAGCTAGCACAGACCCCTCTGTCATCACCCTTTGATTCGGGTCCTTAGAGCAACTTTTAATCCACGGGTCAGTTCTCAACGCCAAGCCAATTTAAATTATTTTTAAGTGGCATTTCATCAGCCACTATCAAATGTTTTGCTAAAATCAGGATATATTACATGTACTGTATCCCCGTAAGCCATTAACTGCATAATTGACTCAAACAAGTGATCAAGTATTTTGGCAGGATTCGCTTTTTACGGTACCATTCTTATTGTCCTGAAAAAAACACAGACTCAAGTAAGTACAAAGCAACCAGTATAAGCCAAACACCGAAAACAGTAGTACAGACTGTAGCAAAATATGTAAATGTATTATGGTCACTCCACCCATTCAAAAATGGAATACAAAGCATTGTGGGTAAATTCTGTGCCATGCATCCACTCTTCTGGGTTTATCCAAGGCTAAGGCTGCCACCAAGAAGCACAACTTGGTTACTTGTTCCTGCTCAGCTCCAAGTCCAGGAAATGAGGCACTGTATCTAGATGTGGGCTCACCCCACACCACCATTCTCAGTCCTGGGAATGCTTCTTGGCATGTCTGAACACATGAACGACTATGCAAAGGTATCTTCACTGTCTCATTTCCAAGATTTGGTGTGAGCTAAGAGGAATCAAGCAGGCAGAGACAGTGCAGGCACAGTGTGTGCAGTACAGAACTAAAAGTCCAGGACAAGAGGGAGCTGAAGTGGCATGAACCAGCTTTATATCTTGCCAATCTTGGCTGCTTTGGGAGCTTAAATAAGCCCCTGGCATAACAGATACAGTCATTTGGCTGTTTCTAATGGCACGCCTACATGGCAGTCACTTAGTGGAGATGAAAATATTTTGGAAGATACAAAGAATGACATACAATTTGGAAAGGCATCTTGCAAGAAGGA
>NW_017728949.1:64029372-64032967 GCF_001723895.1 Crocodylus porosus | reverse complement strand
CATCACAACATACCATTGCCAAAAGCAAAAAATAAATCTATTCTAAACAAAAAACTATGAATACAGACATATACTACGGTGACATGCTCATCTGTGTAAGAGCCTTGTTACACAGTACTTTTGGGCAGCTCTTGGAGCGCTTAACCCCTGGACTGTCTACACATTAACACTTCCAAGTGGCTTAAAGCACTTGTTATGTGGCTCAAAGTTACACCACTCCAGGGCAGGATTATCCCTAATCTGTATCAGCCAGCACCTGTTCCATTAAGACATGGTCGCTCCCTACAGATGTGCCTTTCAAGTTGAAGGTGTGACTGCTCCAAACTCCAAGCTAGCACTAAGCCAGTCAACATTTGTGTGGCTCACAACATAAAGTGTAACAAGACCCTGCATTAGATCTCTCTAAACTGTCTCCTGTCTCCTTGTCCATTTAATCTTTCCAGTGCTGGGGCTTACTGTCAGGCCATGGCCTAAAACCTAGAGCCTCTGCCTGACTATCACATCTGCTCATCCCAGCCTGCTATGCTACAGCTGCTTACCCAGGTTGGTCAAGGCTGTTCTGAAGCCTCTAGCAGGGCCTCGCCCTCCACCCACTCACTGGCACTAGAGTGGCTAGCTAAGGTCAGCTGACCCTACAGTTCCCCCATAAAGTCCAGACCCAGAATAGGAACAGGAAGTGTCTGGGCAGTAGATCTTAATCTGATTCTAGGCTACCTCTCTTGCCCTCCTGCTCTCACCTGATCCCCTGGGTTCTGGCTTGGCCTGATCCTAGACACGGTTCTCAGACTGAGGTCCTGGCTGACCCGGCTTGTCCCTGGAATCTGCTTGTTCCACCTGACCCCAGTCAGCACCTCGATTCCCTGAGTGGCTCCAGATGTGGCCATGCAGGACATGGCAAGACACTTCCAATTGAATATCCAAAGTCAACTCCTGCTTAATATTATTTTTAACATCCCTATAAGCCAGCTAAATCCTGTCAAGTAGTTCACCTACCTGGGGAGTGCCATCTCGTATGATGCTACCATCGACAAGGAGGTAGACAACAGACTCTCAAAAGATAGTAGTGCCTTTGGCAGACTCTATAAGTGGACCTGGAATAGTCATAGCCTATATGCACAGACCAAAATCAAGGTGTACAGAGCTGTTGTTATCTTTACCCTACTGTACAGTGCTAAGCCATGGGTCTTATATGACCTCCATGTACACTGCCTTGAGTGCTTTCATCAGTACTGCCACCCCACCATTCTTAAGTTCGGCTGGCACCAATGTGGAGGTGCTACAAAGAGCCAATACCACCAGTACTGAGTTGATTATCCTGCAAACTCAGCGGCAGTGGGCAGGCCACATGACTTGGGTGGATGACAACTGCCTACCAAAGGCTCTGCTGTACAGGGAACTGGCAACAGGACCCCACACAAGCACTTCAAGGACACTCTGAAGAGGTCCTTTTCAGCCTGTGGTATTGATCACAAACTATGGAAAGTACAGGCTGCAGAATGTGATGCCTGGCAGCTCCAAATCAAAAAGGCAACAGCCTTCTTTGAATGTCAGCGTAGAGCCAGCATCGAAGAGAAGAGGAGTACGCGGAAAGATACACCCTCGTCTAGCAGCAGTCAGCCATGCATGTATAACCATTGCAGTAGGATTTGCCTCTCTGCAATTGGACTGATTAGTTACCAGCAGGCCTACAACTGGCATGGGCAGTTACCTTCCTAACATCTTTGTCCACAAAGAACCACCCAGAGATAAGCCTAAGCCAGCATTTTATTATATGACAGCATCCTAGAATGGAAGGCTTTGGGAGTATCACCCCAGTTAATATTCAATACGTAGAACATTTTTTCTGAGATGCATTTATTTCTGGATAGGGTGTCTCGTCCTTACTGTGTTGATACTTTCTAATAGAAAATTAATAAATGGATGTTTCTTTAATTACAGTCTGTAACCTAATGTGAAAATTGTAGGCTTAGCACAAGTAAAAAGCCTGCCGTGAAGGAAGCCACTATATGTTACTATAGTAGGAGTAGAAAATATATAGTCTTTAGATAAGAAGGAAACATCATATTCACGTTGAATTGGTTAATAATTACATGTCTTAAGACATACCAAAGGCATAGAAATTTCCACTCAAAACTCTGCGCTAATATTAGGTTAGACAGCAACATAATAAACAGTACTTGAAAAAAATGGCTGGATTAGAATTTTACATAACGGTTTTATTGGCACAAAAGTATTCCTAAATTAGCAGTACATCCTCTGTACTTCTCTAAAGATGGAATTTAGTGACACAGGAATAAGCTGCAGCTGAAGAAATCCAGGTGGTTACAGTGCTACTTCAAAGTATGGAACCCAAGACTCTAATGTCCACAGAAAAGTATAATGCAAAGCAATGGTGAAGGTTCAGGTTCTCAGCCTGCAGAGCCTTAAGCTGTTTTAGGAACAATATCATTTTATTCATACTCTATTCTAAATCTGGTAGGCTCAGAAAAGTAGAAGACAGAGACCAGAGACATTTACGAGAGCATGAGGGTGAGACATCATCTGGGGCAGGGATCAGCAACATTTTTGACCGGAGTGCCGAGAACACCCCAACCCTGACCCACGTTTTGACTTGGCATGCCAGGGGCAGACTGCAAGACAGCCACAAGGCCCTGGCATGCCAAGCCGCTAGAGCCCTGGTGTCAGCTTGGGGCCAGAGACGACTACACACACATTTTGGGATGTAAGGCAGGGAAGGGGCTGAGGCAGCACAACCCTGGTCCTCCCTTGCCATCTGCCTAGAGGTGTGCATGCAGCTGCCACTACCGCAGAACCCAGACAAGGGCTCTGGAGCCGAGTGCAGCTGTTTGCAGCCTCCCAGCTGCCTGCCACAACCCACCCAGACTCTGGGCAGCTGTAGCAGGTGGCTGGTAGGCTGCAAACAGCTGCACTGGGTTCCAAAGTACCAGCACCAGCTCTGCGGCTGTGGTGGGTGCACCAGTCCCTCTGGGCAGACAGCAGGAGAGGGGCTGGGGTTGCACTGCCCCCAGATCCCTCCACCACCATTTGCCCAGAAGCATGCATGCAGCCACCACCACTGCCGTGGAGCCAGTGCTGGCTGGAGCCTGGTGCAGCTGGGCAGCTGCTGCCAGCCACAGAGCCCAGGCTGCTCGAAGCAGGGCTTGCAGCCTCCCAACCACCCACTGTGAGCAGCCCAGGCTCCTTGGCCAGAGGCAGCTGTCCAGAGCCCAAGCCAGCTGTGGCATGCCAAGCAAAATCCCAGAGGAGGGCCATTCGCATGGTCAGGGGGCAACAGGGAAGGCCCTACAAGGACAGGCTATGGGACCTGAACCTATTCAGCCTCCACAAAAGAAGGCTGAGGGGGATCTAGTGGCCTATTATAAACTAGTCAGAGGGACCAGCAGGCATTGGGGGAGTCCCTGTTCCCCCAAGCATGACCAGGAGTGACCAGGAATAACGTTCACAAGCTGGCAGAGGGTAGATTCAAACTAGACATCAGGAGGCGCTACTTCATGGTCAGGGTGGCTAGGATCTGGAACCAGCTTCCAAGAGAAGTGGTGCTGGCTCCTACCCTGGGGGTCTTTAAGAGGAGGCT
>NW_017728949.1:64018376-64028229 GCF_001723895.1 Crocodylus porosus | reverse complement strand
TTACAAATAGCTACATTGCAAACTAAATTACACGCAGATGTGATTTAGTTTGCAATGTAACAAACTCACTTAAGTTGTAAAAACACCCCTGCACGTGTACAGCGTGACATAAACAAAACGGGTGATTTTTGTCATTTGTACAAGTGCCCCATATCTCCACCTTTTCTAGGAAGCAAATGAGCATGGGTAATAACTTAGTTCTCACAAAAAGTTTCAAATACCACCTGTTTAATTTCAACTATTCGTATAACACCTTGACAATTTATTTTTGCACAAAGATGTCTGAATTACTACAATTGTCCTGTCAGATGCTGAAGTCCCCTGAGGGGAATAGAATAACTAAAATGGACTTAAGTGGTCTTTGAATCAGTCACTATACCCATATAAAATCAAATGATATTCCCTGAGCATAACTGGATTATTAATACAAAAATAAATGTTTCTTCAGTGTATTCTTATATCACCTCCTCTACATGGATCACTGATACTTTACCTTCAAGTTTCCCATTTTAATAGCCAGCCATTATTGTATATTACCCAGATTTTTTATGGTGGCAGAGTTACAGTAATTAACTTTGTACCAATTACCAGGGTGCATATTAATATTCATATACTTTTATAGAAAGAATGAGCTTGAAATTTCACAGCAGGGAGGGTTAAAATGACTCATTAATGTTCTGCACAGGTTTCGTTCCTAATTCATTAAGGAAATATTAGCATAATCATGTGGAATTAATTTTCTTTAAAAAGAGGATGATATAAAGGAGGGATTATGGGGACCAGTACTAATACAACAAATGTAGATTTGATCATGCTCTTGGACTCAAGGGGCTGTCTATCATAGTTGAGGTATTTCTTTCCAGGCAATACCCTGATATTTTGCAAGGAATCAGAGATAGATGGAACCAGTCAAGCTGAGGATTTGATTTTCACGGAGGAGAAAAGGAGATCTCCTTCATCCCCATCTGCTGTTTTCTCTATTTTGCAGTGAGGAGAGATAGAGAAAAACACATTACTCAAAATGAACGAGAGGCTGAAAGAAAATAATGAAACAAAATGATAGCCCACAAATGAGAAAAGAATCCAGAAAATGGAATATCTAATGAAGGGAAGGGAAGGATGAAGGGAAAGTTTGGCAACTCAAGGAAGGAAAAAGTGATCAAAATGGAAAGAGTCAGAGAATGACAGTTAAATAGGCCCAAGGTGGAAAAAACAAATCAAAAACAAAAGTTCTCAAGGTAATTGAGAAAAATTAGTCTGGATATTAATGGCAGGCGGAGAGAAATGTAACCTCAACCATGGATTCAGGAAGCAAGTCTGAGAGACAAGAAGATATTAAGGTACCTGATCTACTTATAATTGCAGGGAAACCAACCCACTGGTATGGGTAGAGAGCTTGGCAGTGGACCTTATACTGTATTGTACCTAGAGGCATCGAGTATGTGGGGGCTCTACTGCCCTGACCCCACTTTGAAAGAGGACTGTCGGGGCCCAAAACCTAAGAAGCTAGCACCCCCACCTCCAGTTCAAAGTGTGGGGACACTGAATACCTGAGATGCCAAGGCCGCTGCTAATTAGCACACTCCAGCAGACTTGATTAATCAATCTGTTCTAATGCATTGTAATTACAACACACCAGAGTAGGCATCCCTCATGTGGTTTCCACACGTCCATCATTTTAGGCCCCCTGGCAAAAATAAAAGTTGACACCTATGATTGTACCTGCTGAATTATGTCACTGAAATGAATGAGCAAAACAGCATGGGTCTGGCCCTTTGCAAATTTTTGTCTTTCATTGATCCTCAGTTTTATTCTTTTTGAGAACCTCGTTTTCCCTTGTCAGCTCCTAACACTGAGGTCAATGGGAGTTCGAGCTGCTTCAGAAACTCTGAGGGATTGGAGCTGGATCCTTTGCCAAGAAAGCCAGTGCAAATTCGCTATTGTCTTTAAATGGTGTGGGGTCAGTGATGTGGTTGATAATTGCTGTATAATCCTAGAACTCATTTTAAAGCTCCATACTTCTGTCCCTAGCCAAGCAACATATCTGGCATTTGACTAGAACAGGCCTGGATACATGACAGTATAGGTAACTCCTTATATAATGGAGTTACTCCATGTGAACTTAATCTTTAAGCGGAATTTAAAAGTATCTGCGTGAATATTTATTTTTTGTGGTCCTCCATATTTATGGTACTGAGAACAAAGGAGTCCACAAAATCTTTCTTCCCAAAATCTAATATTAATACTTTGGAACTCTCTCTCAAGAAAGCTATGTTCGCAGCAAGTTAAAATGGCATGCAATTATGTATTGACTCCCTGACACTCTTTCACATATCAAAGATAATATTACTGCAAACCAGACTTCAGGACACCAATTACCAACTAGGCAGACAGCAACAGATATATCATGATGAGTAAAGTAACTGGGTAACCAGTTCAAATCTATTTTAAAGTATACTGTAAGTAATTCAGAGACTATAATGCACATATTTAGCAGGGACCTAAGAAAGGTTGGTTGTCTATTAACCCTGGTAATCTGGGAAATATACATTGTTTTTCACAGCAAACACAATAAACTAATTTTGCAATATCATACGTGATCAAGAAAACATTGCTTTTTCACTGACTGTATGTTTTATGGGCCAAACATTATTTAGGCCCTGAGTCAGAAAAATATTTAAGCACCTATTTAATGTTAATCTGTAGCCTGCCATTGATTCCGGGCTTTTAAGTGTTTTTCTCTATTGTGGGTGCATCCACACATGCAAGCACGTGCGCTTGCAGCAGCTCAGATAGAAGCAATGCAAATTGAGCCGGAGCTTTTTGCTTCAGCACATGTGCTCAGACATGCACTTTGTTGTGGAGCAGATTGTGCCACTTGGGGCAAAATAACCCTGTCTGGCTCCTCCCAGATCTTCAGCCAGGGGGCGCTAGAGCCCAGGGCCAGCACCTGTGCTGGCTTCAGCAGCATAAAAAGCTGTCCTGTCCTGGCCACAGCAGTATAAAAAGCTGCCCTGGCAAGTAGCTCAGGGCTACCAGCTCTCAGGAGCTTCTGGGGCCCAGCCAACTGGTACCTGGGAACACTACCCCTTGTGCCAGCTAGACTGCTGAAGCAGCCCTGAGAGTTCCCTGCACCCTCTACCCACTGCAGCAGTCTGGCAGTGGGGGCTGCTGCCTGGCTGTGACCTGCTGTGCACCTGCCAGACTCAGATGGGGACTGCAGAGCTAGTAGAGGCATCTACCCCTCTGGACCAGCTGCCAGTGGACTCCGGTTGCAGGTTTGGCCTTTGTACGGCACAACTTCCATGTGTGCCCCTGCCCAGCCATCTGGGCAGCTATCACCTGGAAGATGTTCCGGGTGTGGTGGCCTGCTCTGAACTATCAAAGCATGTCCTCCTGCCCCCATTTGACCAGAAGGTCAGCCACAGCCAGCGGGGTGCAAGGGGCCAGCTCTGAGCAGGCAGGGTCCTGCCACTGGCCTCCCTAGCAGGAATTCTGGTGGTCCCTATTGGAAAACTGAAAAATCCCTGCTAAAAAAAATCCCAAAGTCACTCTGTAAAATACCCCCCAAATCCATGTTCCTCCACAAGAGGTTTGAGGTGGGCAAGAGGCATGTACGCGCTCATGTGGACGCACCCTGTGAGTGCAGTTGTTAAATCTTTCCATACCTTCCAAACTCTCCATTCCATTATTTATTATGTTTGAAATTGTTTTTCTATAGGACACATCATATATTTTAGAAAGTTTGAACTCTACGAACACAAGTTCCAATCTGTTAGGCAGATTTATGGCAGACATCAATTAACTCTTATGAGCTCTTGTGGTATTAAATCTACTGACATAGGCTACAGTTGGGAAAGAAATATGGAGAGTGACCAACAACATTGATCCTGATCTACTTTACAAGTAATAAAATATCATTTTTGAAGGCTTTATTCTTTGCTTCAATACTTGCTTCTGTTTCTTGCAGGCTTTTAGCTTGTAAGCATTCACTATCAAAAATGTTGGGTTGAAATGTCAGCATAATTACATTTTTTTCTTAAAGCTTCAACTCTATTCTATTTTTTTCCTGGGAAACTACTGAAATAAAGGAAAACAAATAATAAGTACCAATTTATGACTCCCTGTGACTTTACAATAAAGACTGTGTCTTATCGTCTCGAATATTCTTCTATACATATCTGAATAATGCTATTCAATTGTACTTGCTAAGTAAGGTCATTCAGCTCATATATTGCAGTCATCTTCTCTACGCATAGAGCTTCCTTCCTATTTTTTTCTTGTACCCAGTAAAGAAAGAAACCATTCACACAGGAGTGCAAAAGAACACACTGACAGCCCCTGGATAATTCACTCTTTTTCAAGCTTTGCCCCAATTATAAAAGTTAAAAAGTAAACAGAATATTATCGATATTTTCCTTTAAAGTTTTAGAAGGCTACAGTCTTCAGCGCTTGGGTATGAACAATGCTTGGTTCAAACAGATGACCAAAATAAAAATTCTGATCCTTCTGCTGTATTCTTGAATAATGTCAACTGACATCACTCTTGCTACTGTTGGTTTCTCAATGACAAAAAGGAGTACATTAAATATAAATACACTCATAAGCAGCTTTCCATCTTTTCCAGAGTGATAGTCTTTCTTCTAACATTGTTACTTAAGTTTCTAAAGTACACTTAGGACTTTCGAAGGAACTCCAGGTTCCACAGGTATGAAAGTCAATAGCATCTGAATATCCAACTCTTATAGGCGAGTCTGAAAATGCAAGCCTAAATCACCAGCTATCACTCCATCCAGCGTTAAAATATCGAGAACGCTGAGGGCTAATATGTCGCATTTGGAGCATCCCAAGCTACAGTGACCTTGCAAATCATCTATGTAAGAGAGAGTGTTTGAATTTTTTCATTGCAACTGCTGATTGGAAAAGGTTTTTGTTCTGGTGACAAATCTGCCAAAGATTTTTAAAAATATGTTTCATCAAATTGCAATTTTTTTGCGTGTTTTCCTCCAAAACTTTTCAAGTTTCCACTGAAAAACAAAAAAGTGAAAATGATTCTAGTTTTCATATTTTTCACAGAAACTTGAAAATGCAGTCAAGACTCGACATTTCTTCCAAAAATTTCCATTTTGATAAAAAAAAGGACATTTGTCCAAAAATATGTTGAAGTAAAAGCTTTGGCTGGGTCCGCTCATCATTTCTCATTCCAGCCTTGCTGTTCGCAGTTGCTTTATTTTAAAGCTCAGCCTCCTCAACTTACATCTTGTAATAACATTAACAGAATTTCCACTCTAATTCATGATTCATTAATTGTGTTATTATACAGAGATTTATTTCAAATTGCTCATGAACAATTGAAAGGCTTGAAGGGTAAGGGAAGGAAACATCTTATCTGTTGAGCAAGGAGAAGGGAACATTTTCATTCTCTCTTAAAGAGCGAAGATTAGTCTTTTGTTATACAGGCCACTAGACTAATCTGCCATGGAATATTTTATCCCTGAACCCTAACTAGGTTTAAAACTCTGTATTAGCTTTCTAAAACCTTGCGCACACTAATTACAGTGATTCCATGAATAAAAATTGAAGCAAGGTTGTATTTTCAAGGACACAGATTACAAAGAAAGTGTTTCAAAGACCAGCAATCTACCCCAGCAATGAGCATTTAGAGTCAAATATTTCAAATATATATGTATGATGAATGAGACTTGCTCAGTTTTCAGTGGGGAGGAGGACACGGAGGAAAGAAAGAAGTTTCAGATTATGTCTAAGAAACATGCAATTCCATGCCTACTTTTATATGCATGTACAGCTGGGAATTTAAACATCCATTTGCAGGTACAAAGTCAAAAACTGGAAAGCACATTGAACTGGCCCATCCAAAGTCTTTTATTGTCCAAGGATTCTCAGGGCATAACGTACCCTGTGGTGTCAGTCCTGACTTTGCAAAAGATGTTTAAAATATGTCTACTATACTAGCATCCAAAAATGTGAAAAGAGAGGTGGATTCTGTATGTATAGCTACAACATGAAGCCTCCAAGTTTTCATAAAACCTGAAATTGTTGCAGGTACCAGATTGTTCATCGTGGAAGAACATCTCTTTGCTGAGGCTCACCATGCTCTGAAGTAGACTCCCAAGATAATCTACCATTCTTCCAGGAAACCTTTCTCTGTCTCTCGGAGACTGATTTCTGATACTGGTTTATCTCATCCCCAAAGTCTTAGATGGCCTACAGCACAACAACAGCAGCAGCATGACCAGAAGAATATCCCCCATTTCCCCAGAAGGTGGGCCACAGTTACCTTTCCAGTCCCTGGATAAGTAAGATTGAAAGGAGCTTGCCAGCTGCCCTTCGAGCAACTAGGAAACTACTGGTTGACAGAAAACCCTTTAAAGATGACTAGAGTGAGAACAAACAAAAGCTGTCAGACATTCCCCAGGGACTAAGTGAAGGTTAGGAAAAGTAGTCAGGCCGGTTAAGAGACAGGAGTTATTAAAATTTCTGAGGATAAAAAATTATGAGGATAGCTCGAGGTTTCTTTTTTATTTTGTGGCAACATAAGTGACTCTTATGGGGTTGCAAAGTTGTGAAAACTGGCCTGCCAGAAAAGTTCACTAAAAACTCTTGCAAACACAACCTGGTGAGCTTTTTGTATCCCTTCACCCTGTCTGTGCTCAAAGTGGTCCATTGTTCCTGGATGTCAGCACTTAGCTCCGCAGCCCCAGGTCTCTCCCATCTTTGTACAGTCCAGCGATGACCATTTTTAGAATAAGCTACACAGTGGGCACATCTACACGAGACACTACTGTGCAGTGGTTATTGTGCATATATTTAGTACAGTACTTATATAAGCAAGCGCTAAGTAAAAGCACAGTAACCAGAGTTACTGTGCAGTATGGCCGGCAAATGCCTTTTAAGTGACGCTACTGTGCAGTAGCCTAATGCAACTGTGCAATAGCATCTCAGCATGGTTTTTGCCACGTGATGCTACTGCGCTGTAGTACAAGGCTATTGCGCAGTCAGCGCCTCATGTAGACTTGCCCAGTGTCTCTATTCAAGCTCTGGTCATTCTGTTGAAGCAGCAATCATGACTTCTTTTTCATTTTGTGTGTGTGCCTGATCGAGGCTTTTTCCCTTAGGAACTTAAATCAGTCTTTCCTAGCTTGTCACCAAGGGTCAAATCTTTTAGGTCACTAAGTCTTTTATGGGGGCTGGAGTGGCACGTGTGCTAAGGCACGCAGTTGATAACCCAGAGGTTGCAAACTTGAGGACACAGAAGAAGTGTACATGAGGTGGCCCTGTCAGATTCCAAAGAACCTGTTAATTTTGCTAAATACCTTGTCACAGAAACATGAAACAGGAAAGGAAGCCTTTTATTGAATTGTGCATTTGTGTATCTTCACTGCTGCTGATGGCTTTCTTCTTTGCTGCACTATTCCTGCAACCTCTCCATCCTTCTGTCATGTTTTCCTTTTTAATATCTTTAATCCTAGAGCTCATATTTAAACTGGTTTGATATCAATCAGACACAGTCATCTTGATATTGCTGCAAAATGCATTATGTTGAAAAGGTAGTATTGAAAATTATAATGTAAAAGGTTCCTACTTAATAATACAGCTTATCCACTTGGCCTGTCAAGGGCAAATAAAACACTTTGTATGTTCTTTTGCTTGTTAAGGCAAAAGTTCAATGCATTTGATCATTTCTTTCTATAATCAAATATAAATTTCAAGGAGAAAAATTATATCAGTGGCTCACCTACATCAGAAAATACACTCAGAAATTTCTTATCTGGGGCAACATAAAATAAGGAGTACAAAACTACTGTTTTCCCTATATCTCAGTCAAGAGCAAGACAACTAGCATGGAGCTACTAATGGTGCACAATAGTATCCACAGAAGAAGTTACAGGTACTCCTCACTTAACGTCATCGTGGTTAACGTTGTTTCGTTTTTACGCCACGGACCTATCGGAGAACATACTTGTTTAAAGTTATGCAATGTTCAGTTATAACATTGTTTGGCCACTGCCTGCTAGTAGGTAACTACTGTGATGTAACTGGATTCACTAAACATCGTTTCATTTACAGTCACATTTTTCAAGAACAGAACTACAACGTCAAGCAAGGAGTAGCTGTAGTAGCACGCTGTTGATAGTTAATAGCCAGCACGCTGAAAATACATACTTTCTGTGTACTAACCTCCTTAAGTATCCATTATTTATATATCTGTATATGCACAAGGGGGTAATCACGACACCCATTTTTAAGCAGAAATTCTTATTGACTTAATTAAGGATTTCTCATTAATAAATGATGTAGTGATACGAATTATGGTGATTTATTCATACATGGGAAGCTCAGGAAATAAGATAATTACTAAACTAAGTAGTAAAAGGTGAAAGGTAGAGATCTGTTGTGAATCAGACATTGGATGAGAGACCGAAAGAAGAGAGGGGGAATAATTGGTTATTTTTTATCCCGGTAGGACCTTACATTAATAGCTAAGAATGTGGATTACAGACATGCAAAA
Organism: Crocodylus porosus; assembly: GCF_001723895.1. NCBI lineage: Eukaryota > Metazoa > Chordata > Crocodylia > Crocodylidae > Crocodylus > Crocodylus porosus. The sequence continues at coordinate 64,019,699 of NW_017728949.1, read as the reverse complement.
AGAATTCATACAGTGAGTGGCATTATTTAATATGGCTGTTAATGAGGTTGAAGAGGTATACAGTGAAGTAGCAACATTTGTACATTGCAGAATTATTAGGTGAGCTCTGGAGAGGGTTATGAAACGTTTCAAATGAGTCAAGCTAAGATTGGCAATTGTGACCCTGATTCAGGAAAGCCCTTCCTTGAATAAGAGGCTTTACTGAACGGAGGCTAAAAATGGGCAAATATAACTCAATATAAATAAATTATTAGATGCCTAGGAACTCTTAAAAAGGAATTATTTACACATGTAACTTTGTGGATAGAGCAATTAAAATATGTCTTTCATGTGCAGTGATAGGCAACTGGCTAAAAGATGGGATGATATAATAAAAATGGATAAAGGCGAATATTAAAATACATCATAAATCAGATTACTGGCACACTTTCACCCTGAATATACTGTCTAGGTTTCAATCAACATAATATCATAACTCTAAAGACCAGAAAAGGACCAGATATAGTTAATGAAAGTAATTAAAAGCAAAGAATATTTCACATATGAAGCAAGATTCATTTAGTGAAAAAAACAAATCACAGGTAACTTTATACAGGCATCTAAAAATAGGTCATCCATGATTGTAACACTGGTGGCAGAAGAACGACAGATTACAAGTAACCTGGTAGAATCTGCAACATGAATGCTTCCTCCATGGGCCCCATAAGTGCCTTGCTCAAGGTCACGCAAGTGATCGGTGGCAGGATAAGGAACTGAACTCCAGTTTCAGACTGCCCTTCCTCCCCATAACATAAAACATGACATGGTATCAAAAAAGTCTGGGTAGACATCACAATCTGCCTTACCTCTTAATACAAGAAAAGGTTGTGCTTAATGCAATTAAGAGACAACAGGGTTTTATAATACCTCCCATCATTATCCTGTGAAAATCAGTGCTGCAATATGATGCTAAAACAAAGAGCTTGAAAAGATTTTGACCTGTTAAAGGCTTGTCTGTGAGTCAGCCTAGGCACCCTCATAAGGTTTGAAGGGAGTGGTGGGAGAACAGAGAAAGATGGGGAAGGAGCAGTGCTAGGAGAGAAAAGGAAATGAGCAGTAAACCTATAGGAACAAAAGGAATTGCAAAAACTAATCCAGGTAATGAGATAAGAATCCAGAGTCCCTGTTTAAACCATACTCCAGTCTGTGGATGGTTTCTTGTTTTGCAATTTCCCTTTTTTATGGCCCACCTGCAGCTCCCACTGACATAAGTGTTGAGGGCACTATCTCTTTTCAGAACCAATCTCTAACTGATTAAGATTCAAAACAAACTTCCCACAAAAA
>NW_017728949.1:64002733-64017864 GCF_001723895.1 Crocodylus porosus | reverse complement strand
TCCTTTCAGCATATTCCTTTGTTCAACAGACTCATCACAAGCACACCCCTTAATCTGGCCTTTTTCCGGTGTCATACTTTGGGCATTGCCCATTGGTTTCCCTGATCACCTTTCAGTAACATATCCAATTCTTTCATCTCTCTGAGCCAGCTGGTTAGTGCCAAATTCAGTTAATTTGAGCTGGTAACAAAGCCATTGCTATGTTATGTTAAAAGAACTTCTCACAATGGTAAAAAAAGAAAAGATATACTATAATGAGCACTATGAGCGCTACAAAAAACAGCTCAAGGCCGGCTGATAAACAAAATGAAAAATTTCAGACAATTATGAGACTATACAGAACTGAAGCAATGATTAAATAAGGCTGAATATATATAAAAAAAGTTAAACTATACTATAACTTACCATTCTGTAAGCAGGCGCAATTTTAAAGCATAAAATATAACAAGCTACCCTAACACACAAGGATGGCATGGTATTCTTCTAATAGGTTGCGAGTACTCCAGAGCTGTACATGGAGGTAGCTGGGCAGATATTACACCTTCTTTTGAGGTAACTCAATATTGGCAGCACTTAGAGGTTTAACTGATCCAGTATGGAAATTATATTTTTTGTTCCTATTAAATATACACAAATAGAGCTGACATATATTCCTTAGTCCTTAGGTAAATGATGGGCCTTTTACCCTAACCTACTGGGGCTTTTTTCTTTCTCTCTCTGCTAAATACATCATTTTTCACTGTGCAAAACAGCAGGTCAGAATGTTCTTGACTGATGCTCACTGAAGCAGCAAAAGGCATTCCCCTCAGTCTGTCCTACACTCCCAGGCTGTCTTTTACAGAATATGCATGTACCAGTATGCTTCCTTGCCTCCACTGGACTGTCTGCCCCATCAAGAAGTACATTTTAAGTTTCAGAGGACTTAGAGTCAATCAACTGTGCTACTAATGCACCTTAGGGCTACAGCGCAGTAAAATATGGCGTAGTAAACTTTCCCTGGGAACGCGTCTACACATGAGCCCATCAGGAGCTTCCAGTGGGAGCAGTTCAGCGTAGAGCTGCTCCTGCCCCACTACAGCAGCCAGGGGGAACTCCAGGCTTCCCCTGGTTCCAGCCTCAGGCTGGCAGTGGGCACAGGGGTTAGGCCTAGGCTCCTGGGCCAGGGGAGCTGTCCAGGTTCTTGGGCAGCTGCTTCCCAGTCCATGCCCCAGTCTGCATGGGGTGGGCGTGGGGAGCTGTCTGTGTTCTCCATCACCTGCTTCCCAGTCACACACCATCATATGCATGGGGTAGGGATCAGGGAGCGGTTCGGGATCCCCACCAGCTACTTCGCAGCCCTCATCCACAATCTGCACAGGGCGGGGGCATGCGGGGAGCTATCCTGGGTCCCATATAAAGTAGTGGGGTGCAGTACTGGGATGCAGCTGCCTGGCAGCCTGGACAGTTCCCTGCCCACTGCCCCACACAGATTTCATAGATTTTTTCATAGACATGAGGGCTGGAAGGGACCTTGGAAGATTGAGTCCAGCCCCTTGTCCCAGGGGCAGGAAATCAGCTGGGGTCAAAGGATCCCAGCAAGATAAATGTCCAAATGTCTCTTAAAGGTGTCCAGAGTAGGTGCTTGCACCACCTCTGGTGGCCGTCTGTTCTAGGTCTTGGGGTCTCAGACGATAAAGAAGTTCTTCTTTACATTCAGCCTGAACTGATCTTGGAGGAGTTTGTGACTGTTTGACCCTGTCATCCCTTGGGGTACTCTGGTGAATAGGCATTCCCCCAGATCCTGATGTACACCCCTTATATACTTATAGACACCCACCAGATCCCCCCGAGCCTGCGCTTTTCCAGGCTGAAGAGTCCCATAGCTCTCAGCCTCTCATCATAAGGCCTGTTCTTCTTCCCTCTGATCACATGCATTGCTCTCCTCTGGACTTTCTCGAACTTCTCTACATTTTTTTAAATTTTGGAGCCCAGAATTGGATGCAGTACTCCAGCTCTGGCCTCACCAAGGCTGAGTACAGAGGGAGGATGACATCCTGGGATTTGCTTGAGAAGTATCTATGGATGCAAGCCAGAGTTTTGCTTGTTTTACCAGCTGCAACATCACATTAGTGCTCATTTTCATCTTGTGGTCAATCATAACCGCAAAGTCCCTTTCAGACGTGGTGCTAGCAAGCGTAGCACTGCCAAGCCTAAAAGCGTGATTTGGGTTTTTCTTCCCAAGGTGGAGTACCTTGCATTTTATGGTGTTAAACACCATCAGGTTTTCATCCGCCCATTTTTGGAGCCTGTCAAGGTCAGCCTGGATCATCATCGTGTCCTTGGGTGTGGACACTTTGCTCCAAAGTTTGGTGACATGGGTGAACTTGGCCAGTCCGCTTCTGGCACCAATGTCCACATCATTAATGAAGATGTTGATAAGGAGAGGCCCAAGAACAGAGTCTTGGGGGACTCCAGTGGTCACAGCGCACCACAATAGTTTACTTCCATCAGCTACCACTCTCTGGGTCCGACATTGGAGACAGTTCCCCAGCTAGTGGAATGTGATGTAGCCAAAGCCACAGTTGGCCAGTTTTTTCTATGAGATGATCATGGGATACCAGATCGAAGGCTTTTTTTAAATCAAGATATATCATGTCAATCTCATCTCCCTTGTCCAAGTAATATGTGACCTGGTTGTAGAAGGAGATGAGATTGGTCAGGTAAGATCTACCCGCAACAAACCTATGCTGGCTTTCCCTCAGGATGTTGCCATCAGCCAGTTTGTCAAGAATGGTCTCTTTGATATTTTTGTCCAAAATCTTCCTGGGGATAGAAGTCAGACCAATGGGACTGTAGTTCCCCAGATCTACTTTCCTCCCTTTCTTGAAGATAAGAACCACATTAGCTGTCTTCCAGTCTTTGGGCACTTCACCTGAGCGCCTTGAGTTCTTGAAGATCCATGACAGTGGCTAAGCTATGATGATTGCCAGCTCCTTAAGTACCATGGGGTGTAAACTGTCTGGGTCAGCTGACTTGAAGGAGTCCAGACCCTCAAAGTGTTCCTCACATAGTCTACATTGATGAAAGCTAACAATTCTTCCTCACCCTGGCCTTCCTGTACTGTATTGAACAGAGCCATTCCTTGGGGCTAGTGACAAACTGATGAAAAGTACCCATTAAGCAGGTTGGCTTTTTCCTGGGCATCAGTTGTCGGTTGTCCCATATGGTTTAGCAGGGGTCCAATGTTACCCTTGCTTTTCCTCTGGCTCCCCATATATCTAAAATAGGACTTTTTATTGTCCTTGATAAATGTAGCCAGTTGGAGTTCAGTCACTCTTTGGCCTTCCTGGTTCGCTCCCTACAGGTCCGTACCAGTGCAGAATACTCCTCCTTTGAGGTGGATCCAGTCTTCCATCCTTTATAGGTCTTTGTTTTTAGATGTAGGAGGTCCACTAATTCCCTGCAGAGCCAAGGGGGCTGCTGTGCACTTTTGCTACCTTTCCTCTGAGACGGAATAGACATTGCTTGTGCTTCCAGGATCACTCCCTTGAGGAGCAACCACTCATCCTGAACTCCCCTCCCCTTCAGGTCATGGTCCTTTAGGGCCTCACCAACAAGCCTTCTGAGCTTGTCAAAGTCAGCTTTCCTGAAGTCGAGGACTTCTGCATTACTAACTGACTTGGCAGGTTTGCGGCAGATGGTGAAGGTGATCAGCTCATGGTCACTGTCTCCCACCTCCCTTCAATCGTTAGGTTGCTGGTTAAGTCATCCCCCATTGCCAGTATCAGGTTGAGCAGTGCTTTGCCTCTCATCAGCCCATAGAATTTTTGAGTCAAATAGAGCCCATCCACGCACATGAGGAAGCTTTGCTGCAGTTCAGATTTGGCTGAGTACTCTTCAAAGATGAGATGTCTGGGTAGTTGAAGTCTCCCATGACAACCATAGACTGGGATCATGCAGCCTCAGCCAGTTCCCTGGTGAATTCTTGGTTGAGCTCTTGATTCTGGCTAGGAGGTCTGTAGTAGACTCCCACCATTGTGTCCCCTGTGCCATGTTCACCATGGATTTTAACCCAGAGAGTCTCCAATCCATCCTGGATGCCAATGTTGGCATGCAGGGACATGTAGCTTTCCTTGACATAGAGATCTACACCCCAGCCCCTTTTGTCCACACAATCTCGCCTGTACAAGGTATAGCCATCTATACCTGTTTCCCAGTCATAAGTGGAGTCCCACCAGGTCTCTGTTATTCCTATGAGATCGTAATCCATTTTGTTTAGCAGGAGAACCAATTCCCCCTCTTTATTCCCCAAGCTCCTGCCATTTGTGTACAGGCATATAAGTGTCCCATTGGGGGCCCTTGCCTTCCCTACACATCATTCAGGGGCTGGAGTAGGGGTGGGTTTCCTTAAGTGCCTTAGCCTGCTGGATTTGCAAAAGTTACCTAGTGGGCTTTAGTCCCCCCATCCTCCAGCAGGTTTAGTTTAAAGCCTGGTCAAGCAAGTCAGCAGTCTGGCTGAGAAAAGCCTCCTCCCCAGTGCAATGAGGTGGAGGCTGTCTCTTCCTAGCAGTCCACTGCCTCTCTCACCAAAGAGTAGACTGTAATTGTTGAAGTCGAAGCCTTCCCGATGACACCAGCACCACAGTCTTTGGTTAAATACCTCAATCCTCCTCTCCCTCCTCATCCCATAGCCCAAAACTGGGAGGATCAAGAAAAACACCACCTATGCCCCCAACTCCTTAAGCCCCAGTCCCAAACCCCTGTAGCATCTCATGACCTGGCTGGGATTGCTCCAAGCCGTGTCATTCATGCCCACATGAATAAGGAGCATAGGGTAGCGATTGGTGGGCCAGATGAGTTTTGGGATCCTCTTGGCTACCAAAACCAATCAAGGCATGGTTCTGGGAAGCAGCAGTCAGAGAGTCCAGACAGCTCCCTGGCCCCTGTTGCCTGGGCTGATTCAGAGCAATTTGCTCCCAGTCAGCTGTCTACACATGTGCTACTGCACAGTACTTAATTTGTGGTTAATCTAGTACCTTTATTGTCTCATGTAGACACACCCTGTAGAGCTGCAATTAGACTCGGGAGTTCTTCCTCCCCCCCTTCCTCCCCAACTCCCAAAGTCATATTGGACAACAGCATTTCTTGGATTTCAATGGATTCAAAGTTTCTAGCTGTAGCTTTGTGTTGCTTCAACTCTGGGCTAATATTTGTGTGTAACCCATGTTGTGATATAGTCCATCACGGACAGAATAAATGAGAAACTGAACAGCATCTCATCCAAGCTAAAAGAATGGACTGAAACCGGAAAGATTTTGATTGCAGAAGGTTATCATTCATCACATAAATCACTGCATAAGATATGTATGCTTGAGCTGCTAATTCTTTTATTTCAAGTAATCTCCTTGAATGAATAAAACCACACATGCTGAGGGGCAGGTGGCTCTGCAGCTGCAGATGTCGCTATGAAATAGATATTATCAGGCTAGCCTTAGTGATGACCCAGTAGGAAATGAATAAAGGATGATAAAGGTGAATGTGGGTATGTTCTATAATGTAAATTCTATTAAAACCAAGCAAAATCTCTATGCAAATGTAGGCCAATTTGCAGGTCTTAAATAGAGAGATTTCAAACCTTTCTAAAGTAAATGAAAATTTTGCATTATTCCTTTGGTTCATTTTCAGATAGAGCTGTATATTTTTGTGGTTTATATCACAGTAATATGGGTAACAGGGCACAAATGTACTGCTTATTAGCATTAGTAGAGACAATACATTTGGCAAGGGAGTTGCTCAGAGCAATGTGTTTCTATAGACAAAAGACACAAGGACAGTAGAAATTTATTTTTGCTGTCATGGCCCCCCCACCCCCCATTTGCTAGCATCACATTTTGTTAATAAGGAGTATTTTTGGCTGTTTGATTTTGAACAGCTCATTCTAAGAATATGTGACATAATCCCACTTCCTGTTGCATTATTACTATAGTGTGCAATATAAGACTTTCCCTCTGTGTGGCTCTACAAGTGGGGAGCCCAAGTTTCCCCTATTTGCAGAGGTGCATCCCAAGTCAGGGCACAACAACATGTTACGTACGCCCAGAGAATCCTTTGCCAGAGGTTTCCTGGGACATGCTTCTGAACCCAGGCAGGTGTTCCCAGGGCTTCTGAGGCCCAGTCCTGGGTGCTCCAGCAATGGGAAATCCTGGGGCATGTAGGATTGAGTCTCAAAAGCCCCAAGGGCAGCTGGAGAATATGGGTGTAGGCATCCACTGCAAAAAATAGCACAAAGTTATTCTACATGTTGTCTCAGCCACAATTTTCTGGCCTTTTTGATGCAACAACAGACATGGGTGTCTGTTTGTTTGGGAGCACAAAGGCAACTTATGTTTCCAGCTTATATTAAAACCTCATTCTACTGAAGTCAATGACATAACTTCTATTATCTTCATTAGGCCAGGATTCCACTCCATTTACTGGCCTAAAGATGCATTCATGGGAAAGACGTATCAAAAGGTTTTCCAGTAATGTCTCTCAATATTTAGTTCCTATAACACTGTTGAAGCGTGAGATGCTATAATTAGAGCCTCACCTACGTTATATGGGTTTAAATCTGAAATAATTCTGAGTTCATTACAATCTACTCTGTGTTGGCTCAAATTTTAATCAGGATGTTTATGTAGATATTGTCCAAAAGCATCTGAAGCACTGTACTAATGCCAGTTAGCGACAGGCAAGAGAGATAAACGGGAGAGAGACAAGATGGCTGGTAAAATTATTCCTGTAGTCAGAGGGTCCTATAAGATAACACAATCAAGATAAAATGGAAGTCATCTCTTCTGGCCATCCACTCAATTATGCAGATAGATACTAAATGAATGGTGGAAAGATAGGGCAGAATTGTATTTTACCTAGTGGACAACCAAGCCCTCTTTTATGCACTCAGCGGGTTGTAGAATCACTCCAATGCCTTAGTCGGGTAACTCAGAGTTGGTTGCAAACTGCTTTTGGTTGTCCACTAATTCAAATAGAATTTCTGCCCATAGGGTCCAAGTAATGTCACCTAAAAAATTCCCTGTGAAAGAGTTCAAATAAATGTAGATACACACTTCTTCCCTGCAAAGAAGGTGTTAGAGTGATTCCTATGAACTGACAATAAATCATTGTAGTGTATGTATGCCATGGTCCAGATTCATCTCTGGCAAAACTTCTTTGACTTGAGCAGCATTACTCTAGGGAATAATTAGATTTGTGCAGTGCAGCACCACACAAGTAACATTCCATTAAGTAAAGGCAGGAAGGTCCCGGTTAGTAATCCATAGAGTTGATAACACAATTTAGTTTTATCTGATGGCCATTCCATTGGGAACTGATTCAGTAGCCTTAGTTCAGTTCCTAGTGGACAAGTATCCTCATTACCAAAACCACCATTGAGACTAATGCCAATTGATTTTATTATTTCAGGTCCCAGGAGAGATGCCAAGAATTGAATCGGTGGGAAAATAAGTAGCTATCTCATGCCTGCAAAGTCCTTGTAGATCAGAATTGAGGCAAATCAGTATTGAAATAACTAGTAAGGGGAAGATTGCATTGGCATCAGTCTTTCTGAATCTGCTCTTTATATAAATAGTGGCCTTTAATCTTCAGAGATGTCAAGATGTGATATGTATCACATATCACAAGAACTAAACTTGCTGAAGAAAGAATACAGCACAAATATGCGTTCAGTCCCTAGGACATAAAACTTGCACAGCTCTGAGTGAGAGACAAAGTAAATCTTCTCTGGGCCTAATCCTTTTCACTAGCAGTATTTTCAGAGCTAAAAGGAAGGATTATATTTGGTTGTTTTGTAAAGGACCATATCAAAATTCTGTTCTTCAGTTTTCTCCTTTGGTTCTTTTGAACAGGGCACAGGAGAGAGCAACTGAATGGGCTAATGCTTCCTCTTAACATATTTTGACAATGCAAGGGGAAGAATAGAAGACCAGTTAGTCTTTACTGGCACTCGCACAAAGAAAGAGATGCAACATAGCCCATTCCTTTATAGCTAACATTAGTTATTAGAAGAACTGTGAGGAATCCACACTTTAATAACTATTTTGTCATGTGATTTGGGGGAAAAAATCACTTACTGGTCCCTAGGAGACTTAGAGTTCATAATGCTAGATTTTGATTTATTTGATAGAGGCTAAGTCTCAGTCCTACCAGGGTTAATTTTAAAAGATCCTTTAAAATATGAAGTTGTGTCTGGGGTGGCATACTAGGGAAAATTATAACCTAATCACAGAGTCACTGAATCACAGAAATTACAGATAGGGAGGACCATCTACTTTATCCCCATGCCAATGAAAGATGACCCTCTAGAGTATGCTTTCTGCCTTTTTCCATCTCATTTTAAAATGTCCTAAGTGATAGGTTTTTCACCACTTTCCACTTCCTTTTCTATGCCTTATTCTCAATTTAGTTTCTGGAATCTTTCTTCTAACATTCAGCCTACATTTTCCTTTTCTTAATTTCATGCCATTATCCTCAGCTTATCCCCTTGGTCCATGGAACAATCATTCTTCTCTGCCATTGGTCTTTACTCTGTGCATACATTTTGAGACCGTTACCGCATCCCCTACACTCTGTCATTGTTTATCCAATCTAAATATACTTAGCTGCTTATATTGCCTCATAAATCAGCCCTTCTGATCCCTTAATCTTTTTAGTTGCTCTTCCCCCAATTACCTCACAGTGAGCATTTCGTTTGTTATTGTCATGCTCAGAGTCGTATAGCGTAGTCTAACTATGTTCAGATCCAAGCCATCAATGGAAGGGCTTGTGTTATCTCACTCTTCACTGGTTTGAATGCAGTCTGAAATCACATGCGTATGTGTTTGATCTTATGCTATATCACATGGCAAACTGTGAACCTGGGGGATTTGAAATGGGGGCAAGATCTTCTGTAGAGGAAGAAATGAACAAGGGAGGAGTTGAGGATTTAAGTAAGTTATGAGGATGAGAACTAGTGAGGGTGGTAAAATAGTGCTAGATAGCAGTATGGTAGAAACAGAAGATCAGAAAATAGATCTGTAACATTCACACATGTGAAGTGGGGCAGGGATGGACATTAGTAGAGAAATCATGAACCTTACTGGATTAACAGCACCAGGAAGACTGAGTGGCAGGAAGCAAGTGAAAAATACTTAATTCCATGAGTACCTCCACAGAGGTCATTGCTTCACTCTCACTGAATTTTTAATCTATAGAAACAAGGAAATTAAAACCGAGGTCAAAAAATGTTCGAAGGCCAAGGAGTTAGGATTTCAAAATAGACTTCTGACTTCCAAGCCGGTGCTGAATCCAGTAGAAAGAGTGCAAAAGGCGATAATTCCTTCTTTACTAGCAGAAGATGTTCAGAGCCCTGTTGCTGGATTCTGCTACAAAGATATATGCCCAGCTTTTCAGTCCTTTTATAGGCAACGCTTTGCTTGCTTTATGAACAGGCCCTAAATTAATGCGTCTTTCTGTTTTTAATGTACTGCTGCTGTGGCAAACCCAAACCTGGTAGAAGCGAGTAGGCTTGCCTGTGAATAAAATGTTAGTACATATCATTAAAAACAGCTATAAATTAAGTATCTGATTAATATTGGTGCACTTCTAATATACCTTTTTATTTCAGGAAAATAAATCCAAGAGCAGAGAAGAAACAAATTTACTTTTGGGGACAGGACAATGCCCTGTTAAATTTAATTAGGTCATTTGTCCCTCTTTAAATTAATTTAGTCTAGAAAATTAGCAGTAGTAATTTTATTGATAAGGTATTGGGGCTGGAACTCAGAGCAACTGGGCACAAGAGATTTTGGTTCATAGATCAGCTATTGAATTCTCATATAATCTTCTGCAAACCGCACAAATTGAGTTTGTCAAACCCAACAGATTATTTCAGCAAGTTTCTTTAATTTCAGGTATTTGTTGATTAACTTCTCTCATCAGTTTAGAAAATCTCTGCCTGAATCTCACTTGTCTTATTTTTATGTGTGTGGGGTGTCTAGGAAAATTTGTATTTTTATTGGTATGGTGGTAGTATTGAAAGGTCAATGTCCTGCTTTGTTAGGTGCTATATCAACATATAACAAAAAGACTGCCCTAACTCAAAAGAAATCACACATTAACAGGAAAGACAAATCTCAGCAAACACCTGTAGACTACACTGGGCACATCTACATGTTTATGAATGCACCATAGTTACTGCACATTAAGTTTAGTACCTGTATAACCAAGTACTAAATCAAAGTGCAGTAACTAGTGCTACTGCACAGGAGCACCAGCACATGGCATGTTAGTGATGTTAACTGTGCAGTAGCCTAATACTACTGCACAGTTGCATATTAGCGTGGTATTTGCCATAAGACTCAACCGGCACAGTTAGCATTTCATGTAAATGTGCCCACTGTGACACAAACAGAAGAACAGAAGTAAAATTTGGTTCCAAATTTTCCTTCCATAACCAAGTTCCCTGACACACACTACTGCATCTTCAAGAGAAAGAAGACTTGTGCAACAGATGACACCATTATTTTCTAAGTAACTGGCCCTTAGGGTGAGGAAGGATACAGAAGATGACCAAAATCTCTGAAGAATTTGAGTGGTATATGTTATTTTAATGAAGCAAATATGAATTTAGGAAGATAATCAGGGTCATTTCTGTCAACTCCATTCGGGCTCACTTTTCAATTGTTCAGAAATAGTATTTTTTCCCCCCAATGAATAAAATTCCATAAAATATTATTTCAGTTTTATAGCTGGATTTGTTGCAGACTCTTGCCCAGCAGAAATATGCTATAACTAAAGTGATAAATTCAGCTTTTTTTTTCAAGGTTTTTTATTTTATTTTTATACAAACCCAACCTAGATGGGTCCTTCCATGAGTATTGTTCATTGTGTTGTGTAAATTTGAAAATTACAAACTACACCTTAGGGTGTTAAATAGTGTACTCCCTTATCTGTCCTGAAAAACCTATTTTGTAAAAGTCCAGAAATATCTCACAGCTATTTAATGCTGTTGGTCCCTAAACAATAGTGATTGATTTTGTTTGGTCGGGCAAACACAAATTATCCCATAATCATTTTAGCCTGCCAGCCATGCTTACATTGACTTGTTTGCGATTTAAGAAGAAAATGCAGTGATTGTAATGAAAAATGGAAAAGGCTCGAGGCAAATAAAAGATTTTTCTTTGCTGTGGAAAATGTGTCTACTTTAATTGTCAACACAGAATAGGTTTGGTTTGCTGCGAAAGTAAAATGAATTAAAAAATAAATAAAACGGTACTTTTGGTTCCCTATAAACTTGTCTTTCAAAACTCCAGTATTAGATCATTGGTCTTCCTATGGCACAGCTAAGAAGAACACAGAACTTCTCAGAAAGATGTTTCTTTCTCATTTTAAGATACTGCAACTTTTCTAGTGTGAAATTGTTAGAATGGGAAAAACTGGAACATTAAACCCAAGTGCTTTGAATTTTGGACAGGACTGAATGTGAAGCCTTGGGTCTGAACTATAGGCCTTTAAAATAAAGGCAGCTTTCTAAGAGCAGTCTGTGCACCTCATGAGAACAGTTACTTTGGTGCTGTCAAACAGAGACTACCCAGGCCTTGTTCAACCTCTGCTTTGGGATCTATACCATCCCATAATCATTCCTACAGGCCCTGCTATCTGACCCCATCAAAATTCAATCAATTTTTCTACTTAATTCCTCTGCTTTTATCCCCCAGCTGGGTCTTATCCACCTGGCACTACTGTGGCATTAGAACCTAGGTAGTGGGCTCTAAATACATTAATTTTTGCACCAGGCATGTTCATCCAAGCGTACTTGTAGAACACTAACTGCAGCTGTTCCATGGACAGGAAGGGAGGAAGAAAAATGTGTTGGACCAGATTATTAAAATCGCCTATGAAAGTCTCTTACTTTCACTCCCACACAGTATCCAGAAGACACATTCCCCCTCTACTTCTACGAGGCAAGAAACTGTTGGTAGTAGTATCCAGGATAAAACATAAACGGGGAAGGGAACAAGAAAGAATGAGTATGGTTTATTTTAGAAGGGTGCAAGTTTGGCAGAGATGGAAGAATGAGAAGAGAAAAAGCCAAAGGACTAGATTAAAGAGGGAAGTGGAAAAAACGGGGTAGAAAATAGGGAAGAAAAGTGTGAGGCTATTCACTTACACCACATAGAACAACACACGAAGGGAAAACAGGGGAGAGTCCCCAAATTATTCTGTTAAAAAAAAAGAGACAGAGAGAAATGAAATGAAGATGCAGGGAATGAAAGCAAGATTACAACAGGGAAAGAGCTATTTTGGTATTGCTTAATCAAAACTTTAATGTCTAAAAATGTTATAGAAAATTAACAGGGTAGACTAGAATGATTGCAGAGGCGTGGGAAAAGATTATAGTTGGTTTATGACTGCAAAAAAAAAAAGGCTTGGCGTGTCCTAGAGAGCCAAAGACCTCAGCCCAAGGTTCCTGAAAGGTCATATCCTTTAGAGAACATCAATTCTGTTCAAAGCGCGGGGGGGGAACAAACAAACAACGTGTTCTACCTTCCACGTGCAAATAGTCGACCACGTACCGGTTCTCGACTATACTACAGGAAAGATACCTACATCAAAACCTAGTCATGTAACATGCTTAAGAAGCTTCATTCCAAAAGCAGAACCATTCATTTGGGAGGAAATAGCGGGCTCCTTGTTGTCACAAGTCACTGTAGGCCTGAAAGCCCCTTAGGCAAATGCTTAGCATAAGTAACACTGCTTTTGTGCCTTACCTTAACTAACTACAAGCAGCGCAAGTGGGTCACAGTTTAGAGTGACCTCTGTCTAACCCATGTCAGCGAAAAAGTCAAGAAGGGATGTGGTAACAGCCCAAATCAGCAGGATACAAATGGCAGTCTAAGTCTAAGAAAAATAACCGCTGTGAAAAATGAATGGTGGATATTTATGAGATATGAAACGTACATAAAAGACCTACAAAAAGTATATAAAAACCTAAGAAAAAGATTTAAGGGCTTGTGACACACAGGAAAAGAAGAATCAACACCTACTCAAACCCTGGAGCAGTGACAGACACCTGGCCTGCTGAAATCACTGTATCCATTTTCACGTAAAAATATTTGGTTAACTGCTAGGGCTTCCTTAGAAGTTAAGTGTTGCATTTAAAGCTTTGCTTAAATATTAGTATTGCTTATGTGTTCAATAAATTAGAATTTCAAACCGGAATAGTCTGACTGATCATTTCATTTCCATTCACTCCACCCTTTAACTAAATTTAGTACAACGACATAAGTAGGTGAGAAGCAAAACCGAATGTACAATAAATCTACCTTTAACATCCATACACAGTACTCATTGCCGCAGTCAACAGAGTATAAACTTTACAGGGATTTTAGGCAGTTTCAGAAGCAATAGAGTAACTGAAAAGTTACATCAAAAACAGATACTATGTCAAGTCAGCAGTTTTGAAATACTCTGTTGGGGAAAACAGCAAACAGTTATAGTCCGTCAGAATCTTCTAAGCAATCTAATATGACAACCTCTGCCGCTTCAGCCAGCTCATTTCAAGTGAAGCCCTCCTTCATTTGTCCAAACGGTTCTTCAGTGCTGATGCAGGATTCCTAATCTTGACCAGCACATTCTAATTGCAAAAATATACTCCACTATGTATCTGTCATTTTAATTCTGATTATTACCTTCAGTCTCACAAACTACGTGGTCAATAGCTATATATACTTCCGTCCTTCGCAGACAAAGACAACTGCACCCAGCAGGGGGAGGGGAGGAAAGAATAGAGAAAAGAAGTGGAAAAGAAAAAGGGAAGGAGAAAGAAGGAAAGAGAATGAAGAGGGGTGGTGGCTAGGTCATGTGAGTACGTAGGTGACTTATAAGTCTGAACTTTGCTTTGACCAATCTGTTGCAGCAGGGGCATAAGAGTGATGAGAACTGGGTACGGGAGGTTCTTGTTTTCCTGGCCGTGAGTTTCTTCATTGCTTCTGCCATTCGTTGCTGTTCAAAGGCCAGTGCTCTGTTCTGGATTTGGGACCTCCGGGATGGACAGTCGCAAGCGGTTTGCTCCCACGACTGGGTCAATGCCAAAACTCTTTAGGGAAAGCTTTAGGGTGTCCTTGTACCACTTTTTTCGTGGGCTGTGAAAGTGTACTCCATTTGGCAGTTCTCCATAGAAGACTTTCTTTCTATTCGGTCAATAGCTAAAAAATGTACAAATAGCCCAGTATTCATATGGAATATTCCAATATATGCATCACACAAATGGTGCATCCTCTAAATCCTCTTTCCCTACATAAGGCTCTACCTCTAGTCCTTTTAGCTAAATAATCTTTTTTGAGAAAAGAGTAATTTTCCTTAAACACATATCCCTATACTGTGTATAACCTTCTAGACCAGGGGTTGGCAACCAGCGAAACACATACCCCTGGGGCTACTTGGAAAGGGACTAGGGGGTACACGTGGGCAGGCAGGGATGGAGTACCACCACCCACCACCCCGCACGGCTACCTCCCAGGAGCAGGGACGTAGAGAGGGCAAGGAAAGCAGCTTCCTTCTGCAGGCCGCACAGGCACCTCCTGGCTAGCCAGATGCACAGGAAGGGGCGGAGCTTGAATCCGATGGCTGGCACCACCATCCACCACCCCATGCCCCCAATGCATACAAGAGCTGTCCCCCACTCTGTGTTCAGCTGCCACCACCCCCCAGTTCCACTCTGCCAGAAGTGTACCTAGAAAGGGTACACTCCTTAAAAAAGGCGAAAACCCCTGTTCTAGACCCTTAGCCTGTTTCCCCCTCAGATTTGATGTTGCTTTCAAGTAGTTATACAAACCCTTAAAGTTTTGTTATTGCAAGCTGGGACGGACTGAGCTAGTAAGTCCACTGCTTCCAGTTATGGATGAAAACTGATGGGGTAGCTAGCCAAAGGATTAGGAACAGACCTGACTATGCTGCTTTTTTACTCTGGATCTGCAACACACTGGCAATACAGATTCCAGTGTGATATAATATTTAATTGGCTTGGATTGGCCTTGATGGCCCTTTGGTTTACATCAGATTTGCAGTTCTGACACTGTACCACTTTTCCAAATTGGAATGAAGAGTTGTATTTG
>NW_017728949.1:63969987-64002633 GCF_001723895.1 Crocodylus porosus | reverse complement strand
GGGGCGTTAATAGTCACCCTAAGACTAACTGAAGCCATCCCTAAGACTAACTGAAAATGAATTTGCCACTTAACAGGCAGCCAATATAAAGAATGTAAAGCAGGGCTAATATGATCATGATAGCTCGAACTCATGAGCATTCATACTGGCAAATACTGCAAGAGTTGCAAGCATTGGATCACCACCACTGATAAACCAGAGAAAATGGATTTGAATTATACTTAAACATGTATTGTGCATTAATCATTATATATGGTATTGTTTCTTTAAATATGATTAGCTTGTGCATCTTAGGCTTCATGTTTTACTTTCAAATTTGGTTTCAGAACAATAAAGTTACCAGCCATGTGAGCTACATGGTTCTCTCTCTCTCTCTCTCTCTCTCTCTCTCTAGTCTAATGTCTCCACCACTGTGGAGCCACAAGATATAACAATAATGATTCAGATTCAAGATCATGAGAGCACATGCTATCACAGGGCAAAATATATAGATTAACACTAGGGGTGTGTGAAGCTTCAGTCGGTTTTTTGATTTGGAGAAGATTCAGCCCAATTCAGCGGCTGAATCACTGAATCTAAATCAAAGTGAGAGAAGAAAAAAAAACTCTGAATCAATTTGGAAAAGATTTGGAGATTCAGAAGGCAGTCTTTCAAGGGAACAGGGAACAGAAATTGAAAAGAGGAAGGGGGAGCGGGGGGGAAGACTAACATCTCTAGCTTGCCAGTGACTATGACCTTTCCCTGAGTCTCCTTCCAATCACAGTGTTCTGGGGGAGGGATATAAGCCTCTGTCTGAAGGCTTTCTGTGCCTTTTGTGAGCTGTTTCTGCCTGAATAACAGCATCTGAAAGGTACTGGACTGGTCTGGTTTCCTACCTAGCCAGTCTCCTGCTAGTTTCTATTCTTGGAAAGGATTGGATATAGCTTACTAACTAGAATCCATCTACTTATCCCTATCCAATCATTTCTATCAATTATATTTGTTCTTGGTTTTGTGGGTTTTTTCCCCAACACTTTTTAAAAAGAAAGCTGTGTTTTCCCTGTCAGTGCGATGCATCACTGTTCAGGGAAGCACATACATTACATATACTGACACACATACATCATAGAAGGAGTCAGATATTATTAAACAGAACACAACACAGAATAAGTCAGAGATCAGAGAAGAAGAAGAGATATTATTTTAGGTACATACACAACAGTAAACACAACACAGAAGAAGAAGTCAGACACAGTCATACATCAGAAAAGAAGAAAAAGAGATATATAATTAGTTAGTTACACACAGAGACACGTTTTCCAGCACAGGAAAGATTATTATGAAGCGTGCTGGAAAGGCAGGTGCCAGGTCTTCTGGTGGGGGGGGAGAGGGGCTAGAGGGGGTAGGGAGGAGAGCTAGAGCTGCAAGTCCCACCCCCCCCCCAAACATAGAGGCATCCTCCTATCTCGCAGTCATGAGTCTTCTGCTGCCAGTGGAAGCAAGGAGGTGGGAGCAGTACCTGTCCCTACACCTGCACCACCTCCTCTAACACCAGAAATAGGCACCAGCAGCAGAATGACAGTCTCCTCCACCCCAGCTTCATTTCCCAGTGTAAGCCTCCCACTGCCAAAGGAGGAGCTAGATCTGGAACCAGAGGAGCTGAGCACCCTAGCTAAGGAAATTCTGGGGACTGAGGGGGAATCTCAGTTTGTGCTCCACACCCCTCAAAGTTCCCCTAGACCCAGGTCTTCTCAGGAAGGAAGCTCAGAGGAGGTTGTGGAGGCAAGTGGATCAGGTGAATCAGCTCCTCCTGTTGTTGTGCCTCTGACTGCTGAGGAGGGGGATAAGGCAGGATCCCCACCCGCAACCCAGAAGCAGGAGAGTAGTGTAGTGTGGGATCATTTTGAGGTAGCAGATGATCCCAAGTATGCTGTCTGCCAGCACTGCCGAAGCAGATCACCTGGGGCAAGGAGGTGAAATACTTCACCACTACTGTGATGCTGCTGCACCTCAGGAGGCAGCACCTCATTGCCCTTGTTCCTCCTCAGCCTAGCACCAGTGGGAGTATGCCCAAAAGGGAGTCCCCCACTCACCCCAAATCCCTGGTCCCTCCAAAGCAGAGGCAGGCCACCCTGGAGCTGTGGGGGAAAGCTGCATACAAAGCGGGGCACATTGCAAGGGCAAGCAAAGTCACCTAAAGCATTGTGGAGATGCTTGCTCTGGATGGCCAGCCCTTCTCCTTAGTTGAGTGGCCAGGGTTCAGGCGGCTTGTGGTGTTCGTGGCCCCATCTTACCAAGTGTCTGCACTCACCACCTTTAGCAGGCTGGTGCTGCCCTCCCTGTATGAGGCATGCAGGGAGTACTTGAGGAAGGAGCTGTGCAAAGCAAGGATGCAGGTGGCCTTACACTTCACCTCTATCATCTGGAGGAGATGGGGTGGCGATCATGCCTACCTCTCCCTCCAAGGGCACTGGTGCGATCAGTCATGCCCTTGGTGGCCTCTCCTTCAAGCCAACGTGATGAATGAACTGCATGGTGCAGAGATGGCTGGTTGGGTATGCAAAGCTCACCTGTGGGCTCATCGTCATCGACAGTGTGGCCAATATGGTCAAGGCCATCTGTGATGTCAGTTTTCTTGACATCTGCTGTGTGGCACACAAGCTGGACCTCATAATCAGGGACACCTTGGAGAGGGACAGGGCTGCCAGTGATGGCACTGTCACTACCACCCAGTTGATTTCAAAATGCAGGAAGGTGGTGGTCTACTTCCACTGAAGCATCAAGGGGGCAAGATGCTGTGGGAGAAACAGGCAGAGCTGAGCATTCTGCAGCACAAAATCATGCAGGATGTGGAGACTTGGTGGAACTCCATATACCTAATACTGGAAAGGCTGGTGGAGCAACAGAAGGCCATCCATGAGATGGCCTTGCTCAGGAAGACTGGGATCAGTGGCCCCCTTAACAGAGCTAAGTGGAATACCATCTCCCAGATTTTGGTGGTCTTCAAGCCCTTCCTTGAGGCCACCAAGACCCTCAGCGCTGGTGATGCCCTCCTTAGCCAGTTGATCCCCATAGTGAGGGAACTTCAGAGCCAAAAGGAGAGGTTTCAGGGGATCGATGTTTCTGGCTGGGAGAAGCCACTGTCAACAAACCTGCAGGCACTGGTGAGGCGACTGAAGAAGGGCATCGGGAAATAGCTGGATTCAATGTGGTCCAGTAAAATCTGCATGCTAGAAGGCATGTGAAACCCAAGGATGAAGGGAAACATGTGCACTGGCAGCACCAAAACTCTCAATCACTGGATGGAGGTGCTGGTCAACAAAGTCAGGGAGGCAGAAGGCCAGAGGTGAGGGGATGTGGAAGTGGGGAATCCACTTTCCCGTCTCAATACTCCCAGCAACAGCAACAGCCAGTCTCCTCCACACCAGCCACTGCCAATGTGAGCCAAGGGCATGGCTTCAATGCTGTGGTCCAGACACAGCAGCCCCCAGCCTTGGGCAGGTAGCGCCAAGGCTTTGGTGACTACCTATCTCACCAAAGACATGAAGACACTAGGCTGTAACCCCTTGGCCTATTGAGCAACCTGCAGATCCTGTCAGATGTGACAGGATCTGGCCAGGTTTGTCCAGCAACACCTGCCCTGTCCACCAACCAGTGTTCTGAGTGAGAGGGTGTTCAGTATTGCTTGTGATGTAGTGACACGCCACCGCACCTGCTTACATCCTGGTTGGTGGAGCAGATGGTGTTCCTTAAGGTGAACCTCCCACTGCTGGGGTTCCCCAAGCTCCACCTGCAGATGGACTGAGTGCCACCTTCCTCACTCTGTCCACACCTATTTCTGTTTTATTTTTTTAAACCAGTTAATGCCCCGCTCTCTGAGATGAAGGGGGCACTCACTGCATCACCAGCCAGCAGGGGAAGAACATGTCCCTGATAAGCTTCCATGCCAGGATGAACTTGGAGGTATGGACTGGGCCTATGGGGAAGGACTACTAAAGGGCATGACTACTAAAACTACACTCTGCCAGGGTTGGGAAGCCTGGTGGGACAGCTGGTGGTGTGGCAGCCCCAGGAAATGCCAGGACTGAGGATCCCCTGGTGAAAGAGAGGTAGGAGGTGCCATAACCTCCAGCTAACACATGCATGCACAGTCCTGGCTGGGGAAAGCCCAGACCTGTCACGTCTTTGACAGGCCTGAGGCTTGCTGGCTGCAGTGCAGTTGTGAGGCTACAGGTGAACTCAGCTTAGCTGCCTGGGATGCCAGCTTTTGTGTTGAAAAACCCTTTGATAGGCTGAGGAAGCATCTGCAGTTGGTGTGTGTGCTGTTCCTGGATGGAAGGAATAGTAACGAAGCCAAAGGCTGGCATGCAATGCAGGCAAGAAAGCCAGTCAGAGCAAATGGAAATGGAGGCGTCAGGGGGTGAGAGAGACAGGCTGGGCTAGGGGGAAGGGGGATGTAGCAGGTAAAACTGGAGAGGTACCTGGGAAGCCAGATGTCCGGCAGGTTGCAGTGTGTCATAAATCCAATGTCTATATTGAGTCCATGAGTTTCGATACCTAGGAGATTGATGAAGTGCAGTTCATAGGCTCATCTGTGAAAAACGGTTTGTGAATTCAAACAAGCGCCAAACCTTGCTAACCTAACCTCATCACCAGAACTGAAGCCAACTTCCCAGAGCTCAAAATACACAACCTGCCAACCTATCTCCAGTACTCCAGCAAACTGCACACCAGAATCTGTCAAAGACAACAATACCCAACTACCTGTGGAGGCACATTTCTTACAAAAAAAACACTCTGTCGCTAGTCTCTCAGGCCTGATCCTCAAAGGGAATTTCCAAAACAAAATGATCTGTGGCATGGGAGAGGCTAACACCAGGAGAGACTTTTGGGACTCTTCAGTTTGGAAAGGAGAAGGCTGAGGTGGGAATATGATAGAGGTCTATAAAATGATAGAGGATGTAGACCAAGCGAACAAGGAACTGTTATTCACCAGATCCCAAGAAGAAAAACAGAGAGGAAAGAGGTACAATTTGCTATGATCCACAGCAGTTTTAGCTGATTCAAGCTCCCAAAAATGTCCACAATACTGGAACTGGGGGGCATCTACAGAAATTAGTAGGTGACAGTTTTAAAACTGACGTGAGAAAATACTTTTTTTTTTTATGCAGCAAATAATTA
The DNA here is from genome assembly GCF_001723895.1 of Crocodylus porosus. Classification (NCBI taxonomy): domain Eukaryota; kingdom Metazoa; phylum Chordata; order Crocodylia; family Crocodylidae; genus Crocodylus; species Crocodylus porosus. The sequence continues at coordinate 63,997,473 of NW_017728949.1, read as the reverse complement.
ACGTGAAATTCATTGCCCCAGGAGGCAGATAGCATAGCCAGGTTCAAAAAAAGACTAGATAAATTCATGAATCTATTAATAATTGTGTTCATAATCTATTAATGGCTATTACACAGAATGGTTGCAGATATTTCCTCTAACGTCTCTAAACCAATAATGGTGAATGACAGGAAGGGTAATGGAAAGGGGATAGATCACTAGATATCTCTAGTTCAATGCTCTTCCTCTATTCAATCTACTCCTGCCACTGTCGGGAACAGGATACTACACTAGATGGACTATTGGTCTGACCCAATAGGGCACTTTTTATGTTCTTCTGTAAAAAAAAAAAAAATTAAAATGTCAAGTATACCAGACAAGACATGATGCTCACAATCAGCACCTCAGTCCCAAAGGAAGGCTGAAACCTATCCAGATTGCCATATGACTCCAGGTGCCTCGCAGCACTGACTGAAGTGAATTTACTCCTCCTTAGTCTAGTGCACTTAATTAAATAATCAGACTTAAGAGAGGGAATCTGAACTAAATCATGAAATGAAAGAATGGGAATTACTGCTGCTAGCTGAAAATGAGCTATTAGCCACTGGACAAAGTAAAAGTAACCGGAAATCTACATATACACATTTGCGAGTTTTGGTTTCTCTATAAAAATAGCCACACTGCTTTATCCTGAACTCTCTCTTCCATTACTATGCCCAACAAGCTGTTCTAATGAGAAGCACAACGGATATTATGGTTGGGTACCGAGTATTTCATTTAAGTTTATTAGAAACAAAACAGAAACAGATTGAAGCCCACTGCTATTAACCAGCAGCCATCTACATTCTCCAAGCACCTCAATTATGTGTGAGTAGCTCAGCACACATCTCGGCAGAATGCTGAATCCAAAGAGTCAGAACCCTGGGGTCTAACAACTAAATTATTCACAATTTGCCCAGGAAGATTCGGAACACAATACTTCTCAGCAAGTACCTTTTCTAAAGATGACAAAGGTTATTTATGTTTCATCTTGCATGCTGCAAAAGTTATCACTGCCCTGCAGAGGGAAAATAAAATGAATACTGTGCACTCATGGAATGGGTCCTGCGTTTGCACAGTGCTGTCTTTGCTCTCGAAGACCTTATGGTTTCTGCATATGCCATCATATATTTGTCCTTTGATGATAAAATGTATGGCTCTCTAATGATTCAAGGATGCTCCTTGGGGTACTATTATCACAGATACAGAAAATGATCAAAATAGCCCATGGCTTTACAGCTAAAGATCTAACAGGAAAAATATAATCAGTCAGGAAATTACGGGCAATATTATACATGTAACACTTCTACAAAAAAGTCATTTTTAAAGCACTGATACTAAGCCACTGGCTAGCCAACCGCTGCATTTTAGCTCTGGGTAAATAATCATCTGCCTTATGATCTATGTTGGAAAAATAACCCTTAAATTCAGGCCAAAGAGGATAAAATGGAAGAAAGAAAAAGGTCATGAACTACCCGCTGATGTGCTAGAGGGCAAAGTGACCCACTCTGATGCTATAGGAGTTACTGCTTCTAATCCTAGTAAGAGAGGGTGATCCTGCTGTTGGCTTGTGCTGGGCAGCCTGCTTTTAGAGGCACAGGAAAATAAATAAATATATCTATCTATATCCCCTCAGATATATCTATATCTATCTATGTCTATCTATATATGTGTGTGTGTATATATAATTTATTTGTTTATTATATATATATCAACTAGCCACTGGCAGAATACTGGAGATAAGAATTTTTAGGTGCATCCAGTTAATATAGTATATGAAAAAATGGTAAGGAACCTTGCTTCCAAGCACAGAAGTTTTATTCATAAATAGCTGTGGGTGCCCCCTCCCACACACACACACTTTCTAGGCTAACCTGTCATGGCTTGTGTAGACATCAAATATGAGGACAAAGAAAATACCCTGATTTGCCCACAGCAATGCATCAAACTCAGCAATGTTAGTTCCCTTCTGATTTATGAAAGGACTAAGGCTTGAAACAATCTGATGAATGTGACACTTGAAAAGACACAATCTCAAATTTAAAGAGAAAAGAGATGCAATTTGCTATGATCCACAGCCGTTTTAGCTGATCCAAGCTCCCAGAGGTTTAGTGAAATATAAAAGAAAAATGGCAGTGCTAACAGCCATGGGATGTTTCACAGATTAATGATAATAATCAATGAAAAATAATAATATTGTCACTTACAGAGAGCATATACTGGCAAATCATGTCTTGCAGACAGCTTTGTAATAACTATATTAATAGAATACAGTGAAAGCTAGAAGCAGGATCAAGCAGATGGATTTTGTACAGATGCTCCTCTCTTTGGTTTTAATTTGGTCCGCCACTAATCCGAACCATGATACACTGCAAATCCATTGTGTGAAAAAAGGAGAACTCATACAGTGTCTGGAAAGAGAAGATAGAGGCTTTTACCAGAGAAAAACAATGGAAATGAAACTTTGAAATATAGAGGAAGAGCTGTCCCGTCACAAGTCTCACCAGGGGAAGGGCTTCGGTAAAGCCCCTAACAAGTGAGTTGTATCCAAACAAAAGCGCCTGTCAGGGAGACACTTATTGTAAAAACTGATATTACATTCTTTAGAGACCAAAGGGGTCCATTTCAAGTCAACCTTCCTCTTTACTGGTCCGCAGATTTTATTATCATGGGTGACCGAAAGCTGTATGCTTTCCAATCACTCCTAGAAACCCAGCATAGGAAGGAATACATTCACAAGGACTCGTTTACTATTGAAAGTCCATTTAAAGAAAAGTAAGGGAGATGTCTGTACAACTGTGCATAGAAAAAGAGCATGTGGTGCCATCGTGGACTCGTGAGAATATGTTATAGTGAGGATCTGATACGTAGCATTACCACCATTTGAGATCTGGCTCACAACTTCCCAACAGGGCCTTGAAATAGGGAGGGAGTTTGGTCCATGGAAATCAGTGAGAAGACTCTGATTGACTTTGGATCATAAAACCTTAGGAAAGTAGGGCTGGAAGGCATGATGTTCACTAGGTTCAGTAACTGCAGGTAAACAATGAATTAGAAGAAATAAACCAGCAAACTTTAATTGTAGAGCAATACGCAGCTCACAGTTCTTCATTGCCTCAGTATCCTAGTGTGGAGCACCTCTAAACTATAACTTCTGTCACTACAGAAGGGACTTCATGAGGTTGTGTAGTCCATCCCCAGGATCAAGACAGGATCAGACCTAAGTAAACCGTCCTGGCCAAGTGTCTGTCCAAACCGTTCCTGCAAATTTCCAGAGGTGGAGATTCCACAGCTAGTTAGTCTGTGACAGTGCTTGACACCCTCAGAGTCAAAAGCTTCTTCCTAACCTTAACCTAAATTTCCTCTGCTTCAGTTTGTTCCTAATTCTGTCCCCTATAGCCACAGAGAAAAAGTCATCTCCACTATCTTTATAACTGCCCTTCAGGTATTTTAAAACTGTTATCAAATCCCCCCTCAGTCTTCTCTTCTCCAGACTAAATAACTCTAGTTCTTCTACTCTGTCCTCATAATTCATGCTTCCTACACCTCTAATTATTTTCCTCACTCTCTGCTGGACTCCTTCCAGTCTGTCTACATCCTTCTTGAAGTGTGGGGCCCAAAACTGGACACAGTACTCCAGGTGAGACCTCATCAGTGCCAAAAAGAATAACAAAATTACTTCCCTTGATTTTTTAAGAGACACTCCTGTTAACACATCCCATGGTGTCGCAACACTGTTGGCTTACATCAAGCATGTGGCCCACTGTAACCTCATCACAGTCTAGCTATCCCTTGGAAGAGCTGAAGAACATGGAAGCAAGAATCCCTCCAAAGCTGAAACTGATCTAGGAAAATCACCTGGCTGGGGGTCACTTAACCTCAGTTGTCTTCCTGCCTAGAGCAGGGGGGCTGGCCCCGATGATCTGACACCTTATGAATCTATGAATAAAGGGTAGAAATAAAGTTGTTTCACATCTTCCATTCAAGGAAGCAAGATCTGAGGCTAGGCATGAGGGTAGAGCAAGATGCCTTGTTTTTTTTTGGTTTTTGGTTTTTTTGCTTTATTTGGCAGGGGGTCATGTAGCTACAAAGGAGATATTCACTATAATTATACTTATCGCATCCAGGAAATCAAAGGGTTAAGCAGGATGCACCACTTAACAATAATGCGTGATTTCCACAGAGTTGCAGGCCCCAAAAGACTGATTCATTATTAGGTTTTCCACATTGCAGCAGCCATTAAACAAATCAACATTATCACTACTGTAATATGTCGTTGCCCACTGGAACCTCTACTGTTATAGGCGGCAGTAGAAGTTGTTTTTAAGAGGCTGCAGCCTGGTTCTGTAAATCATGGTTAATAAATATCAGCCTATGTGGAGAGTATGAAAACAGAAGCAAAATTTAAACCAAATTCTCATTTTTGGCGATAAACATGTGGGTATGTACAGTACTATTTTTGTAGTGCATGTTATTTATTTCTCAGAATATACATTTGGAGTGGGATAGCTATGGAAAGTGAACCTTGTAAGTAAGGAAACTATAGGAAAAGTATCAGAATGTGCTATGAGGTCTAACCTAAAGAGAAATGTAATTTGCGGTAATAATTGTAGTTCTAGGTTTCTGGTGTTTAAAGTCCAGAACTTGACAGGGCTGGCAGAGAAACCCACTTATGTCCCTGAGAGGCAGAGACTAGGATTGCAACACTGCGTAAGAAGCAAAATGAGATTTAGCATGTAGAAAATGAAAGTTAATGCAACTCAGGCAAAGCAATCTGAAATAAAGTGGTTTGGTCAGGTGGGATTGAGAAATAATTGGAGAAAGAGAACTAGGGCCACATTGATTGCCACACTTAACACATGCCTATAACACTGCCAATGGCTTTCTGGAAAGGAGACTGAGGGGCAGTACATAACTGAACAAGGGAGAAAATTACTCCCTATACTAAAACAGATGCAAATAACTACCTGGGCTGATCTATCCGAGGATGTTGAGTTTATGGGTAAGGAATGTGTGTAGATTGTTTTAAAACACTTTCTTTCCAAAAGCGTTTTTTCTGCTCTTAAAATAAACGATACTGATTTTAAGGTATCTATCAATCACTATACTTACCACCGAACACAGACTTCCAAAAGAAAGAAACATTCATTGTCCAAACTCAGTCAGACCTGCTGATAAACAGGTACTGTAGCCGACACGACAGCATCAAGCACAGGTTGGGAAATTGTGGAATTGCATCTCATGAGAGACAAAACGGAAAGGCCAGATCCCTGAAGAGATGCACTTAGAAATATAAGAGAAGGCATGAGATACAGCTAATCCTGCAGCTGTAAAAATAGTAACTCAGTAGTAACACATCTAGACATGTGCATTTACTGCTTAGTAACTGAAATTACTGCACAGTATGGGCATGCATCTATACATGTGTACCCGTACTGCACAGTAAATATGGTGACTTATGCCAACTTGAACATAAATTTGAGACCTGCATGATGCATGATGCAAGTATCAGATTTACACTCAAGTTAGCATAAGTCACCATATTTACTGCGCAGTATGGGTGCACATGTGTAGACGCGTGCCTATACTGCGCAGTAATTTCACTCCCCTATAGCCACAGAGGGGATTCTGTGATACCTGCATGATGGAGGTATCAAATTTATATCCATTTAGTTCCTGCACAGTAATGCATATGTAGATGTCTTACTGCACAGAGAAATTGTGTGTGTGGAATGACTTGGGACTTTAGTTAGTCCCAAGTCAGTCTACACACAGCATTAATGAGTTAACGCCTACACGTGTAGACACTGGCCTATTCCTGCTTACTGTGCAGTAACGTACTGAGCAGTAAATTTAAGGTGCTGTAAATATACGTGCAGACATGCCCAGTATGAAGAATGAAAGAAATGCCACTGGATAAGAAAGGGCAGGATATACAAAAAAGTTGTGAATTCACAAATTATGATTTATGAAGATTCTCTGTGTTCAGCATGTCATTTCTTTTCCCAGCTAGATTGTAGCCCATTGAATGCTCAGTAGTTTACTGACTGAATGTTCAGTTAGTAGCCTGACCTGCAACATTTTCCTGAAATTGAGGATGGTCTCGTGATGAACTGAATTAGCCAGCAAAGGAAGCGTAACATTTACTTTGTGTGAACAGTCTCCATTCCATATCATGTATAAATAGGTTTGCAAGTTTCATATATCTGGAAAGTTGGAAATGTTTGTATTGAATAATCTTCATCTTGTGAAAGTACACAGCACCCTTGAACCATGAACAGAGCAAGAATGTCAAAATTTAATTATTCTTCAACAAAGCCAAGTCCAGGAACATTTGAACTGTGAAATCAGAATGGGCCAATCTGTAAGAACACTATGAATGTGTTGTTTTATATAATCTATTACACTTTGACATGTCAAGGATTGCATTATCCACTAATAGCTAAGAGCGTGAGTCATATATTACTTACTTTTGTATTCTTGTGGCAGTGATGCTGGACAATTAAATCTCAGCATGAAATATGTGTGTGCAGTTTCTGGTGTTATGCAGTTCTCAGAAAAAAATACAGTCAAAAAGGCAACAAATCCTAAGAAAATGTGTTGTATCATACTTGGTGGCATTTCTTTTCAACAGGATCACAACAAGTTAAATTAGACTCATTCAAATTAGACTCAGTGACAACAGTGCCCCAGAATATGCCACTGATTTGTAGAAACCATTTATTAATTTCTGAGAGAATTTCTTCTTAAAAATTGATAGTATGGTATATAACCTAATATATGTAACTGTGGCATCTTTGTCTCAGAGCTACACAGAACAGGTTAGTTTTACTGGATGAAAGCAGCAGCCCAGAATGGCTTTTTCACTCTACCCATGAAATAATGCCTGTCAAATAATATGGTTTTTAAAAAGTAGAAACAAGGGACGGAGTTAGGAACTGACTCAAAATCCACCAGATTTGCATCACCAGAAGTTGAACGATCAACTCTAGCAACCTAAAAATTCAGAATGGGCCACTTTTTGCTGATACTTTTTGCTTTCAGCCACTTTTTGCTATGCTTTAAAGATAACATCAGGAGTTATTCTTAAGGAGCTGGCAACTCAAAAGTAGGGGCTGGTACAGTGAAGATAATGGGCCATTGGGGATTGAAACGGCAGAGCAAGAAGAAGCCAAAAAGAGAAGAAAACCTATTTTATTCTTCTTTTTAACTCTAAGGAGAAAAGAAATGAGAAAAGAAAGAGCATGGAAAACAAAACCTGTGAGGATTCTTGGAAAGAGCATATGAAGCAGGACAGCACTGAGCCAATATTGCCTTCCTTTCTAATGAAAGTGGCTAACAAACAGGAAAGACATTAAGGGAAAGAAATATCTCTGGCAGCTGAAGTTTATCCGTGATGTTATAACATCAAGTGGCAACATGGTGTCCCCTCCCCAGGCTTTTCTGCTTTAAGCCTAACAAATACATGGCACATCCGTTTCAAATACAGATTTGATCACAGCGCAACACTATGCTGCCACATTCACTTACAGATACTGGAAGAGAAACGATCGGTTGATAGTTTGTACAGCCCTTATTTTCACATCTCTCACACCCTGGAGATGGGAGGAAACCCTTCAGCAGCATTAACAGTGAAATCCTGAGCTCAAGCAGAAGAGGAACACTCCCATCATTAAAACACTAGCCTGGGCCATGGAAAACTCATTAATGTTATCTCACAGACAGCCTGTGTGACATTGGGCAAGTGTCCCTGCAGGCTTGCCTACACCAAAATAAAGGGGTGGGGAGGCAAAAGCCCAGAATAGCAAGTATACAGTAGATATTGCAGAACAGCTATTCTACTATAGTTCCCCATGTAGAAAATCTATTATATCTTCATACTGATTATGTTAGTCCATTTAGATGTCCTTCAATAGGTTCACAATTATTTTTTTTAACTTAATCCATGAACAAAAAAAGTGTTTCAGTCCATTGAAATAAAATACATTTAAAGAGAAAAAAATAAATAATCTAATTCAAAGAATTAGGCAATTATAACACAGAAATGTTACCACATGGCCTATCTATCTAACAAAAATAAATGTCACATGTGGAATATTATAGGCTCTCGGTGAACTTGCCCACAAATAGTCTCTGGATGTTGTATTATTTGTAGAAAATATTTAGTGAATGCATTTAAAAGATCCATAAATTGATTGTAGACAACTGGTGACCATTCTGAGTTAGAATACAAGGAAGTCAAGGGGAAAGGGACTTAATGGTGGGAGTCTACAACAGACCACCCAACCAAGAGGAACAGCTAGACCGGGAATTCTTAAGTTAGCTCACGGGGGTAGTTAGGTTAAAGGACATGGTCACCACGAGCAACCTGAACTTTCTAGACATCTGCTGGCAAGAACCGTCAGCCAAATCTGACTGCTCACGTAGGTCCCTAGCCGAGATACAGGACCTCCATCTAACTCAGGAGGTGCACAGCGCCATCAGGGGAGATGCCTTGCTGGATCTGGTCCTGGCCACAGGCAACAACGCATGTGTAGCAGTGGATGTAGTCTTTCTGGACTTTAGGAAGGCCCTTGACACTATCTCTCACCCCATTCTCATTAAAAAACTAGAAGACTGTGGCATTGACACCTACACAGTCAAATGGGTCACCAGCTGGCTGGAGGGCCGCACCCAGAGAGTGGTGGTGGATGGGTCATTTTTGACCTGAAGGGATGTGGGCAGTGGGGTCCCCCAGGGCTCAGTCCTCCGGCCTGCGCTGTTCAACATCTTAGTCAGTGACTTGGATGAGGAGATAAAAAGCACCCTGTTCAAATTTGCAGATGACACTAAGATGTGGGGGGAAGTGGGCACACTAGAAGGGAGGAATAGGCTGCAACTGGACCTAGACAGGGTACAGGGGTGGGCGGATGAGAATCGGATGGGATTCAACACAGACAAGTGCAAAGTGCTGCACCTGGGGAGGAAGAACCAGCAGCATACCTACAGACTGGGGAACTTCCTTCTTGTCAGTGCAGAGGCAGAAAAGGATCTTGGAGTCATTACTGTTGCCAAGATGAACATGAGCCAACAGTGTGAAGATGCGGTAAGGAAGGCCAACCATAGTTTGTCATGCATCCACAGATGCATCTCGAGCAAGTCCAAGGAGGTGAACCTCCACCTCTATGCGGCACTGGTTAGGCCACAGCTGGAGTACTGCATCCAGTTCTGGGCGCCGCACTTCAGGAGGGATGTGGACAACATGGAGAGGGTCCAGAGGAGGCCACCCACATGATCAGGAGTCAGCAGGGCAGGCCCTACGAGGAGAGGTTAAGGGACCTGAACCTGTTCAGCCTCCACAAAAGAAGGCTGAGGGGGGATCTTGTGGCCATTACAAACTAGTCAGGGGGGACCAGCAGGCAATGGGAGAGTCCCTGTTTCTCCAAGCACTACTAGGAGTGACCAGGAATAATGGTCACAAGCTGGCAGAGGGTAGAGTCAGTCTGGACATCAGGAGGTGCTACTTCACGGTCAGGGCGCCTAGGATCTGGAACCAACTTCCAAGAGAAGTGGTGCTGGCTCCTACCCTGGGGGCTCTTTAAAAGGTGGCTGGATGAACACCTTGCTAGGGTTGTTTGACCCCAGTACTCTTTCCTGCCATGGCAGGGGTTTGGACTTGATGATCTACTCAGGTCCCTTCTGACCCTACCAACTATGAAACTATGAAACAACTGGTATAATAAAAGATTCCCTAATAATTACTGCCCAGCACTAGTTGAAGCAAACAGTGTTCTTTATTCTTCCCTCTCAAAGTTCATTTTTCTGAGAATTTCACATTGGAGCAAAGAAGAAAAAAGACCATCTGGAAAATGAAATATGAAAAGTGATAGCAGGAAAGCAAATAAATAGGCTGCTTGACCTGAACAACCATAATGGCTTAAAGAGGCTTTTTATTTTCCATGTAACTTCTAAATTTATACTGGGGATAGGTTAGTATGAGATTAAATTAGATTCCTAGAGAGAAAAGAAAGTTGGATAAGTTCCCCTGACCTAGCAGTCTTATTGTTGAGCACAGTCTTAAAAGGCTTGTGCTGCAGAAAACAGATTGCAGGTTTTGGATGCTACTCTTCTTCACATTTTTGCCTGCTCCATTATGTTTCCATTGCAACATGCCTGTTCAATTAAAAGATTCTAGTGATACAACATAGAAGTGACCCAGCAGCATCTTTTAGCAGCATCAACCAGGAGAACCAGCTTTCAGATCTATGAAACTGTAGCTGGTTCCTATGCCTCTCTACCCCTCTCTTATGCTCAACAAGTCTCTGGTGAAGTCAAGAATCTGGCCAAATATCTGTAACTAAAATACTCAGACAATAGACTAAATTCCCCTTAACAGACAGTTTGGCAGGTCAAAATGATCTGTATACATATACATGACCAATTCAGACTTGACCAAATGTGTCTATTTGACAACCAAGTACCATGTTCTAATTGCTGGATAATAAAACTAAACAGCTGTTATTTTAAAGGACGCAGGGTATTTTGGTGATATCTTTTATTAGATCAAATGTACAGTTGGGAGAAATGTATAGTTGGGAGATGTTATCACCCTGACATCTGCAGGGAGGTCAATACAGCAATGCACAGGCAATCCAGGAAGTTTTCAGAGAGTACTAGGGACAACTTCCTGGTGCAAGAGCTGGAGCAGCCAACTAGGAGCCATGCTTTTCTTCACCTAGTGCTCACAAAGAAGGGAAGAATTGAGTTCAGGATCCTGAGGAAGGGAAGGATGGAGAGCAGCACAGTAAGGATCCTGGACTGCTCTGTACTTCAGTAATTTTATCGTGAGGAGGGTAGTAATACATTGAAACAGGTTACCCAGACAGATGGTGGAAGCTCCATCCTTAGAGGTTTTCAAAACCCAGACAGACAAAGCTTTGGCTGGGATGATCTAGTTGGGGATGGTCCTGCTTGGAGCAGGGGGTTGGACTAGATGACCTCCTGAGGTCCCTTCCAACCCTAACTTTCTGTGATTCTATGAAATCCAGCTCAATACAGCCACAACATCTAGCTCAACATGCCAAAACCTATCCCTGATATCCCAAGCAATGAACATTTCTGTATAGGTAAGCAATAGATAATTGCTGGTAAAAGACAGCAACTTCCTTTTGTCACTTTGTTAAGCAGTTTTAGGTCAATGCAGAGTCTCATTCTACCAGAAGGTTTTCTCACCTTTGATAGGATGCTAATCCACTTCATGCTAGTTTCACAGGGTGCAATGTAGCTTATTCTTTGCAGATTTGCCAGTTCATTCTTCAATGGTTCAACCAGGAAAACTATTTTGGCAGTCTGACAACTTCTATTTTTATCTTAGCTTGCCCTGGTTGTCCATTCATTAGATAGAGGCTGTGTACATGGTGTCTCACATTGAACATATTCTGTGATCAATTTCATGGTTTGTAATTTCCTGCTGACCTAGCAATGCATATTTCTGTGTCAGCTACTGTAAACTGCAAGTGATAACATCTAGTGCTCTATGGATTTCTTATCGACAGCAGGCATCTGTTTATTGGCCTAAGAATAGTTTTCCTGTTCTTCCCCAGCACTGGGTCACATTTCTCTAGTCTAGTGGTTCTCAATCAGTGTGCCACAAGATCCTTTCAAGGGTGCTTCAGACTGGCACACAATATTTCCACTACTGGGTATGCAAACATGATTTGCAAGATAAACCCAGAGATTCCATATTGGAATCTACTATTAAAAAAAAAAAAATCATTCAGCCCTGTTGTGGTCTTTCTGAGTTCTTCTCAACAGAAGAGTTGCTCCATTATTTTTCTGTAGTAAAAAAACCCCAAAACTTGTGAAATATAAGTGCTAGCATTTTCCAAGGTGTACCTTGAGTCTAAAAAGGTTGAGAACAACTGCTGTAGTCTAGTATACTTGTCAGTGTTTCTGGGATTGCACAGCACCTGGCTCCATAACTTAGCTGAAATCAACCAATCATAAATCTAATATGGTGATTCTGAATTGGAAAGTTTCAAAAGGTTGAGAGCCACTGATCTAATCGTATAGTTGCATATATAGCAGCAGAACTCTTGACAGTCTTCTTCTACAGCATTTTACATTCAGAGTCTTTGATTCTGCTACATAGACTGTAGGTCTGTGCAAATAGGGAAGTATTTGATTCAGATTCGGATGATTTGGAAGCCAGAGATTCGATTCAGAGATCCAAATCATTTTTCCGATTCAATTTGCCCGAATTGCTTCAAAAGATTCGGAACCGATTCGGAGCTGATTCAGAAATTCGGCCATAGAGTATAATGGGGAATCAATGAAATCAGTGAAATATCTGTAACTTTGTTGTTTTTCAGCTGATTCAGATGGTAGCCTCTTGTAGGGATGGTAGCCTCTGCTGAGAGCATAACATGTGCCAAATTTCAAGATGATAGGTGCAGGGGTTTCTGGGAAAATGCACCTCAAAGTCCTGAAATCAAAACTCATGTCATGTGTGTATGTTACGTCACAGTGGGGTGAAAAATTCAGGGATGGTAGCTCTTACTGAGGCCACAAAGCCTGCCAGGTTTCAAGGAGATAGGTGCAGGGGATTCTGGGAAACTGCACCTCAAGCTGCTGACAAGCAAAACTCATGACATAGGTGACACTGTGTGTGTGTTAAGGTGCAGCAGGGTAAAAACTGCTGGGATTGTAGCCCCTGCTGAGGCCATGAAGCCTGCAAGCTTTCAAGAAGAGAGGAGCAGGGGGCTTGGGGGAAACTGTACCTCAAGCTGCGGACAAGCAAAACTCATGACGTGGGTGACACTGTGTGAAAACTGCAGGGTGAAAGCTGCAGGCCTGCTACCCCTGCTGACGCCATGAAGCCTGCCAGCTGTCAAAGAGATTGGTGCAGGGCTTCTGGGTTCTGGGGCCCTGCACGTCTAGCTGCTGACAGGCAAAACTCATAACATGACTGCTTGTGCTATTGCTTGGGGTAATGGGGGGGTGGAAACTACTGCAGGCCTGGCTGCTAGGCCCTGCTGCAGCCACAAAGCCTACCAGCTGTTAAGGAGGGAGGTGTAGGGGGGTTCTGGGGCCCTGCACCTAGCTGCTGACAGACAAACCTCGTGACATGGGTGCTTGTGCAACTGACTGTCTCTGTGTTGGGGCAGAAACACTTCCCGGCTGTGTATTGATTCTTTCCTCTCCTTAGTCTGTGGTTTTGTAGGTGTTAATCCTTGCTCATTAACTTGTTATCCTCGCTAAGCTCCAAATCATTTCAGAAAGCCTAAAGCTTCCAGTGATTCGATTCAGATTTGTAGATTCGGCCTCCGAATCATCTCCAAATCCAAATCATGATCTGAAGCTTTGCACAGCCCTAATAGACTGTAGAGATCCTCCGCTTCACTGAAAACTCCTACATCCTCAATTATTCCTGAAGTTACTGCTGCACTGAATAACAAAGTACCTGTTTCCTACATCCTTCAGATAATTTTCTACAGGCCATGCATTTTACTTCCTTCCCAATGGCTTTCCATAGCACAAGTAGTTGCCATAATGTCTGCATTTTTCATTGGACTTACTCTGTCTTTCTTCCTGAGTCCTATAACTTGAATGTGTATACTTGTTTTGTACTAGTGGCTGGCATTTTATTGATTCTTTCCCCAAACAGGTCAGCTGTCCTTGCTATTCAGAGGCAAATCTTTGAGTAGACACAATGTGTTTTATTAGACCAACTGAGTAGCTGGGAAAAAAAATGTTCTCAGTAAGCTTTTGGGCACAATCACCCTTCTTCAGGCATAGGAAGCTTGCTAAGAACTTTTTTTCCCAACTACTCGGTTGGTTTAATAAAAAAAAAACCTCACCTCGACTCAAAGAATCTTGCCTGCCTATGTCCTTAGACCAACCAAAAACCCTCACTATTCAGATGCATTTCTGTAGGACCAAATTTTTTTCCCTTATCATAAGATGGAATCACATATTCCAAAAAAACATCCTGTCCCTAATTAGGGAATCTTTTATGTTTCTGAAATTACATGTAGGTGCTGTTTTCTATTTCTTTTTTTTAAACTTTCCACAGTTTCAGTCAACTGTAGGTTACAATGTTCATCAAATACTTTTACAAAGCATAAGGAATAGTAAAGTCTAACTTCTGTCTTCTCATTTCAACCCCCAATGTTCAGCTGTGTATCCACACTCAGTTCTTGCTTACATTATTTTTTTATTTGTGCATTTTTTTCTAGGAATACAGCATTCCCAGTGATCTGAATCCCTACATGCTCCTTGTACTAGTAATAGGCACTTCTTTATCTCTCTCTTCACATACAATCACACTTTTTCACTTTCTGTGGTTCTCACTACAGCCATTCCCTCTAGGTGGTATGAAACATGCATGAAAAATGCATTTCATGAAACATAGTGGTTGTGGCCAATCTAGTGACTGGGTACGATGGGAGAGCTCCATGTTTCCTAAAATAAGCTGGCGCTTCATTAATGGAACTATTTATGGAAGTCTTGCAACTACAACCGGCATTCAAGGCACAAGTACAAGCAGACTAGCTTTCTGATGTCCCTTCAGGCTCCTCCAGCCTGTAAGCCATGCCTCAGTCTCCAAGTTTCAAGCAGGTTGCTACAGTATCCTCCTTTATACCACATACCACCTCTAAAAATGTGCTAATTGTGAATTTACTTTTGGATGAGTTTGCCAGAGGTTTCAAATACTATGAGCTTTCTTACTGCATAGAAAGAGCATGCCTTGTGATTAAGGAAGAACCTGTTACTTGCATGACTCAGGTTCGAGACCTTTGCCCTGTGGTAAATTGCTTTACGTTTCTGTTTCTTTGCCTGTCAGACTATGATATTAGCTTAAAAAGACTTCCTTTGTCTGTCATTTCTATTTAAATGATAAACTCCTCTGCTTAGAGACTAGCAGTCTTAATTGCTGCCTCTAGGCACTACCTTGATAAATACAATTTTTTTAACATTCATTTTAGCAAAGGCACTTAATCCCAAATGATTCTCAGGTACATGAATACATTGGTAAGAACAACAAATGTAAATAAAATACAAATCTAAGTAAAAAAGCACTTTTCCTGTCAGTAAGTCAATTTAGTTGTATAATTTCTATGATATTTTAATCCTGCCAGTTATCCAGTCGACCATAATATCTTCCTAGGAAAAAAGCATAGATAAAACTTGAATTTATAATGTGAAAAACAAAAAGAACAAGTTGCTTTTATTTTTGGGGGGGGGGGAAATCTCAGGCATTTTGGATTGCAAGGACAAGAACACAAATTATTTCATTCCTTTGTGGGGCACCCTTAATAGCCCTGAAACAACTGGCAGATCCCTGACTAGGGATCAGAAAAAGGCTATCAGAAAAAGAGAACAGTTTGCAGTGTAACAGAAATTAATGAATTATTTAATAACTGTATCTGAACTCTTGATCCAGTATAACAAAGAGAAAGTATCATGATGGAGCAAAATTAAGGAGAGGTATCTAGCAATACATTAAAATCCTGTATAGAAAAGTAGTGGTTGGTACCATGAAAAATAAACCTTTTTAGAGAATATCACATCTGAATACATAGTTAAGGAGAGACCTAGTACCAAAACCCACATAGGCAAAATGTTTGCCTGTACTCGTATAATCAAGACAAGAACAAGCTCCCAACAATGAGCAACAGCAAAAAGCAGCATATGAATAACAGAAGGAATGAAACCTCATATATCTACAAGTAAGAAAGCCATGTGGTGCCCACCAATTGCATTTGTCTTTCAATTTGAGCTGGGCACTACATTCCAGTATTTTTCTGCAATTTGCCCTATTTGTTATTGTCATTTTCCATTGATTTCCTGTTGTAACTGTACTTTATGTGAAACAGCATGCACTAGAAAATAATATGTATCCACACATTGTCCAAAGCAGGATCCCTATGCCTTCTCTGCTAGCTCAGATGTATTTTGTCTCCTCTTTATTTTCTCCCATCTATTCCCTCTCATTCTTCCCTGCCTTCTTTCAAGGTGAAATTCATCCCTTTGCCAAGGAGCCAGCTCAACATCTCAGCAACACTAAAATCTCACTTAAGCTCTGTTTTGAGAATATAAGGGGGTATGTCTACACAGTAAGTTTACAGTGCCCTCCAGCACTCTTCATTGCTCCAGGCAGTGTACACACTAAACCGAAAGCAGTGTAGCCATGTCCATGACATGCCTCCGGTGGGTTAATTAACATGAGATGGGCTAACGGCCCTTGTCAGTCAGGAAAGCTAATCAGTCTACTTGAAGCGCTGTACAGATGGGAGTCCACTGTTTCAAGCTTAGGCCTGGTCTGAAGAGCAGTGACATGCACCTGTGGATGACATTGGCAGGCCCATTAAGTTTACTGTGCAGACACAAGCGGTGGGACTTAAACATTTCATAGGCTCATTTGTGCAGAGGTGACTTTTACCCTCCATAAACCTGGCAGATTTTGGGTTGAATCAGTATGCTCCTTTCACAATACAGGCAACTCTCTGTTTCTTGAAGGGCTCATAATTATACTTCTTTTCTGACTTTGTCTCATCTGAGCCTTCTCTGTGTTACAAACCAAGGGAGGTCATGGTATGGGCAGTGTATCAGTTTCCACCACAGCCAGAAGAGTCTTGACCTTTGGAAATGCAATCAACAAGAAGTGAGACTTGGGCAAGGCAGGACTAAATGTAGGAGGGGGTGGTTAAATTAGACCCCAGCAGACTAACAACTACTCTTATGATCTCCCTGCTACTGCAAAAAAAGTCAAAAGGGCCTGCCTAATTCATTACAAACAAAGCCACAGCATCCATACGCCTTTGACACTAAATGTCTCTCTCCTCTGAGATTGTTCATCTACTGCTAAATCACAGCAAACGCTACAGAAAGATGCAAATTTTCTTCCTTCTGTGCATTTGAAGCATAAGTCATTTCTGCACGCACAAGCAAGCCCTTAAGATGGAGCACTCTAAGATGAAACATGATATGAGGATGAAACAGGTCAGCACGTTTGTTCCATTACCCCAAAATCATTTGAGAGGATCGAGGAATGAACATGTCCCAAAGCACCTTACGTATCACAGGGAAAAGAAAACGACTTCACAATTGCCATGGGGAGAATGAAAACTCATCACAGAATTAATGAAACTGCCGTATACATAGTTGCCTACTAGTAATTGTTACACTCATTATTACTGTGGTTGCCTACTGTTCATGCTACCCTTACCTAAATGTTGTGGACTGACACTTGGACTTTTTCTGGAGTAGCTCTACAGTCCTCACAGTGGCAAGCAAGCTCTTAAGTTAGTTTGTCTGGTATCTCACTGAAATCTTTCATTTTGTCCTTTCTATGATAGCAGCCCACCTTTCATGAAGGCAAGCTCTCCATTCCTCATTCTGCTCTTACATTCACAACAGCACATCTCTTCATGAGCCCCACTAGACCGTCCAACAGGGTCTGAGCTCCGGGATTGACTCCTATTTTTTGACCTTAAACTAATCTTCGCTTCTCAGAAATCCCAAACAGCATTTCCAGGTGCAGATATGTCAGCCTGTTTTTCTCTCCATGGTGAAGAGTACCATTTTTAATCACAGTTCACAAACTGCAAACCCTCCTTGTCACAGCTAATCTGTTCTGAACTTAAGGGTTTATTAAACACCTCACAGCTGCTAAATCAGCTGTGCTCATTACGAATAATTTCTTGCAAGCCTTTTGTTTAAGGCTTCACGTTCTAAAAAAAGTATCGTTTTCTGACCATTTTATTTCTCACAACCAGCTTGCTGTCTTGTGTTGTTACTTTAACCCATGAAGTAGCATCAAGGGCTCTTCAAAGTGGAGTTGAATTTTCTTAGCCTCCCCAAAGGAAGTCTAGCATACCAAGGGCTCTTCTTGGGTTTGTATCAACTTGACTAATTGACAGCAGATTAAAGACCCATCACAAATCTGACACCAAACCTGTGGTTAGCATCATGAAACATTTTTTTTTCTGTGAACGTAGCTGTTAAAGACATTAACAAGGTGCCAACCTGTCAAGAGTAGAGGAAACCTTATGCTCATACATAAAGGATCTCTGAATAGCTCTGCAAAACCAAAGCAATTTACCTCAACACATGATATTTGCATTCTTTTATTTTTAAGGAAAGAAATAATGCACAATTTCCATCATTAAAATCCTGTGGTCCATGCTCAGGGAAATCTCCCTTTAAGACTCTAATGGGAGTTTGACTTGAGTAAGAACTGTAGGGTTACTGTGGGGGTGCTACTGATGGGGAATCGATAGGGAGGATATTGCCCCATGCATTTTTTTAACAGCAAATATCTCATCAGATTTCTGTTCTAGTTTAAAAATAGCATGCAGCTGCCAGGAATCAGATCGTATGTCATTTTTTTCAGATCTTCCACACCAGATTTGAGTTTCTTAAATAAATAAATAAATAAATCACATAACATACAGTAAGAGATGCCAGGCTGTTTGGTCTTTTCCCTCCTGACAAGCAGGCTCTATCTCCTATTTCAATCTGTCAGCCTCACAGTCAAAGGAGTCCTAATTATCCACAAATTCTACAGCCTTTATTACATCACCTCGATAAACCAATCATTTGCTGGTGTAATTCTGTGCACTGACTCTGAGCCATCTCCAGCTGGTCGTATCACCAGAAGCACCAATTTCATTCTTTTTATTCTCCATTGGAGCTGTCAAAATGTCATCAACAAAACTTCTGATCTCCTCTCTTCTTGTCACTTAAACCCACATATACAGTTACATCGGTCCCATTCCCCACATGCATGCAAAAAGCGTAGCCTCCCTGTATTTCAGGTGTGACCCTATACATATGATCCTAACAGCGATGGTCTTATCCAAGCAGCCTTCATCCTTCCATTAACTCCAATTAAATTTCCATCTGTGAAGGATGGTAAGACTAGGATTCAATGAGGAAAGAAATAGCAATGTTCTCTGTTAATTTTATATCAAGTATTCTTGCCCTGTTGCATGTTGCCCTGTAAATCATGCTAGGGCTGAGTTTGCAAAAGAATATAACACAGTATTAAAAATAATCAGCTCACATTTCTTCCCTTTAAAGGAATTGGCTTATTTTTCTTCTCTGAAACATTAAAGATATGTCCTGGGAACTCACATAGAGGAATAGTATGGAATTTACTCAAGAATATTTTCATAACTTCTAAATAGCTTATATAAATCAATCATTCTTACAGGAGCCGTTTTCATGAACATGGTGCATGTGTTAGGGAGTAGTTGTTCTTCTCACATTTATGTGCAAAGAGTACAGTCATACCTCTGGATAATCACTGTTTACCCAAGTAGCACTTGCTCTTACCACTGAAATTATGCGGAGTTAAGAAGCAATGCCACATATCACTGGTAAGAGGCTACACATCAGAGATGATATCACGTATGGGAACTGAACCTACACCTTCTAGATCTAAATGTACAATTCACTAAAGCTAAAAGAACAAGTTCATTAGTTTAAGGGTATTAACACCCTCCACTCTCTTTACATGTGGGGGATGTGTATGAGGGAGAGAAAGAGTCAAAATTAATAATAATAAAACAATCATTGAACTTCCTTAAGGTCTTTCCATATATAAAGCTCACTTTTGGAACGCCCCTCAAATCTGTAGAATAGCCATCATAACGTCAGCCCAAGCCCATTTACATTGACTGGCCAGACTTGACAAATTTCAGGCAACAGATATCCTTCTTCATGTAGGGCAGGTATTCAAAACCAATGGTCTAAATACTGAACACCAATGTGCTCTGTTCCAAGGGCTTCTCATTTTTTTTTTTGAAACGACTCAGGCCATCATTCATTGATATTGCCAACAACAAAATGTAAACAGCATGTTCTGTTCCAGACGCCAGACAATTCTAGCATCTAGAATTACAAAGCAATGTTTTGGGATACAACGCTGCCCAGAACGGTAGGAAGAAAAGGGGGGAGAACATGCTGAGTGTGGATGTCTTCCATGTCAGCATGGAATCTGGGGAATTCTTGTATAGCCGCTCTTCCATGAAGCCAATAAATTTTGTTATTTTTATGCGCCTGTCACTAAATATTTAAGACTCTTCTTCACAAAGAAACTTCAAATAGAATCAGATAATCACAGATCCTAGTCCTACAGATCATCAACAGTGACAAAGGAAAACAAGGAAAAGTAGAATAAAGTGCAATTGCATGGGAGTTTGTTTCCCTTTCTAGTAATTTTGAATTGTGAATGTGATTGCAATGGGTACTTAATTTGTAGCGCTTGTTGTTCTGTGTTAACATTATGCTACCATGAATGCTAATGTGGGAGATAGATATAAGGTAAGGGTGTAAATATTTATGATGCTGGAGGAAATAAAAATATAAAATGCAGTTTCCTCTACTGTCTGCTGGGAGCAATATGAAATGCTATATAAAGAGGAAGGGCAGCTTGTCCATGAATATGTTTAGAGCGGTCACAATGCAAGATGAACCTTGCGGGGCTTTTATATTTCAGAGGCCAAAGTGACACAATCTTCTGTGTGCCTCCAGATGCTGCAACCTTAGCATTGATTGCTAGAAACTTTATGAAAGGAGGTAAAAGCGTATTTCCATCAGTCTGTAGATATGATGCATAGTAAATCTCTAGGATAGATGAGATAAATACCACAAGAGGACTCAATGTTACCGCCAGTGAAAAAATGCTGAAACAGTTCTTGTAATCACATCATTGTGACTGCAATCAGTATGGTATGAAACAGCTAATCATTCATGTAATCTGCAGTGGTAAGAGCATCTTCATGGTGGGGAGAGTCATTCATGGTCAGTCAGGACAACGGTAACCAACTCAGAACAAATCATTTTTAATGACCAACACATTTAAAAAGTGCATTATGAAATGCGCCATTAAGATATAAAAGCCAATAGCTGAAGCATTGATATAATAGAAACAGGCGTCTGTGGTATAAATTATTGGGGGGGTGGGGAGGAAACAAATGTAGTACACATGAAAAGTGTAGGTGAGCTGAATGAATATATGTTTCTTTAAATCCACCCCAAGAAGCCAGGTGTGAAGAGTCTAGACAGGACCTCTATATTGACAAACAACGAGCCGAATGCAGCTGATGCCACATATCAGGAGGCGCTACTTCACGGTCAGGATGGCTACGATCTGGATCCAAGAGAAGTGGTGCAGGCTCCTACCCTGGGGGGTTTTAAGAGGAGGCTAGACAAACACCTTGCTGGAGTCGTTTGACCCCAGTACTCTTTCCTGCCATGGCAGGGGGTTGGACTCAATGATCAGCTCAGGTCCCTTCCAACCCTACAAACTATGAAACTATGAAACAGATTTCCACCAATGTGTTCTTGATCTAAGCTTCAAACCAACTCTAGAATAAATAACCTTCCCAGCTAACGTGAAAAATGTATACTATGATAAATCTAACCAGCATTCTTCACGCTTGTGATTGCAGTAAAGAGCAGGTCCGCAGCATAAAATCTATGCAACAGGTGAAATAGCAGCGCCAAAATTGGTTTATGTTTTCCAGTCGGATCAAATTTTTGCATAAATTCACACTTAACCTAGACTTCAAATAGGATAGGTCTTTCTAAAGTACTTAAATAGACTTGCTGTGGGTCTGAGATAAAGCACAGATGTTCCTTTTTTTAGGAGATGAAGGATCTATGGAACAAATCATCACTCCTGGCATTTGGGAGATTTGCATTTCTGCAGCTGCCAACACCTGTGGCATCAATGGAGTGACTTCACCAGTTATACAGAACTGTTGGGAAGCCTGGATCATATTGCTCCTGACAGCTTTCAGACAGCATGCTTAAACAGAAAGAGTAACTGGCAAGCACAAAGACATGCGAGAGGCTCATGAGATGAGCTGCCGGCCCCATAGATGTCAGAGACTGCTCTGCTTTTGACATGACTGAAATTTTCTTCACAAGGGCCAGCTTGTTATTGAAAGTACTGTTGAGCATCTGGATTTCCCAGATGCTTGGGATGACATAGAAGCACCTCAGGTCTATTAGCTTATCGTTTTAAGTAGCCTATCTGCCCCACCACACAACTTAGAATGGACTAAAATAGCTGCCAGTGCTGCCATCCAACTGTAGGGTGTTGTCCAAGGGCCCAAGAGTTGGGTGGCCCAGTCATTTCACATGGTCTCGAGCACTTCACCTGCCTCCCAAGTGTGCTAATAAACACAGTAATTAACAAAATTAAGGTATGGACAGAAGTTCTCAATACCTGAATATGCAACGTTGATTGTGCTCAAGGGCAAAAAGCTGTAGGAATTGATTTTTTTTTTTTTTTTTTTTCCTGTTGGCATATTTTAGAGTCCTTGTGAGGTTCACCTCAATTTTATTCAGCACACAAATGGGAATGTAGGGCAACCACATGTTCAGATTGAACATCCTACAATGTAAGCAGCTCTATATTGTCTCACCAAAAACAAAAAAGGGTATTCTGGCATATAATACCCATCTGGATTTTGAAAGGGAAGGCATTTTAAAAGTCTTTTTCCCTTCTAGTAACTGAGTAGCAGCATCTAGGGAGCATAGCCTGCTCACTGTTCGGGTCCCTGGGAGTTGCACACAGATTTTACTTTGTTTTACCTGCAAGGGGCAGAAACTGTTCTTACTATATTTCTCTCATATAATGCACAAGCCAGTTTCCAGCATCTGCTTTTTAGAGAAAGGTGTGTATTGTATACGAGCAAATAAGATATGTGACCTGAATGTTGCCTTACCTCAGTTGGCAAACTCCACATATTATTCTCTACTTGATTTTTCATGGGGCACTGTTTTTCCCTCAAGTACTCCAGTGCCTCTCCTGATAAAGCTCTTGTATAAGAGACAACAGGAAAATTCATTTTTGTCCTTCTGTGATGAAGTATATACTTCATATCAAGCCCTTGATCAGCTATTACGGCACTATGGGATTCATTCAGGTTGAGCAACCTTCTCTTCTACAGTGTGTTTAATCAAAAATTAAACCAAAATACATCTTTTTGAGGCATGTAATGGTTCTGTGTGGAAAAAATGCCTTTGCATGTATTGAATAACTGCCTGCACTTGTAGCTTGATTAAATTATCTTTTTGTTTGAACTTTAATAGTCTCTCTTCAGAGATCACTGTTCAAGCTATCTATTAGTCATGGCCAAATGAGCAACAGTTTGAAATCTATGGAAAGCAGATACACTGAAGCAGTGAAAGTTCTCTATGTGACTACAAAAAAGAAAAAAAAAATCAATAACTAAAACTGACAAGGAGCAATAGGGCTCTCCTAAAGCTGTGGAAGGAAGGAAAGATGTGCTGCCATAGAAATGACAGAGACCAAACAGAAATCTTTCCTCCTCTTCCTATTTCTCCTGATCCAGATATGAAGATTGGTTGCAGTAGGGTAATAACGTCTGTGGATCACTTCATGGGGCCTTAGCATAGTTGTCAAGTTAGGACTTAACACCATCTGTGTCAGCTGCAGGAATTACTGGTCACAATGCCTGGTATTTGCTTCTTGTTTCAGCAGCTATGGAAAATAAACACATTTCTGATCTACAAAATTCAAGCGTTGAGGTCCCAGAACATCTGTGCAACCTTTACACTTGGTGTCCTCTTTAAACAAGGTGATATTCTAAGCATGAGTCTTACACCTCTGGCCCAGGCACAGGGGCAATGTGCCTAGGTGTGCAGCAGGGCTGAGTGACACAGCTGCTGGACTCCACTTCCCAGCAGCCCTGGCAGTGGTGGTGGCTAGGCTACCTCTGGATGCCACTGCTGTGGCACCTGTCCCACCTACTCTGCACCTGCCGCTAGGGGTGGGACCCATGTGGGTATGGGGCTGCGGGACAGCATGGAGCAGTGTTCAGGACTGGGATGGGCAGGCAGGGCTGGGGAGATCCTGGGGTCCCCATGGAGACTGTCCAGGAGCTGCAGGGGCAGGGTGCTCTCCCAGAAGGATACAATCAGAGCACCGTGCCCACGTGGCTCCTGGCCAATCTCCATGGAGACCTCAGGATCTTGGGATGATGACAGCAGGGGGCTGGGGCAGGGGCAGAACCATGATCTATTCCCTATATGCTCCTGCCTGTGGAACCCACACCCACCACAGGGTTGTGAGGGCTGGAGAAAGAGCCCTCGGCTCCGGCCCCACACTGTGACTGCCCATGACCTGGACCTGTGATCCCAGCCTCGCCCACCCCTCCCACTCCTGAATACCTCTCTCAGCCTGCCTGTGGCCCCATCCCATATAGGGAGTTTTGGTAAGTTGTTGAGTTGGGGGGAAGAGTTGGATGCTGACCCAACCGGCAACAAGACTCCTTATGCAACTCATGGGCTGAAATAATTGCCCACCCCTGAACTAAAAGACCTCTGGAGGTCCCTTTCAGCCTGAATTTTCTCGTTATCTGACCTTTGTGTCCTGTGTTTATCCAGTGCCTAGCACAGTAGGGCCCTTATCCAGAATTGGGGTGCCTAGATGTTAAAGCAATAAAAATAACTAATTTATAAGAATAATAGTGCATTTCTTGCAGATGTTCCATATGCCAGTTGGGCTTATTAAAATATATCAGTAGAAAGAGTCAACTATTTTCTATGAAAATTTTTTGTAATGGAAAAAAGCAGGCTCCCTTAAAATTAATATTTTCTGAAGGAAAAATAGCAATCCCCTTAATTTAAATATTTCCATTTATTAAAATTAATCAAAATGTTTTGTTTAACTGTAATAACAGAGCAATTCAAAGTATCAGAGTATGGATACAAGGTTGTGACTTCAAGTCTTGTTACTGCCAGTCAAACCAGCTGGAGGTTACCTCATCAACTGGGCTAGAGGGCCCAAAGTGGCTGTTCTGTAGTTGATGAATCAGCCCCTTGTGTGTTGTTACCTACTGAAACTGGGATATCTTCACTAGTCTAGGCAAATGGGCACAGGACCAGTTCAATGTTAATCTATATTCACCTAAACTACTGTGGTGCCCCAAGCAGAATTTTAGACCATGTAGATGCAACCTATTCCCCTCCTCCCTATGTCCACAGGTACATCACCAAAAACAACTCATGGTCTCTGCTAATCCACTACAGTGTCTCATTGGATTTTAACGTTAACAAGCCAGTGTTCGTAGCTCCCAGACATATTTGATTTACTGATGTAGTTGGCCAAAACAAAACATTTCCATTGGAAAATCTTCATAAATATTGTTTCAATTGTTTCAGAAATAATTCTGATATATGATTTTGTGTCTAAACGGAGGATGAAGACAAATGTTGAAATACCAAAATGTCCTGCTGTACAGAAAATCCCAGTTTTGGCCTGTTCTGGTGATTATAGGAGTGCTCACCATGGTTTCATAGTTAAGACGGAGGTCAGTTTTGCATATACATCAGCTAGTTGCCCACACCTGGGATATGCTATATTGTTGAGTGGGAGACTATTTGGGCTGGAGGGCTGTGACAGGGCCCCACCTGAGCCACCAACTCACTAGACAGCAAGTGGTTGGCACAAGCCTGGGGAAGATGGACACCACACAGCCCCACTTGAGGGGACACATACCTAGTTGTTCTGGATCAGCTTGGGTCCAGGTGGCCAGGCTGTAATCTGACCAGCTGGCATCATGCTGGCCAGAAGAGACATGTTGATTGGACCAGAGTCTGGAGGAAGAAGACTAAAAGACAGGCTAAAGAAAGAGGGATGAGGAAAGAGGATGGGGAATGCAAGGAGGGTGCCTGTGCATTCCCCCTGCTGTTGGAGAAGAGGGTCTTACCACAGGAGATGCCAGAGCCCTCTTATGGAAGTCCAGGTCAGTCAGGGAGGGGAATGGAGAGTGTGGAAAAGCTGGGCAGAAACAGCTGGCCAGTGCTGTCTGACCAGTGGAGAAGGCCACAGACCAGGACTGACCCAAAAAGCAGCGAACTGGAGTACAGGACCCGGATAGAGCCCTCTCAGACTACTCCAGGCAGCGCCACATCCTGTAAGGGACACAGGCAAGGGGACCATGCAAACCAGAAGCATCCTGTGGGCAGGTGCAGGGAGCCCAGACAAGGGCAGTCAGAAGTAGTGCCCCAAAGGCACCTTGAACTAAGTTCACTACCTCAATAGGGGAGCTCAACTCAGGCATGAATGCCCTGCCCGGTCAGCTAGCCTGAGCAATTCAAGTTACCTGTTTTACTGTATACCCCATAAAACACCTAGAAGGAAAAGAACCAAGTAGAAACCAGACTCACCATCAAGGTCTGACAGCAACACCCAATTGGAAAGGGGTGAGGAGAAGGAGCCCTACAGAAGCCCAATGATGACTTAATTACACTAGGCCCACCAAGTGACCACAGGTACCACCTCCCCAAAATTATACACTCATCTTCTCGAAACAGCAAGACTTGGCAGGTGAGACAAGGAAGATGCATTGAGACCAGGTAAACAGAGTGCATACACCACCCACCAGCAGGTTTTCCAGGTGCAAACCTGGCACAGGGGCCACTTAAGGAGTTTTGGTGGCAGAAGGGAGCGGGGTGTTAACCTGGTGGGCGGGGGGGGGGGGAGGTTGCTGACAGGCACCATTTCTACAGGCCAGGATGTGCAGGGAGCAGATCACAGTTCTGCCTTGGGCCTGAGACCTGTGCCACCATCAGCCCATGATCCCAGCCCCATTCCCTGCCTACCCATCCTGTTTCTGGATTATGCTGGTCACCTACCCGTAGCACTATCCCATCCATCCAATTGAGCATGCCCTGCCCACAGGGATCCTGGGCTGGTCTCCATAACGACCCCACTCATCTGCCCATCCACTCTGTCCAGCACCCCTGAAGTAAGTACAGGCCAGATGGGCTGGCATGCCCAGGCAGCGGGACTGGGGCCAGCAGCAGCAGCAGCGACACTGACAGCAGGAGGCAGAAGGAACTGCCCCTGCTGCTGGGGCTGTCAAGAAGCCAAGTCCGGTCACTGCACTGCCCCACTCCTGCTGTGTACCTGGAGGTGGTAGGACCAGCCATATATGCCATAGTCCATGCTGCCCCGCACACCTGTACCAGTGTCAAAATTTTATTTTAACCTAGTGCTTTTAACAGTGGGATAACAGATTCTTTTATACTTCCCATATTTCTCTCTAAAATCCTGTGAACTGGCTACATTCGAAGATACGTGCATAAGATTAATGGCTACCTTTACTATTCTCTCATATCAGTGAAGGTTTCTTCTGCAGCAGAAGCTAGAAAGTAAAATTTTGTACTACAGAGAATTCCTCAAGTAAAAACTCTCTACCAAGACGGCTGACATCTACTATGGTATCCCGTAAGAAAGGTGCCCTTTAAAAATCACCAAAATGTATGCCTTGCTAAATTACCATGACAGAAAATGGTGAATCCTGACTGCAAAGGTCATTCTGTAATAAAACAAAACGATTGTTTTGTTTTGTGGTGCTTGGGCTACGTGCCGGATGACTGGAAGATAGCTAACATGGTCCCCATCTTCAAAAAAGGGAAGAGAGAGGACCCGGGCAACTA
>NW_017728949.1:63918591-63969517 GCF_001723895.1 Crocodylus porosus | reverse complement strand
AACCAGCAGCACACTTATAGAATGGGAAACTCCCTTCTTGAGAGCACGGAGGCAGAAAGGGATCTTGGAGTCATTATTGACTCCAAGATGAAGATGGGCTGACAATGCGAGGTCACGGTTGGCAGGGCTAACCGCACCGTGTCATGCAGCCACAGGTGCATCTCAAGTAGATCCTCCCCCTCTATGCGACTCTGGTCAGGCCACAGCTGGAGTACTGCGTCCAGTTCTGTGCGCCCCACTTCAGGAGGGATGTGGACAACATGGAGAGGGTCCAGAAGAGGGCCACCCGCATGATCCGGGGAAACAGGGCAGACTCTAGAATGAAAGACTGCGGGACCTGAACCTGTTCAGCCTTCACAAGAGAAGGCTGAGGGGGACCTGGTGACTGTCTATAAACTCACTAGGGAGGACCAGAAGGGTTTGGGAGACACTGTTTCCCCTACCGCCCCCTGGCATGACAAGGAATAATAGACACAAATTATTGTAGAGTAGGTTTAGATTAGACATCCGCCAGAACTACTTCACAGTTAGGGCACCTAGGAGCTGGAACCAACTTCCTAGGGAAGTGGTGCTGGCTCCTACCCTGGGGATCTTTAAGAAGAGGCTTGACGCCTACCTGGCTGGACTCATTTGAGTCCAGTTTTTCTCTCACCCAGGCGGGGGGTCAGACTTGAGGATCTGCAAGGTCCCTTCCGACCCTACTTCTATGATTCTTAGGAGAAAGTTCATGATATTTTTCATATTCTTTTTCTTTTTCCATACACCAGAATAAACCAGGAGTCATTCAGGTGAAGTCATTACATTCGCACCAGTGTAAGACCGGCACAAGAGAGTAAAATCAGATTTACAGTGTTTATTAAACAATAAGGCTTCAAACTTTCAAGAAATTCCACTCAATGTATGCTGTAGTACTTTGAGAATGAGTCCAGGTGTGTTAATGAAGCTTGCACACTTTGGCAGACCTCAGAGCTCCAAAGCATAAATTTGAAACAGTTGCCTGAAAGCAGAGCAGAAGGTACAGTAATGAAACCATAGACCAATAAACTCATAGGCTAGGGTATTTTAGTATCACATAGTGTGATATATATTTACAGTAGCCTCAAATGCCCTTTTTCAGCACTCTGTTTATAGTTCATTTGTGTGCAATAAGTCTTGACCAGTATTGGTCTTTGACACAGGTTGTAAAATGCAATCTTTAAAGGACTCAATAGAAAATAAAAGTCAGTATCATGACAGAATAGATTATTTCTGATGTAATATCTTTTCTATCCTTGCTTTTCATGTAAAAGTCCTATAAGAACTTATGTTTCCCACAATAAAAGTTAAGGATCCAGATGCAATAAAAATACATCTTGTTGCCATGACATTAAGGTGAGGCTGGTATCATCATCATCATCAGTATTATGATGTATCATAGCTGAGTGTTTTCCTGAAGAATCAGTCTAGGTATATTCTATTCATCTACCTGTTTTATTCTGGAGATGGTACATGCAGTATTTTCATGCTGAATATCAAACAGCCGAAGTGGGGACAGTAGTCTTTATGGGGCAGCGGGGAGGGAGGGAGGACGAATCAGTTCCATTATCAATGTGAAGATGACTGCAAAGACAAAATGGATGCAGCAGATGTATTTCTATTAAACCATGTGGAAATAAAGATAACGGGTATTTTCCTTATTCTAAAAGATGCTGAAACCAGCATAGTTTGATGACACAGGGCACATCTACACATGCTATTCATGTGCCTGAATAAACTGTCCTGGAGTTTATTACTCCTAGGTGCAGCATTTACATGTGCACCCATGGCCACAGGATGTTGAGCTGGGGTGGTGCAGCCCCAGTTGGCAGGTGGTCCAAGGGAGTCAACCTGCCCGCCTGGAGCTGCTCAGCCCTGGCTCAACATGCTGCATAGGGGCTGTCTGGGGCATGAGGGCACTACAGTGTGGGGCTAGCCAGCAAGCAGCCTCATGTCCAGCCAGCCCCGGTCACCATCTACACCTGTTGCGGTGCACTGAATAATTCCACCATAGGATAGCACTTGTGTCGGGAAGTACTATCCTACAGCAGAGTTCATCAGTTTATTGTTGCCTAATAGCACCACACATGTAGATGGTGACGCTTTACTATGGAGCTAATTAGTCAACTCCTAACAGAAGCACACATGTAGATGCGCCAACAGAGAAGGAAAAGAGCAGCTACTTCTGTGAGCAGCAACAGACATGACAATGCAAGATTAAACAGGGAGAAAACAACTAGAAAACTTCATTTGCTTTCCAAGCAATCAAGTTATTTGTTCCAACCCAGCAACAGGTCTATTGGTCCGTTTCCAAC
Organism: Crocodylus porosus; assembly: GCF_001723895.1. Lineage (NCBI taxonomy): Eukaryota > Metazoa > Chordata > Crocodylia > Crocodylidae > Crocodylus > Crocodylus porosus. The sequence goes on along the minus strand of NW_017728949.1, from coordinate 63,967,187 downwards.
TAGAAAGAAAGCAGTAACTATCAGGATGGAATAACACAAGTCAAACCAAAAAAAAGCCCAAATCATTTGTATTCTGATAAGTGTCATGTGCATGTGTGTGTCCTGGCTTTCTATTCTTTATCACTTATTATGGAAGACTTATTCACAATACCACTTGGAAAAAAAAAATGTGATGGTGGTGTCAGTAATGGTTTTTCAGTGGGGAATCCACAGATGTGGTTGAGCCTGTGTCACCTCACATCATAACTTCAAAATCTGGTGAACAGGAAAAGATTAGGAATTCTATAATGGCTGTTGAGAATACGGCCTTCTATTGCTATGCCATAGTGAATGAGACTTGGCAGTGACGGCAACACTGATTGATCTATGAGAAATGAATTGATAGTCTAAGATCAGAGGCTAGAGACAACTTTTAGTACTTAAACATAATCATGTGTGTTCAATTCTCTATAAATAAATTATTTACTTTTGTACAGTATTTAAGTAAGAATTAACATTTGCATCCTACATATAGAGAAGTGATTTCCCCAAGATATGATAGTATCTGGATTAGAACCAAAGGTTTCAGGACTTTGTGATTCATAAACACCATGCTAATTCCTCCAGATTACATTACTTCTGATATCTTAACAGATTTTTCTATACCACAACCACCAACATTATAGACTGGTATCCTTAATAGAATGCTCAAAGTATAACTAAACTTTAACCCTATCCTGAAGGTGGTCTCCCCAGTTTTGTAACAGGTCCAGGTGCATGAATTTTTTTATGATAAATGATAGATTTGCTGACAAACAGAATTTCAGAAGATCAGAACTGTTTGAGGCAAGTTCAGTAAGTGAATTGGGGTAAAAATGTTCTGATAGGATTCATTTTCCATTACTGGACCATGTTCAAAAGTATTTTTTTTTCCCAAAAGTTGAACAATGTTACTTTAGTGACATTTGAGCTTGAAGAAGATGAAAAAAAAATACTTCAACATACAAAATGAAAGTTAAAACTGGGAATCTGGTATAGGTTTAGTTCTTAGAGGGTGCTACTAGTCAAATGCCCTGATCTCATGCTAAATTTTATATCCAGTATTAACTCAGCTCCCCCCCTCTCCCCAATACACACACCTTTTCCCGAAAAAGCATGCCCCAAGATTGAGGTTTGTATCTTAAGTAGGGAGGCTAATTTTCTGCCCAGAACAGAAGCATTCCGCTTTAATTCTTGCTTTACAGTGCAGCTGCAGTGGCATTACTACTCAGACAGCTGAGAAAGTCAGTTGACTTAATGGCTCATTCTTCAGCCCACAGATATTAATGATTGTGTCTCCCTTTCCATTTGTCTTGATGTTCCACCAATCAAGCTAACCTTTCTTAGAGCAATTTTGCCATCTGCCATCTGTTCCCAGTCTCTCTTCTATTTCATTCTTTTTGCTTTTCAAAAGTGATAGATCCACCCATGGGGATTAGTCCTGAGTAGCAGCTAGAGTTTTAGCCATTTGTTAAGCATGAGAGGGAGGGTGAATCAGCTGAAGATTAGGCTCTGTCCCTGCTCTATGCAGCCATAACCCTGGAAAAATATTTTTTCGTCATTCTGCCTTCCAAAAAACAAGGTGCATGTCTTATTTGGGGGCACATGGAATGTGTGAAAATACATTATATGTTATATATAGCTATAAAGAATCTTTTTAAAGGGGATTTCCAAAGCCACTCAAATGTTTTGGATACTGAATCAGCATTAACTTTAATGCAATTCGATGTCCAAATCCTATAGACAGCTTTTAAGTCTCAGTCTAAATCCTTTTCTGTTCTTGCTTGTAGTAGCAGAGTTGATAAAGTGAGGAAAGTGAGGATATACAGCTTGTACAGAGCCCTTTTCTTGATGTCACTTGACACCTCACATGGACATGAAACCTTTGAAATTCCCATCAGAAAAGATGGGGACATAACCGTGCCCTTTAGCTCCTGACCACTTGTATCATTTTCAAAGACAAGCAAGGTTGGAGGGTGGTCAGAATAGATCTGTGGAATAAATCTTTTTAACCAACTGTATTTTCGGCAATTTATTTAAAGCTAAATTCTGTAACTCTTAATCATAAAAAACTCCTTCTGAAATGGAATTTCTGCAAGAAATTGCCTCCAAAGAACCACATTACTGAGAGATTAATTACTAGTAAAAACTAATTTTGATGAACAGTACAGTTAAATTAAATATATAATATGATTAATAAAACTTGTTAAAAAAATAAAAAGGATATATTTTTCAAGAAAATTCTCATGAAAAATGTGGCTCATTTTTCAACAGCTGTATTCATTAATTGTTTTACAGGAACATCGAAAAGCCTAAATCTTGTCAATTCACTACACTTACTTCCTACTCCTACTTCCCATTCCCCTAGAATACAGCTCCCAACCAAGTGTGTAGGGGAGAAGCAGAATGATTCTCTTTTGAGTGCAATTTATTTTTCCCATGGAAACCATTTTGGAATTGGTTGAACCAATAAATACCACATGCACATGGAGTCATAGACTCATACAGAAATAGGCCATCTAGTCCAACCCTATAACTGAGATAGGATCATGCCTATCCAAATCATCCCATGCAACTGTAATATAAACCCTACATAAAACTACCTCAACCCTGACGCAACATAGACCTAACATCTGAACCTGCCACAGGTAAAGCATGGGAACCATGGAAGCCCATGTCCTGCCTCTACAAAATGATTTCAATATACGGTCAAGAGGTCCTCAGTAGAAGGCCATGCACCCTGCTACAGAAGAACACAAAACCCCTCACAGTCCATACCAATCTGACCATGGGATAAAATTCCTTCCTGACCCTGAATACGATGATTGGTCTGACCCCGAATGGAAGAGAAAGCCCCTCTAGCCAGGAAACTCTGGTTTTGCTCCTAACATCAGGTTTTGCTCCTAGTAGGAGAATAGGCACACCCCAGTTGAAGTCCCCAGCCTTAGCTATAGCCAACACCCAGTGCCTCTAAGGAGACTGAAAAACACTCTGACATGTATAGCAGAAAAAGGGGTGGGGAGTGGGGAGGGAAGAAGCAACCAGCGAAGCCTATGTCTTGCTCCTAATGCTTCTGTAGATGCAGCTCAAAAGCACATTCACCTTTTGTACAGCTGCATCATACTGCAGACTTTACCAAGACTCCCAAGTCCTTTCCCACAGAGCTGCCATCCAACCAGGTGTCCCCCATTTTATATTTGTATTTTTGATTATTCCTCCGATGGTGTAGCACCTTACATTTGTGCACATTGAACTTCATCCTGTTAGCTCTAGCCCAGCTTTCCAATGCCACATCCTTGCTCCTTCAGTATTTTCCTATTTATTCTCTCTCTGTGGAACACTGAAGTATCCATGGGGCCTTCTGAAACGCTGTCCTATGCACAAAGCGTCCCCTCTCCAAGGATCTCCGGACTATGATCTGGCCAATCATTTATTTCTTGCAAGGAATGAAAACCATGTATTAAATGATGCCTGGTCAAACCCTGACTGTGAGGAGACTGAAGAGATGCACAAAGACCTGAAGTATAAAGAAGTGAGGTAGGGCCATGTGTTCAAGAATCATGAATAAGCATAATTAACAGGAATTAATGATGTCCCTCCAACTTTAAAAATCACTATAGCTGAGCAAAATTTTATGAAGAATGGTACAATTTTCCACAAAAAAATTTAAAAATAATTTTTAAAAAGGAGTTTCAGAGGGACCCAAATTATTAGCAAATTTGATGAGTAGTATTGGTGAAAAAAATGGTAAAACTTTTGAAAATGTTGAAACATTTTATTTCAGTGCCTTCAAATAACATATTCTGGGTTGGCAACACAAACTTTTTTTTAAAGAAATTGAGTTTTCATTTCAATTAAGTTAAAAAGTAACACACATTTAAAAAAAATAGAATTGTTTGGGGGTTTTTTTTTAAATGAAGAGTATTAGATCACTCAAAACTGAAATCAAAATGTTTCATGTTAATCCACAACCTTTTCCCTCAAGAAAGTTCTTTTTTGGTGTTACCTGACTTGAAATTTTTAAAGTTGATCAAAAGAGGGGGAAAAGACCCATTCTATTCCCAGCTCCAAAAATAAAGTCTATTTTTTATTGTGGCCCAGTGATGAAGTTGCTAACAATTATGCATTGTGTGTTTCTTTTAATAAAATTGTTTAGGTTTGATTTGCTTTGATTTCTGAAATTTGTTATTTAGTGTTGCCTTTTAAAACCAATTTATTCTCTGGGACCAGAGGAAGCACAGAGGGGGAAATCCAATATGCAACATGAGCCTGCAAGCTACTACAGTGTTTTTGGAAAAACATGAAGAGTTTTTTCAATTCAGTTGGAATAGCACCTTTGAACAGACGAAAACCAATGTGAAATCTTGAGCAGTCACTGGAATACAGAGTGGATAGAGTCCATATTTCTACCGTAGGTCAGACTTTGGCCTCTCTCCACCCTATTTCTTTACAGCGATAGTTCTAATGAGAGGCTGTATTTATCACAGATCCCTATGAACAAGAAACTGGACTGAATTCACTTCCTTATTTTGCCAAAGGCTATGCAGATACAAGCAAAATGAGAAGGAAAACACTTATAAACACAGACAGCATGTTCTGTTCTTTCACTACCCCAAGCAATTATTTTCACACACAGGACACAAATACCTTGCTAAGACCTATACATGACAAGTCTGGAGTATTTAAAACAAAGCCATTCTTTTATCTGATCACAGAAGACCTTCAGCATTACTGAAACACGAAAAACTTTCCTTATTTGTGCCCCAGTAAACAGAAAAACAGACAAACAGAAGCCTTGCAAAAAATATTAACCCTTAAGCTAAGAAAAAAGATTAAAAGGTACAAATGTATCTAGTGAAATACCTTTTCTTCCCTGGAAGTTAAAGGGTGCCTAAAAATACAACAAAATATTTACTATGAGTAGCTTTGCTACATGATGCTTTCATTAAAAAATTAAAAAATAAAAAAAAATAATTCCCATCTTAATTCCCAAGGTCTTGATTTAGGAAGATGCATAAAGACATGTTTCTCTTTAAGTAGGTAAGTATTTCCACTGAAGTGAATAGGCTACTGACATAGTTAAAGTTCAGCTTTTTGACCTTGTTGGAGCACAGATTTATTGCCCAAGACAGGTGAAAAAAAGGGCATTACTTTCTTGGCATTTTTGTCCATTTTAAATGGGATGTTTTGAGACTTAAACATGGGGTGAGACAAAAGGCAGTTCCCATCGCATCTGCTAAAAAGAACCATTTGTTGAACAGAGCCCATTTTCTTATGAATCTATATGAAAATCAGGTAGAAGGTGACTATTCAGTGTGGCTGGACAAGTAATCTTATTTTCTGCCTAGAAGAGTGGTTGAAAAAAAATCTTGTTTCCTCTATTATGTTACTTCTGGAGATATCTGTGAAACAGTGCTTTATAGTTATTGGTACTAGACAGTGACATGAATGGCGAACACAAGAATTGACTGGGTATTTTGTAACAAAAAAAAAAGTGGCGTAATTTCCCATTACAAGTGATGTACAATTCTGACTATCCTATGAAAATTGCAGTTCACCCTATATGCAGGTTCTTCACAGAATACAGTATAATTATGGATAAAGCTATTACAGGACACTGTGGAACTCATTAAATTTACCGTTTTTCACATCCCATTTAACACCTATACCTTCTTTGGGAAAATAGAATGAAGAATAACTTTTTTTCCAGTATCAAGGCTGAAAGCTGACCGCACGGACAGCCTATTCTCCCTCAGCCAGCTCATCGGCTACTTCAGGCAAAAACTGGAGCTAAATCTCTCACAGCTACTGCCTTAAATCGGCTCCCCCATTTAAGACATGCACCCAATAACGCCAGTCCTGCCTCTAGCCCAGCCATCATCTTCTTATGTACTTTATCCCAAACCCTTAGCCAGCTTTACGCAGCATTGTTGGGAAAGATACTCTGAAGGAAGCTGCAGCCTTTTTCTACACATACAATATTCCCTCTGCAAGGATCCCTACAATCTGAACTCCCGTTACTTCTTTGGAACATATTAATAGCATACATATAAAATAGCCAGTGCCTTGTCAACCCCCGATTGTGAAAAAGCTGAAACAGTACAGAAACCACATGCAGTATGATCGAGAGAGCTATAGGCACGTGACATGAACAAGTATGACTAATGAAATTAAGGGAGCCCAGCAAAACTAACAAAAAATTATAACATAATTTTGCCACTTTCTCTTTTTGGTCACTGTTGCTACTGGGTCACAGTAGAGTGCAGGAAAGCAGCTGGATCCAACCTTTTTTGTTCCTTCTTAGATTTGGAATTCAAGGTCTGGAAGTGGCCACAGAAAGTAGACTAGAAAGCGACTGTACTTGAAGGGATTAACTGATTCAGTAGCATTTCTGCAAACCTCTGTATAATTGAACAGTTTCTTTTCTTTCTCCCCAAGCCTCTCCATTGTTACCCTTGGAAGGAAATATATCTCTGGTTACTATTACAAAATGTGTCTCCACAATTCAATCCAATTTAAATCTGCAATTGGGTATTTCTGTTAGGTGGCTACCCTCTGTGTGCAGCTGTGGTACAGTACAGGCTGCACCAAGAAGCAATGAACAGAGAGGCTCATATGACAGATTAAAAGCTACAGGAGCTTGGAAAAAAAGTCCCCTAGTGAGTATGTTTCAGTGGGCTTATGGAGCTTTTTTGTTGTTCTGTGACTTTTTAAATAATTTTGCAAGCCTGTCGAGAATTTAATTTCCCATTAGCCTAATGGATGTCCAATGCCACTTTGGCATGGCTCTGAAGTGACAATTGGAAAAAACTGTGAAATGCAGATGAATGTGTATTCATTTTTGCATTGAATGGAATTTTTCCTTCCCCTTCACACCAGGCAATGGAACAAAGTTCAGCCAGAATGAAAAGGGATATTTTCAGATGATCATTCAACCTCTCTCCTGCTGATTTTGACTCTTTAGAACATTTTTTCTCTCTCTTTTCTCCCTGTCGTGCAATGCTCTAAAAATTAATAGCTGTTATTTTTATGCCTTTCTGAAGAATCCTGCTTTAGTCACAGGTGACTGAGCTGCTTGGGGTGAGTCATCCAAAATACATCTCTCATTATTCCTTTGGTCCAGCTCCCCAATCACTGGATGAGCCTGATTCCCATGTACATTAGGGTTCGTTGATTTGAATTCTCATGTGAATTTAGTCCAAAATACACCACTGGGGAAGGGCAAAGAGACTTTAAAGTTACATTTCATTTAATGTATCCCCTTGTTCCAGCATCCTTGCCCAGACACAGGGGTGAGAAGTGACCTCAGTATAAATCAGAATCAAGTCCAGTGACTTGTACCATTGAGTTCATCCAAATATGATCCGGCCCTATTTCACAATAGACAAGTTGCTTTGACTGCAGTGGAACTATGCTAATTTACATTGGCTGAGAATCTAAACCAAGATACCCAAAAACATCTAATAACTTTTGGCTGCCTCCATTGTTGGGTGCTCAACTTGCTTGGGCAGATCCAGGATTCTGTAAGCGAGGAGGTGTGAGAACAGCAACCAGCACGGCAGGGGTGACTGCACTCCTATTCCCAGCTTCTCTCCTGCACTGGGAAAGGCAGACCATGCTGAAGGAACAGCAAGGAACTTTAAGTCAGTGTAGGCTGCTCTGGGCAGATCACAGCAGAGTATGTTTGGTCACGCTAGTCCAGCTGACCAGTTTTACTTTTGCTGCTGGCTTTGGCCAAGGACCCCACTGTTCAGGGCCTCTGCTGCAGCCAGGCTAGTAGATAATACTTGGAGACCACCCAGGCTTGGTAGCCATACAAAACAAACACGAAAAGTTAAATAACTTAGCCCTTAGCTGTCTTCCAGAGGTTCTTCCAGGCTTCACCTCCTGGTTGCCTCTAATGTTTCAGAGGCTTTGCAAATTTGTGCAACAAAGCGAATGATCAAGCAAGCAAACAAAGAGAGAAGATCCCTGCTCCAGGCTTTCCCAGGGGCTGCTTAACCCCTGGTAACTCCAGGCAGCCTGTTCCCCAGGCCAGGTGCAGCTCCATGAGGTTACTTTCAGTGTCTTTTATCCTTCCCACTCTGGGCTCACGTGGCTAACCCTCTCTCACTCCCCACACCTGTCAGCTCCCTTGCTGAGGGGCTCACTACGTCCCAGGACCTGGTTCCCAACCTCTGGTGAGTTCTCCCAGGACTGGGATGGGTGTACAGAGGTGCTGCTTTGGTGTGGGACTGTTCAGACTCTCCCAAACCCCTACAGTCAGGTAAGTATCAGATATATCCCTAACTGTTTTCAGCACATCCTCTCACCCCCTCCATGCGCAACAACACATCCCCTCTCCTCCCATTCTCCCCTTACTCCCCACTGCCTTTATCCTCATCTGACCTGGGGGGGAGCCCCAGATCTAGTCCTGCCCAGCTACACAGGGAACTAATCTTGGCCAGGGACAGTGGCAGCGGTGGTGTTGGGCAGGTTCCCTCTCCCCGAGCCTCCTCCTGTGCCAGGAGGGACCAGGCAGGAGGAGGGGTCTGCTTACCACTGTTCCCACCTGAACCTGTTCCTACCTGAATCTGGCATATGGCATCTGGTGGCTGAAGCATAGGTCTTTAAGGCACTGCCTCACTGCTTTAGACCAAGAGTCTAGGTGAAAGGGCCTCACCTAGAACTAGCATCTATATGCCTCCTTAGTGAACTCCACTTGACCTAAAATGGTGAACCTGAGGATATCATAACTACATGAGGCCTCTGACCTCAAGGCCCAGTAGGCTGTTTGAGCTTCCCTGGTCAGGTAGTACACCAGGTTCATAGTCCACTGCTCCTGGGGCCACGGATATCCCAGGCACCCACTTGAAAGTTTCTAAAACTGCTTCAGGATCTTCACCTGGCCCCATTTTGATAATCATTCCACCCACTTCTGCCTAGGTTAGGGATGCTGCACCCACCCGCAGAGATGGAGATGGAGACCTGTAGACCCACACGGCAATCATGGAAGACAATTGTCCTCAACTGTGAAGGATTGTTGATGATGGTGATGACCCACCTGGACAATGGGCCTCATATTCCAGTAATATAAACATAGAGTATTGCTGCTCCCCTTGGCACTTGTGTTGAAATTGTTGCTGCTGAATCCCCTCTTGTTGTTGCCAAAATCCTTGTTCCTGTGGCTGATGCCCCCCCCACAATCCATCTCAACACAGCCTCAGCCTTCAACATAGGCTCACAGTTGATGGCTGCCCGTATTCTCCACTCCCAGTAAATGGGTTGATGTGCCTGCTCCCAAACAGGCAGGCTTGGACCCCTTAGGAATCTCCCAAACAGTCCCAATAATAGTCCACAGCACAGACAATAACCCTTTACCCAAATAAATGAGGAAAGAAAAACCTTTTGCATTTCTCCAGGCAGTAGGAGAAAGCACTTTAGCTCTGGTCCCTCCTAAAAGTAAGTACCTCTGGCTTTCAGTTTGCCACCTGGTCACAAACTGCTTCTTTACCAACTCAGGCTGCTAGCTGTCTTCCCCTTTTTTTATTAACTACCAACTAATCACACACGGCTGGGCTCCTCCACCAGGGCTGTTTGCCCCACTTAAAAGGCTAGACCACTCTGTTATAGGCTGCTTAAAAATAATAATAATAAAGATTCGAATATCTCCAAATGGCAGATCTAAACATTGCAACTTGGATCCTTCTTTAACTGGAAAAAAATTCAAATGACCTTTTGTCACTAATTTTGCCTTATTACACAATTTCATGTCACTCATTCTATATGTTACAGTTACAATAATGTTAAATCAAAGGGACCAAAGAAAATAGATGATGTTCTGATCTGTAGATAGCAGAGTGATAAAAAATGAAGTTTTATTTTTTTTTAAGATTAACTTGGCAAGGAGGTCTGCACCATGATGCCTTCTCTTTTTGAAGGCTTTGAAGAAAAGATAACTGATTTCATTAATCACTCCTGAATAAGACCTAATGGATGAAACATTGCTGCTAACTTTACTTTCAGCCTGCAATCAAATAACTCTTCCTTCCATTCAACAATTAGAGTTAAATATGACATATAAAATGACTAATCACTACTACTTTCATAGTGGGCAATGAATAAGGTTCTGTGTGTGACTTCTGACTAGACAACTGCAGTCATCTTGAATGACATATTAATTAATATCTAGCTCAGGTTAGGTAGAGGATTCCAAAGATGCATTAGCTGAAATAGGTTTACACATTTATTTAGGTCTAATGTGTAATACTGGTGAACTGAGATAAGTATTTGAATTATGCTGTCATCAGTAGCGCAGTAAATCAAAAAGGGTAATAACAGTTTCTTGTAAAGCCAGTTATACATTTTAGTTGCACTTTCTTTTTTTCCCTCCTTTTTCCTTTATTTAAAAAGAAAACACTTCTTTAAAAGTTTTTATGTCTTACAAACTTGACCAGTTATTCAACACAACATAAACAAAGAGCTGAAAACTGAATTGTTTACAATATCTGAGGGAGGAAAAAAGTTCTCGCTTTTCACTGGAAAACCAGAAACTTCACTAATTATTTGGGGGACAGAAACATCATTTCTTTTGAAGATTTTAATTTAAAGTATTCACTACTTTCTACCTACTTTTATAAAAATAGGATTCAAGAAGTTTGGGATTAATATCCTGTTCTGTCGCTGAAAATATTATTGTCTCTAAACTTACCCTATATGTCTGCTTTACTTTATCCTATATGTCTGCTTTGTAGTTTATGTTCGGAACATTCCCAAGTTCCCAGTCAATCCTGACTCCTACAGAATAAAAGAAGCATTTTTATGGACCCCCCACCTCAGTTCTCCTGCTACATACCTACTGCTTAAAAGGTAAAGATATACAGCCAGAATATGGGCTACTTAAATGTTGCCCCTACTACTTTGATTAAATGATGGTCATGGAGGGGTATAAACTGTTCAGGAAGGACAAGCAGAAGAGAAAAGGAGGTGGACTTGTGCTTTATGTAAAAGAGCCATATGACTGCTCAGGGCTCCAGTATGAAATTGGAGATACGTCTCTTGAAAGTCTCTGGGTTAGGATCGGGGGGAGAGCAACACGGATGGTGTTGTGGTGAGGGTCTGCTATAGACCAGCAGACCAGGAGGATGTGGTAGATGAGACTTTCTTCAAACAACTAGCAAAAGTTTTCTGATCACAGGCCCTGGTTCTCATGGGAGATTTCAATCACCCTCATACCTGCTGAGAGGGCAATACAGCAGTGTACAGGCAATCCAGGGAATTTTTGGAGAGTGCTGAGGACAACTTCTTGGTGAAAGTGCTGGAGAGGCCATGCTCTTCTTGACCTGCCATTCACAAGAAGGGAAGAATTGGTGGGGGATGTAGGAGTAGACGGCTACTTGGGCAGCAGCAACCATGATTGAGTTCAGGATGCTGTGGGAAGGAAGAAAGGAGGAAAGCAGAGTAAAGGCCCTGGAGTTCAGAAAAGCAGACTTCAACTCACTCAGGGAAATCATCGGCAGGATCTCCTGGGAGGCCGGTCTGAGTGGGAGGAGTCCAGAAGAGCCGGCTGTACTTTAAAGAAACCTTACTAAGGACACAGGAACAAGCCATCCTGATGTGCTGAAGACCAGCTTGGCTTAGCAGGGAACTCTTCAGTGAGCTAAAGTACAAAAAGGTTGCTTATAAGAACTGCAAAATTGCACAAACAAGAAGGGAGGAGTATAAGAGTATTGCTTTGTCATGCAAGGATGAATTCAGAAAGGCCAAAGTGTAACTGGAGTTGGACCTAGCAAGGGATATGAAGGGTAACAAAAAGGGTTTCTACAAGTATGTCAACAAGAGGAGGATCAGGGGAAGTGTGGGTCCTTTACTAAATTGGGGAGGCAACCTACTGACAGAAGATACAAAAAAGGCTGAAGTACCCAATGCCTTTTTCACCTCAGTCTTCACAGGCAAGGTCAGCTCCCAGACTACTGTACTTGGCAGCACAGTTTGAGGAGATGAGCAGCCAACAGTGGCAAAAGAACAAGACAGGAACTATTTAGAAAATGTGTACAAGTCCATGAGGTCAGATGGGATGCACCGAAAGGTCTTGTCCAGACATGCATGGATGTTTAGTTCCCTAGGGGCAACTAGCAGAGGCGCACCTTGTGATACCACTACTAGTCCCTGGGGAACACCTATGCCATGTGCTCTGGCACATGAAAAAATGGATAATAAGCTGAATATGAGCCAACAGTGTGCCCTTGTTGCCAAGAAGGCTAATGGCATACTGGGTTGCATCAGTAGGAGCACTGCAGCAGCTTAAGGGAAGTGATTATTCCCCTCTATTCAGCACTGGTGAGGCCACGGCTGGAGTACGGTGTCCAGTTTTGGGTCTCCCATTATAGAAAAGATGTGGATAAATTGGAGAGAGTCTAGTGGAGGGCAACAAAGATAGGTGGCTGGGAAACATGACTTCTGAGGACTGGCTTAGGGAATTGGGCTTATTTAGTGTAGAAAAGAGAAGACAGAGGGGATTTAATAGCCACATTCAACTACCTGAAGGGGGGCTCCAAAGAGGATAAGACTGGATTGTTCTCAGTAGTGGAAGATGACAGAACAAGGAGCAATTCTCTCAAGTTGCAGCAAGGGAAGTTTAGGTTCAATATAAGGAAAAATTCTCTCGCTAGGCGGGTAGTAAAACACTGGAACAGGTTACCCAGAGAGGTTGCTGACTCCCCACCCTTGGAGGTTTGTAAGACTGGGCTAGACAGAATCTTGGCTGGGATAATCTAGTTAAGGATCGTCCTGCTTTGAGCAGGGGGTTAGACTGCATAATTTCCTAAGGACCCTTCACACATTAATTTTATATGATTCTATTCCAGAACCTCACTGCTCTGATACTCAGAAGTCACCTTATAAAGTTTCCCTCCTAAATATATCCATAGCAGTTTATACCCATTTCTTCATACAAGAACATTGCATATTACCTTATATCAGCAGCAGCAGTAATAGCAATTCAAAGCAAGGATTGCTGTGGCAGCAAGGATGATCTCTAGTACAGTTCATATCTGGGTCTTAAGGTGACTTAACCATCCAGTATTTGAGCCACAGACCTGCCTGCAAGAGCCTCGTGGAGCCTGCAAAGCTCCATCCTTGCGGGGGAGAGAAGGCTGCAGGCTTGGATTCCTCTCCTTTTCCATCCTCTGCTTTCTTTCCTCTGTTTTGAAGGCAAGACGTTTTACTTTGAAGTGGGATGCTGCTTGGTTGAGGTCAATGGAGTCAATTGGCAGCCAGATCCTCCCAACTCGATGTCAGCATCTATTTTCTTTAAGTATGTCTTCAATGTGTCCTTGTAGCATTTCCTCTGCCCACCACTAGATCTCAAGTCATTACTAAGGTGGGAGTACAGGACTAGTTTTGAGAGTGGAGAGTGCCAGGTGGATGGTATCCATGCACTATGCCCAATCCAGAGTTAGTGCTGGAGGATCACCAACTCAGTTCTGGTAACACTGGCTTCACAAAGGATGCTGGTGTTTGTATAGCAATCTTCCCATTTGATGTGGAGCGTTTTCTAGAGGCGTTTCTTGGTAATACCTCTCCAGGCTCTTGACATGACAATGGTAGGTCACCTTCATTTCACATCTGTAGAGAAACAGGATCACCTCAGTGTTTATTCTCTGAGAGAAGTGGCTACTGAGGTAGGGGAAGTGCTTGACTACCCTTCATGTTCTTTCCCCTTGATATTAATTTGGGGGGAGGGGGTCACATTCATGGCCCAGGGCAGGCTGATAGAGCACTTTAGTCTTCTCAATGTTGAGAGAGAGGCCCAAAGTGTAGTAGGCGTCTCTAAAGAGGTGCAGCATGGTCTGGAAGTTTTCCTCAGCATATGCAAAGATGACACAATCACCAGGCCAAGGATGGTTGTTTTGAGTACTTTCGTCTTTGAGCAAAAAAGTCCCAAATTGAAGAGCCCTCCATATTCAGTATTCAATGTCAATTACAGAAGGAAGGTGGTCCTTAATGAGAAGCAGGATGACTGTAAAAAAAATGGAGAATAGTTTGGGCAATGACTTATCCTTGCTTGACCCCATTTTGGATGACAAATGGATCTGTCTCTGATCCACTACATAGAATTGTCACAGCCATCTGTTTGTGGAGAAGCTTCAGGACCTTGCTGTACTTGTCAGGACATCCACATCTGGCCCGTACTTTCCACTAGGCTTCAAGATTGATGGAATCCAAGGCCTAAGTAATGTCAATAAAGGCCATATGCAGGTCCTACTGTCATTCCTGATGCTTTGCTTGGACCTTGCAAGCAACAAAGATCATGTTAATTGCCCCATAGGATGGCCTAAAACTATACTGATATTCCAGCAGGACTTCCTCAGCAAGAGGTATAAGACAGTTCAGGAGGATGCAGGTGAGGCTTTTCCCTGCTGTGGAAAGAAGGCAATACCTCAATAGTTCGCACACACAGACTTATCTTCTTTCTTGAAGATAGTCATGATATTGGCATTCCTAGGCTCCACAGGGATCTCCTGTTTGTTCCAAATTCAAAGAATAAGTTCATGGAGTATCAGTACCTGTTCCTTGCCACCAGCTTTGTAGATTTCAGCAGATATGCATTTGGTCTAGAAGTCTTGTTGTTCTTGGTTTCCTTGATGGCATGCTAGACTTCTTCTAGGATAGGAGGGTTGGTGAGGGATCTGCTTTTGGGGTTTTGTGGGATTGAATCTATAGTAGTCAATCCCCTACTATCACAGTCAACTCACAGTTCATGAGTGCATGGTTCAAAGGGCTCTTTCCACCTAGCTTGGATAGATTCATTGTCTTTGAGGAGCATCAAGCCATCCTGCAATTGCAGGAAAGTAGGACCGTAGGAAGCTGGGCTGTAAGATGGCTTTCATTGCCTGAAAAAAATATTGGCTTTATCCTGCTACCACTGATTTTTGATTTCCCAGATCCTTCTTTGAGCTTTAAGAAGCTGGTATGTCTCCTTCTGCTGAGTTGAGCTGACATCTTGCCAAGAAAAATAAGCCCTTCTCTTCTGGACAAGGAGGGCGTGGATCTTGGCATTGTTCTCATCGAACTGGTCTTGGTGTCCTTGGTTGGTATATGTAATGGATGCAGCACATGCCCTTTGGACAGGAGTTTTAACCCCTTTCCAGAACTCCTCAGTGTTAACTTCATTGTGAACAGACCAAAGAGTTTTTCAAGGAGGCACTATTGGACTTCCTTAAAGACTGTTGTGGCTTGAAGAGATTTGATTTTGAGAGTCTTTCACATTGCTTTTGGTGTTTTGGAGCAAGTTCAATGTTCATAATGAATCTGACAAGATGGTGATCTGTCCATCAGTCATCAGATCCTCTCACGGTTTGCATAATATGGATGTTCATTTGATCATGGGCTTTAACAATAACATAGTTGAGAAGTTGCCAGTTCTTAGAGCATGGGTGCCTCTAGGTGGTCTTGTATTTGTCACTCTGTCATGATTACAAGACCATTCTCTGTGCATTTCCTCAGGAGAAGGAGTTCAGTGGAGTTGGCTTTCCTTATTCCTTCCTTCTCAATGGTGTCAATCCAGAGTTCCAAGGTACATCTGACTGTTGTTGAAGGCACTGAAGAGGATGATCTTTTCCTTTTTGTGAGTATTAGTCAGTACAGGATCATGGTTGGAGTAGAGTTGTTCATTGACATCATCGGCATATGACATCAGCATATGCACTGATCACAGTGGCATACTGGTTGTTGAGATGGAGGGTCATAAGACCCATAAGTTGACTGACAAGTTGGTTCTTGATGACGAAGCTGACACTGAACATTTCTGTTAGGGGAAGCCACCCCATGACTGACAAAGATGTTGCCTCCACTCTCTTCCCTCAGATGATCCTTATCCAGTCATCATGTCTCAGAGCTGCAGTGTCAATGTTGTATCTCACTAGCACCCTGGAGATTATGTCAGTTCCTCTTTCTGGTCATTCATTATCTTGGTTATTCATTAAGGTGTGATTGTTCTATGTTTCAGAAATTATTGTTTTCTTATGATGCTTGTGACCACAAACAGAGTGATCCCAGTGCATTCAGCCAGGAGTTGATAAAGCACCATGAGCCAATAAGGCACCATGTGGAGTAAGCACTGAATAGGACTGCTAAGTCATGGTAGGAGCTGCCAAATTGCACCCCGTCTCAACCCAGTTGCAAGACAGCCTTCAGACCTGAAAATACCTCAACTGATACACCCTAGGGTACATTTTGCCTTTTTCATGGCTACTTCATATTAGCGATCCACGTTCATCCTACAATAGACTTGCTTACCCAAGGTCATTTCCATCTTTCTCCTTTTCAACAGATGAGCTCCCATGTTCCACTATAATACCAGATGGGACAACTGACGCCCAGAAAAAAGCAAACTTGCTAAATGGGTACTTTGCATCAGTTTTTTACCAGTCACATGGGACCCCCCCTGCCCACTACGGGTCAGGGAGGCCCAGGTGAGGGACATCCCTTGCTCTCCATCAATGCTGACCCCATGAAGCAACACCTTGAGAGGCTGGATACCTTCAAGTCAGCCAACCCTGACAGTTTACACACCAGGGTACTCAAGGAACTAGCAAGCATCATAGCCCAGCCCCTGGCATGGATCTTCAAGAACTCCTGGTCCTCTGGCGAAGTACCCAAAGATTAGAAGAAGGCCAATGTGGTGCCTATTTTCAAGAAAAGGAGGAAAGTGGATCCGGCAAACTACAGGCCCCTCAGCCTGTCCACTATCCCAGGGAAGGTCTTGGAAAAGATTATCAAAGAGGCCATCCTTAACAGACTAGCGGATGGCAACATCCTGAGGGATAGCCAGTATGGGTTTGTTGCAGGTAGGTCTTGCTTGACCAATCTCATTTCCTTTTATGACCAGGTGACCTATCACCTGGACAAGGGGAAAGAGATTGACATCATATATCTTGACTTTAAAAAAGCCTTTGATCTGGTATCCCATGATCACCTCTTGGCAAAACTGGCTAACTGTGGCCTCGGCCTCACCACAATCCACTGGCTGGGGAATTGGCTCCATGGTAGGACCCAGAGGGTGGTGGTTGATGGAAGTCAACTGTCGTGGTGCCCTTTGACCAGTGGGGTCCCTCAAGGCTCTGTCCTAGGGCCTATACTATTTAACATCTTCATTAATGATGTAGACATTGGTGTCAGAAGCAAACTGGCCAAGTTCACCAATGACACCAAACTCTGGGGTAAAACATCCACACCGGTGAACAGAAGGGTGATCCAGGCAGACCTTGACAGGCTCAGGAATTGGGCGGATGAGAACCTGATGGTGTTTAACACCGAAAAATGCAAGGTTCTCCACCCTGGGAGGAAAAACCTGCAGCATGCTTATAGGCTCAGCAGCACTATGCTGGCTAGCACTATGGATGAAAGGGACTTGGGGGTCATGACTGACCACATAATGAACATGAGCCTTCAATGTGATGCTGCAGCTAGTAAAGCGAGCAAAATGCTGGCCTGCATCCATAGATGCTTCTCAGGCAAATCCCAGGATGTCATTCTCTCATTGTACTCAGCCTTGGTGAGGCCACAGCTGGAGCACGGCATCCAGTTTTGGGCTCCACAATTCAAAAAGGATGTGGAGAAGCTTGAGAGAGTGCAGAGGAGAACCACACGCATGATCAGAGGTCAGGAAAACAGACCTTATGATGAGAGGCTGAGAGCCATGGGACTTCAGCCTGGAAAAGCGCAGGCTGTGGGGTGATCTGGTGGCCACCTATAAGTTTATCAGGACCTGGAGGAACATCTGTTCACCAGAGCACCCCAAGGGATGACAAGGTCAAACAGTCACAAACTCCTCCACGACCATTTCAGGCTGGACATAAGGAAGAACTTCTTTACTGTTCGAGCCCCCAACGTTTGGAATAGACTACTGCCAGAGGTGGTTCAAATGCCCACCTTAAATGCATTCAAGAGACATTTGGATATTTATCTTGCTGGGATCCTATGACCCCTGCTGACTTCCTCCCCCTGGGTCAGGGGCTGGACTTGATGATCCTCCGAGGTCCCTTCCAGCCCTAGCGTCTATGAATCTATGAATCTATAATTTTGTTGTTGTTGTTATTACTCCATAATTGTAAGGTCTTGCATTTAGTGCTTTTTAATTTTGTCCCAATTGTATAACTCTAGTGTTTAACCATATTCAGTGAGATCCTGACCCTCCTTTACACTGACAGTGTCTCCTAACTTTGTAGCATTGTCAAGTTTCAACAGCACAGTAGCATGTTTTGTGTCCAGGTCAATAGCAAAATGAGGGAAGAGAAAAAAGTTATATTATGGAAAGCAATATTAAGTCAGTATTTATCCATTTTTTCCATGAAGTGGCTTGGTAAAACTCTTGCGTGACGTAGTGATGGGGAGTTGACTCTGAGATAAATCACTTGATTAATACAAACAGGACTTGGTGTGGTGCAATATTCTTAGAGAATGCAACATGCATCCCTTGCTCCTTAAGTTTAGATAAGTTAAAACAAAGGTTATATTATGAAGGACACCCTAATATTTAAAAACCAAAATAATGAGCTGCCTCCCATTTCAAGCAGCCTCTTATATACAGTACTAACAGAGGACAAATTATAAGGCATATTTTACATGCCTCATTAAACCAGCAGGATTAAGTTTGCACAAAATGTAATTGCCTTTTGATGTGAATAAAGTACAAAAAGACCAATCAGATGCAGCAAAGTCTTCTAATTTATGGAGGAACCCTAGAATTCTTTGCTATCGGTGTCATAATATCAACAGCCTAATAAATTACAGCATTGAGAAGTACAGTTTTGTTGTAAATTATTTCTCTTTTCTCTATCATACAGTATAGGAGACAGACAGAAGGTAAAACTTCCTCCTGACCATTTAGACAGCTCATTATTTTCTGAACATGCTACTGTATCATCACTAATCACTGCTTTGTATCATTGTTCATTTACAGGATCAGTCACAACCAGAAGCTAAGCTGTACATATTGTTTTGTGCCCTTTCAACGTTTAGGGGAACAGGCTCTTTTGTTTAGTATTGTAAAACCTGACAAAATATGGGGTGCCTGTAGACGTGTAGGGATGCTGCTCCAATTTGCCATAATTATAGCACGTTGAAGCAGACTCAATTAACTGAGTCTGCTGGACCGTGCTAAGTAGCATACTCCAGCAGCCTCCATGTCTCACATATTCAGCATTCCCATGCTTCAGAATTTGGTGGGAGTACTATAACTAAAGCTCGTCGAACAAACTTTAGTTAAAATGCCCCTGCTGCCATTTTGAAGTGTGGGATGCTGAATACATGAGATGCTGTGGGTGCTTTAATTAGAGCAGCCCTCAGTTCCACTCTAATTAAAACACCCTACTCCCCACCCCCAGAACATGTGCAAAGATGCCCATGGATTCCAAAAATAAAATATTTTATGCAGCAATAGATGCAACTTCATAAGCTAGGTCACCAGTTGGTATCAATCCACTAATATATGTTATGCTTGGGATTGGACTAATTCTACCAAGTCCCATCCTGCTTTCAGGATAAATGTGAGAAACTGTCAGACTTCTTTATGGCAGAAATAGCTCAAACAATAGATGCTAATACCCAAAACACAAGCCAATCAGGGAAATCTAAGCTATGTGAGCAGAGAGGTTTCAGGGAGTGTTGTTTGTTGGAGCTTGGAGTGTGTTAAGATGCAGGCAAAAGTGTCACAGAAATAGAAAAGACTTCTGGGAAGCACCAGACAATGCTACAGAGGCACTGGCTATATAATAACCCTAAGGAAAAACTAACAGACACTTCTTGGACTAAGTACTTGGAAGTACTTTGTCCTTGGAAGTGCAAGCAAAGAACGTCTCTCCTGTTGCTCAATTGCTGGAGGGCTCAGGAAACAGGACTGTGTGTGCTGTCTTTCTAAAAGCACAGAAATAGAAATATCTGACTTCATTATCAATTCCCTCTCCTAATGAGGGTGGGGAACAGAGGGGAAAAAAAGAAGGAAAAACAAAAAAACACCCAAGACCCCAAATATTGGCTCGCCACTTATGTCAAAAGAGTTGGTGAGAATACTGACATACAAAAATATGTGCATCAAGCTTAAAACAGAAGAAAACCAAATGGAAATAGCCGTCCATGAAAGATAAGTGTAGTCCAGATTCAAAGTTAGAGTAACCTTTCCCCTGATTTTGATAAGTTTTGTGTCAGGCCCTTGATTCATTATCAAATAAAAAGGAAACAATTGTCTGTATTCATTTTAGAGTGTTATTCTGATGAGCACATTTCATGATACTTAAAATAATGTGCTATCTTACACTTAAAAACAGCTGTGTTTATTATTCAGCATTACTAAAGAGAAAAGAAGAAGATAACAACAAATAATTAGCAAGCCAGAGTGCAAAGCAACATGACTGTGTTGGCCTTTAATTACCTCAGTCAAGGTGTGTCATTAGTGCTGTTCAAAAAGACAAAAAAAAACAGCCAGGTAATTTTTGCAAGAAAGAAAATCTCCCAAGTTTTCCACTGAAAGTTTTGTGTTAGTTAGAAAAAACTAAAAAGCAAACTATTTCCCTACTTCTTTTTCAGCTTTTTTTCTGCGAAAAACATTTGCTTTGGTCAAAAAAAATTCAAAATAGGGGAATCGTATGCTTAGAGATGTTGCAAGCATCCCTAGAGACTGACTTTGAGGTAAGTGTCAAAGTGCTAAATATTCATCAGATCATCATAAATTAAGTATGAGTAATAACTGACTGTCACTAGTTCTTTAAAAGGCAAGGATTTCTTAGGGTAATATCTTTTTGAACCAACTGCCTAGTTGGGATAGATTTAGACAAGTTTGCAAATGCAAGACATTCTTCATCAGGTCGCTCCTTCCTTGTGCACTGGAGTCTGACTTCATATTAGTGGAAAATGTTATAGGCCATTGGCAGCCTCCATGCTGCTGCTGTGTTATACAGCTGTCCACCAAAAGCAACATAAAAACAGGTAACCATATGCAATGGGTCAGTGGGGTTTGAAAACAACTTGGATTGATTTAGACCTCAGAAGCTGCTTTTTCATTCACAAATAAAGCGTCAAATAAAGGAGGTAGTTATTGAAAAAAGTGTTAAATAGATTCTCCAGTCTATGCCTGTAAGGGACCAGGGTATAGGCAGTCTTGCCTAATGGTTAAATCACTGATGGAAAGCAAGAGCCCAGGGCTGGGTCAGAGGATGGGACCTGTATTACCAAATTCAAAGGAAAATCCAGGAACAGAGTCCACAACACAGCCTTAGGGTCAGGATCTGGAAATCAGACCCAAGTATCAATCCGAGGAATAATCCACAGCACAGCCAAACCAGGGTCAGGAGCCAGAAAACAGATCCACAGGGAAATCCAAAGCCAAAGTCTGGAAATGAACCAAAATCGTGGTTAGGAGCCAAGAAAATGAGAAAGCAGGAACCAAGAGGCTTGCCACAACAGAACTGGGTCAGAGATGCAGTAACTGGCCCATAAAACAGGACTCCAGCTGGTGCTAAATGGATAGGTCATATTCTCAGCAGCCAAAAAGGATGCTCAATGTTTCTTAACAGGAGCAGCAATCATTAGCTCAGGTTTCCTGCAGGTATGACTGCCGAGGTACTTGGCCCAGTCTGGCCTGCCTGATCAGAGTCCTGGACAATGCCAAACTTTATACTCTACTAATGAGGGGTTCACTCCAAAACCCAAGTCAATGGAAAGACTCAGGTTTGCTGTCAGTGGATTTTGGACTGTAGGACCACAGCAGAATAGGTTTGACTAGGCTGCATCAAATCAGTATCCTATCAGTGCCACAATTCATTTTCAAAATGTCTTCTTTTACAGACCATTGTGGTTTTGATCATCGTAATCTAGCATCCATTTTTATAGCTCAAATAGCGCATTTAGTTTTACACTGACAGCTAAAGCAGCTTGGGTAACTAAGGTATCTAAATGGTAATGTTTGCAAAACAGTTCATCCTTGTAATCTAAACAGAACTATGAATAATGGTGGTCAAAAAATGGCCCCCACAACTGGAAGGGACTGAACTTGGGAGGTGTTCTTGAAATGCTACCAGGCTGATACACCCAGAAACCTGAAACATGTTGGTTAGTTGAAGTTAATAGCAAATAACCAGCACTATTCAAATAAAACATTTTTACATGATTACACTGAGAAAGTTCAACAGGGGCACATCTACATGAGACACTTACTGCTCATTAGCCTAATAACACTGCGCAGTAGCATGTCACAGCAAAAACTGTGCTAATAGCCTACTGCGCAGTGTTATTAGGCTAACATGCAGTCAGTGTCACTAAATAACCATGTGCTGGCGCTACTATCCAGTATCTTTAGGTACTGCACATTTAGATAGTGTTTTATTAAGAAAGTACTACACCAAAAGCACTGTATCTAAAGCTCATTAATGAACATGTAGACACACCTAGATGTTTTACATATGGCATGAAAATGAGAATTGCACCAATAAAAGGGGAAAAATACAAGATGAACATATACATAGGTACTGATTTGAATGACCCGTGGGAAAGCCTCAGCTTTATTTGAAGATTTGTTTTTATAACTCACGTTTATAAAGCTTGTGGGGAGACTTATAAAATATTCTTCATGATAATCCATGAAACAGCAGATTTGCTTCAGCTTATTACAGAGCAACTAAGGATAAGTCTAGCTCTGCAGAGGCAATCTAGATAAAATGAAAAACACAGCTTAACCAATATTGTACTATGTATTTTTGTAACAGCAACCAAAAAAATAATGAACTGCACTCCTAATGAGGCCAATGAGAGATGGGGAAATAGAGAATAAATAATTAGGGTCAGAGCAACAGAACCTTTGCGGGAGTCCTGGGAAACGTAACATTGTGAGAGAAATAATAAGCAGGAGATCTACTAAAAGATTGTATGCAAATTTAACTTTAAATATTGATATGCAAATACAGCCTTCTCTAGAAAGCTAGAATAAAACTGGTGCTTTAATCAACTGTAGTGAATATAGTACAGTGTAATACACACACATAATTGGAGAAATTAGAGGTAAATTTAAAAAAACCCTACTTTATTCCAATAGGACATACTGTCTGGAGCCTGTGAAGGATCAGCCAGTCAATATGCTCACTTATTGCTCCTCCTCAAAGAGGTGAGCTGCAGAGGTGGATTCAGGGAGGGTGCAAGGGTGTAAGTGCACTGCTTTAGATTCCTGTTCCACCCAAATTTTAAAGCACACTGCCTGGGAGTGGCAAAAGCATTTCTATTCAGGCAGTTATCAAGAGAGAGTCTATTGACTTAATCTCCCTAATTCCTGCTAATCTTTCTCCACTCCACAGGTGTTAATAACCCTTGATTGTTTTTAATGGTTTTAAATGTTCCACTATTCAAACTAGCAATTTTGCTATCTCTTGGAGGAGACATTACAAGGAATGGCAATTTCACTGCCCTACAGACTGTTTTTAACTCTAGGAGGGCCTGTAATATTAATCTCTCAGGTACAGTAATATCAATTCAGGTGTAGAAATGACTGACAGTGAAGTATTGGAGGCAGTAACAAGATGCTCCAGGCTAGATTTTATTTTTTGAATCTGAATGAGATGAATCAGCATTTGTGGCAGGGGTGCTCTGATTTCCTTTGCCTATAGACCAATATAGCTACAACCTGTATCCCTGAAATATGGAAGATATCAAATTTAGCTGTTTTTTAATGAAAACTTCATAATTTTACAAGGAGAAAGCTAAATTCACCACCTGGAACGTGAAAGCTGACACCCACCCTTACTGGCGGGGTGGTAGGGGAACCTTTACAGGTTTCCCTCGCTATATGCAGGTTCTGTATGTGTGAATTCGCTCTCATGCAATGACCCTTTTTATACCAAACATTCATTATCTGCAAGGTAAATTCACTCTTATGCAATCGGTGTGATGGAAGCCCACACTCAGCTGCTTTGCGCAGTGTATTAAGGGAGTGACGTGCACCAAAATATAGTCTCCAGTGTGGATCAGCGCTCCTCGCTTGTTGTCGGCCTCGTTGTCGGCAACATGTGTTTCTGTATTTGCCATCCCCATTATGACAGTGCCCTGCGCTGGTGTGTACTGTCTGGTGTTAGTGAGTACCAAAATTGTCTTGTAAAAGTAGTAGAAATGAGTCTGGGGGTCAGGACAGTCGAGGTCTTGGAACGTATCCCTTTTTGTTACATTGTAAGTGGGTTCCCTTCATGCAAATTTGAGTTATGTGCCGTTTTCCAGGAATGCATGTACAGCATAACACGAGGGAAACCTGTACTGTGTTCTTATTCCAGAAAATTATTCTCCCTTGTTATAGTTTTACTAAAGCTATGAGAGCTAAAAGGGTAAGTTTTGCATATCAAATCTTTTTTTTTTTTTTTTTGCTAGACAATGGTATACCTGGTATCATAATGTCTGATAATGGACTTCAGTTTAGTGAGCATGAGGCTAAGCAGTTTGCAATGGAGTTTGAGTTTAGATATTTAACCACTAATCCCCATTATTGTCACTTCAATGTATTGGTAGAAAATCATGTTAAAATTATAAAGCAGCTACAGAAAAAGACTGTACAATCAGACTGTGAGCCATACTTAGCACAGTTAAATTACAGAAGGGCACGAGCAAGCCATGCTTTGTCACCTGCAGACATTTTGTTTAACAGGGAACTGAAAACTAAAATACCTGTAATGATAAAAGCAGAGGTGAAAGGAGCTAGAGATTTGCAGAAGTTGAGAGACCAAAAACAGAAATATGATGCAGGATCCCAGGGACTGTCACCACTTGTGAAATGTCACAGTCTGCAATCTAGGACTGAACTCACTGGTCATAAACATCAGGGGTGTCACACAGCATTACTTCATGGTCAAGTTGTCACCTCAGATGGACACAATGAGGAATAAATAGCACGTTCTCCATCTTCCAGAAAGGTGGGGGGTAACTGGGGGGCGGGGTCTGTCATTTTGCCTGTCCAAATCTGTTAGACAACTTCCTTAACAAGTTAATAATAAATAATAAATGGGACTTGTCAATATAAATGGGCTTGCTGCCTCCCAACATATTGATATATTAGATATTTTCAAGGAAGAGCATGCAGGCACCTCAGACATAAATTCAACATTACTAGTAAGTTTAATTTATAGGTGGTCTATAAGTTTTTGGAGTTGTGTTGCTTGTTAGCCATTGTCTGGAATGGAAGCAATAATGTGTATATTGTTATGGGGGAGACGCACAAAAAAGCAGGTGTTTTTAATATGGGGTAGTAATAACTACATAACCAACTAAGATTTCTCTGAAGCACTTTGGACCCAACATACCCACATTCTACAGACCTATTTTTCATTTTCTTAATTGAAAAAAAAGTTGTTGCTCCTACTGTAGGAGAAGGAGTTGGAGTAGGAGTTGTTGCTCCTACTTGCAGTCTCCACACTTGCAGTCTACTTACATCTGTGTCAGGGATTCTTTTTGCTCCGAATTCCTCCACCCCATTTTACTAGTGCAAGCAAATTTACCCAACTTGTTTTCCATAGTGTAATAAGGAGCCAAATTTTTGCCATGGAGACTAACCTAAAGAAGCAAATAGTCATTCATCCTGATATTTTAAATATAAATTTGTAAACAAATGGTTTCGTTTACAAATGTAGGACAAGTTGGTCTCACAAGCAACATGATTAAAGGTTGATGTCATATATTTGGACTTCAAAAAGGCCCTTGACTTAGTCACCCATGATGTCCTCATGGTCAAATTGTGAGAATGCGGCCTCAACTACTTTACGGTACAGTGGCTAGGCAACTGGCTCTGTGGTAGGACCCAAAGAGTATTGATTGATGGAACTGAGTCATTATGGTGGAAGGTGATCAGTGGTGTCCCACAGGGCTCAGTACTCGAACCAGTACTCTTCAGCATGTTCATTAACGATTTGGATTCGGGTATTATAAGAAAACTGGCGAAGTTCTCTGATGACACCAAACTATGGGGGAGGGCAGTCACGCTCAAAGACAGGTTGGCAATACAGGCCAGCCTGGATGGGCTCATGAGGTGGGCGGACCTCCACCAAATATCATTTAACACAGAGAAATGTAAAGTGCTCCATCTGGGGAGAAATAATCCACAACACACTTGCAGACTCGGCAGAGCTACACTTGCCAGCACCAGAACTGAACAAGACCTGGGTGTCAAAACTGACAACAAAATGAATATAAGCCACCAGTGTAATGCCGTAGCTGGCAGAGTTAATCAAACACTGGCACGAATCCACCGAGGCATCTCAAGCAGGGCAAAGGATGTCATACTCCCTCTCTACTCAGCCTTGGTGAGACCTCAACTTGAGTACTGTGTCCAGTTCTGGGTGCCGCACTTCAAGATGGACGTGGAGAAGCTTGAGAGAGTCCAAAGGAGGGCCACACACATGACTAGAGACCAGGTCATAGGAGGATACGCTGAAAGACATGGGACTGTTCAGCCTGGAGAAGAGAAGACTCAAAGGGGACTTGGTGACAGCCTACAAGTATACCAGGAGTGTGCATCAGGGCCTGGGGAGCATCTATTCACCGAGGCCCCCCCAGGGGAGACAAGAAATAATGGGCAAAAACTGACTGAAGATCGCTTCAGGTTAGACATAAGGAAAAACCTGTTTACAAGTCTAGTGCCAAGGGTTTAGAACAGGCTCCCCCCAGGGGTGGTACGATCACCCACCCTGGCGATCTGCAAGAGGCGTCTTGAAACCCATCTTGATGGGGCTATCTGACCCCAGCAGTCTTTCCTGCCCAAGTGCAGGGGGGCTAGACCCAATGATTTGTAAGGTCCCTTCTAGCCCCTAACAACTATGAAACTATAAAACCATTGGATGCTGGATGCTGTTTTTGTAAAATGACAGAAGACAATGCCTAAAAGTGATTAGCAGTTGTTTTTATCTAATGCTTTCAGTAATTGGCAAAAAATTATTTTATCACTAAATGGTAACTAAATCACAAATTCCAAATTGCGAAAGACTGGTGAAGTCACATCATCAGTCCTTCTTCATCAGTGATAGTATGTACTACTGTGTATCTCAATGTTATCACACACAACTGGTAGGAATTGTGCACAGTATATAAATCACTGTTTTCACTTATCAGGTGTTCTTTTAACAGACTTTCACTAAAATTAATACACTGATTTCTTGGAGAGATTCCTATTCTTAAATATCATATGTTTGCTATTGATGCAAGTAATTGAGGGCCTGATCCAGCTTCCGGAAGAATCGGTGGAAGGGCTCCTACTGTCATAGTGTAAGCGGGATCCACCTCTATCACAAAGACAATAGCCTTTCACCCACCAGCTCCACCCCAGGAAATTGGGTTTTAATCTTCCCTTGCTGATGTGACAGAAAAATGTAGTCAGCTCACTAAATACATAAACACGTATTCTTCAGTGCCAAACATTTCACTTATTCTGCAGCCTCTGGGCAACATAAGAATTATGCCTTCTGACTGCTTTCAAATTGGATTCATAATTTTTCTGCAAGAGATACTGCATGTTTCTTGATACTGGATACTGTAGATAGAGTAAAGGCATTTTGTGAAATTGGCCAATTTTTTTTATTGGCACACTATATAATCAGTATATGTGCACAGCAGGCAGAACCCTCATCTTAGGCACAGCTTTATAGACTTTCAGAATACCTTAGAAAGAGGAAAAAGCAAAGTGTCCATCAAAGAAACATGATAATAAATGTCTCCTCTAAGTCATAAAGTCTCCAAAATGCTTGTTTGATGCACAAGCTTCTAACACCGCCTGCTTTTGAGGTATGCAAAATTCCTGTTCCAAATCCAGGCAAGAGATGGTTTCTACATATTACACAAATTGAAACATTGCAAAGGAGATGAAGGAAGGTCAGTTATATTCAGCTTTGAAAAAAAAAATGCTATCTTTGTGCAAAGGTGGCTGACGAAAAGAACTACAGGATGAGGAGTAAATAGTGGAGAACAAAGGCTAATCATAAGGATGCACAAGTTAGAATTTTTAATATTTGTTTAGGGCCAGAGATAAAATAAGAGCTTTCTCCATGAACGGCCCTACTGAGGTCAGTGAGAATACTTGTTTGATAAGGCGAGTGAGGGTATCCATCCATCCATCCCTTAACATATATATAGATTCATTTGTCAGAGCGAAAGTGGACGCAAGGAAGCTTTAGGTGACGTAACACACCTACTGCCGAACCAGGTGTAAGCAGGTTGATGTGCCTGCTCACATACAGGCAGCCCTTGTCCCCTTGGGACTCCCCATGACAGTCCAAACGATGGTCCATAATATAAGCAACAACCCTTGACCAAAACAATGAGCAAAGCAAAACCTTTTACTTTCTCCAGGCAGCAGGGAAGGGTCCTTTAGCTCTGGCCCTTTCTAGAAGCAAGCAGTTTTGGGAGTCAGGCTACATCCTGGCCACAAATTCCTTCCCCAGCTCAAGGTACTTGCTCTTTCTCTTCATGGGCTTTTAACCACAGGATAATTGTGCACATCTGAGCCCCTACCTCAGGACTGGGCCCCTACCCAGCTACACCATGTAACATATGTAGATTAGCCATGGAAGCCTGTGAGGCCAAATACTTCTGGGTGCTGGATAGCTTGGTTGATATGAACTGCCTCCAACTGGATAAAGAATGAACTTGTTTCTCTCTGAATTTTCATATTATTGGTTTAAATGAACTCTTTGGTTCCAGAGCAATGTTTTGAGGAGGCCAAAGAGATTTCCTTTGCCAGTGCTGACTATGTTGTTCCCAAAACACTTATTCTGTGGCCTGGATCACTGACTCCTGGTTGGTTACAGTCAGAGAAATGCTGAGCCCACTGGTTAGATTTGTCAAAAGAAGGTATTATACCAGATGGCCTGTAGAAGGTAGTACGAAGCATTTGCTCGTTACACCAGCCCTTGTATTTTGCAGTCCTTCCAATCAACCTGTAACACATCTTCCATTCAAAAAAGGCTTGGCACAAGATAAACTCTGAGGATAGCTGGACTCCTTAGTTCAGACCCATATGCATATTTACTAGAGCTAAATAAATGCATTTGGTACAGTAACCCACACAATTCATTAAAATTTTCCTTGACTGCGCACAGAAATGAATCAGGACATGGAAAAAGTTAAGCACATTACATATAGTAATGGAGAAAGCTCAAAAAATTCACATATATCTTCATGCTTTGTATATTAACATGGAGCCCACATTTTAACATATTTTAAGTAAGACTGAATATAAAAGTACCTAAAATAGACTTGGTGGTGCTCCAGTCTTGCAAGCTATTCTGTGTGATTACACTGAAATCTATGGAGTGCACAAAGGCACAAAGATCTTCCTGTATAGAACAGCTTATAGGGTTAGGGACATAGTCATCATAAGGGAATGAACATGTGTAAAGGGGTCAAGGCCCCGGGGGGCCAGGGTCGGGCGGAAAACGACGGAGTTCCACCTAACTTCCGGGTGCGAACCAGGAAGTGGGCTCGGGAGCCTGTCCCTTCCCAGAACCCAGACAGATCTGGGTCGGGACCGGCCCGGAAAGATAAAAGGAGCCCCCCAACCCCAAACAGAAGGAGGGAGAGGCTCCAGTGGGAGCCTACGCCGGCGGCAGCGGAGCTGGGAGCCGCAGAGCCGGAGACCGCGGACCCAGGAACCGCGGACCCGGGGACAGCGGAGCCGTTGGCAGCGGAGCCAGTGGCAGTGGAGCCAGCAGCAGTGGAGCCAGCAGCAGCAGAGCCAGTGGCCACAGACCCGGAGGGTCCTGGTAAGAGGAGCCCCAAAGGAAAGACCCTTCTCCGGCGGCTGCAGGCCATTTGGCCACTTAACAAGACCCACGGGGGTGGAGGTAAGCCCCAACGTGTCTCCGGGTCATGAGCATCAGGCGGCAGGGGTACGTTGACCCCAGGGCCGCAGGAGGCAGCGGCACCTGGCCAAAGCCAGGTATCGTGAGGATTCTTATAGGGTCCTGCGGCGGGACGACGGAACTCCACTGCGGGACGGGTGGACAGACTAAGGGGCCCAGGGTCCCCGCCCGACTGGGGCCGAAGGCTATTGGGAGAAGGAAAATAACCTCCGCCCGAGAGAAGCCGGCGTCTACATGTGGACTGACTTTATATTATCTTGCTTCCTTGACCTTGTGACCTACTAGGGGCTAGCCCCTGTAGGGAGCCACCCAGAGGGCGGCTAACCTGGAGGACCAGGTGAGGGTGTAGGGGAGGAGGAGCCCTCAGGACCCCTGGACTTTAGAGTCGAGGGATCGCGTCCGGACTGCTCGCTTCCCCAGACGGGTGAACCCCCCAAAATTCCATCAAGTCATGGCAGGCGAGATCGGCAGAAGCGCGACACGGACAGCAGATTCCCCCTCTTCTCCAGGGGCCATTTAGGGGATACGGGGGACCAGCACCAGGTAGTCCACCCCATCCCCCCACAACATGTCTTGAAATGAACCACCAGATCATTTTTATTACATATGAGTATTACATTAAAAAAAAGGTACACCATAGTGTGAGTGTAAAGATACATTATACATGCCATTTCTTTTCCTAATATGGCTTTTAACAGTTCTACATTTGGAAGAAAACCACACTTTGATATAAGTTTCTGGTGTACTCATATTGAATAAAAAGCAATTTTCAAATCATACCTAGCAACTGTTTATGAATGTAAACATTACAAAGGTTATCTATGAATTTTGGTTGATTTTCTGAAACTGCTGTATCATCAAATGTCTCTGTGTACAGTGAATCAACGCTACAGGTTAGTGTCCTGTGACACCCAGATTAGGAACAACTGAGGGTCATTAGCCTGACTCGGCTTGTTTTCACATGAAAGCATCTTAAGGCAAAGTTCATTATACTTGACCATATGAAATCTATGGAATATGAAGCAGATTAAAGTTAAAACACAGTAGGAGCACTCACACATTTAGGGTTAATACCTAACCCTAAATGTTCTTTGCCTGCGTAGCTCTGACTAAATGGCTGGCGAGCAGGAGCATGGCTAGGAGCCAGGACACGTGGGCTCCATCCCTGCTCTGGGGAAGAAGGAGACTGGGAACAGTGCATTCTGGGATGCTGGGGGACTGCAGATTTCAAATGTTATCTCCATAGAGCAGATTGACATTATCTTAAAATAAACTAGGTAGCATTGCCCAGAGTTAACCCTTGCCTGAAGTGGTATAGTCATTTGAGATGCTCAGAGGGCACTTAGCATGAGTGCATGAGATTTAACATGCAGACGCTCACACACATTCAGAGGCAGCTGCAGCCCGGGGGGAACCCTCCCCCCCCTCCCCCCACTTCTATCTGGTTTTCCAGAGTGAAAATCCACAAAAGAAATGAAGAAGCCAAGAAACAAGATGCAAGGACTGGCTTCTTAATAAAATATGGAGGCTCAGAGGGAGCACAAAGAAATATGCCCCCTGAGAAAGGGGACTGCTAGCTCTGAATGAGTTAAGGGGACTCAGAACAGGATGGCAAAGGAACGGCAGCTGCAAAATAGTACCTGGAGTTTTGGAGAACACCGACCAAAACCCAAGCAATGCTCACATGTGATAAGGACTTTGAGGGCAGGAATTATGGACAGGTTTTGTTCCAGCTTCTTGCAAAATTTTAAACAAGGTTGGAGCTGCACAAAAAAAATCTGAAATCTGAAAGCAATTTTTTTTCCTTACTTGTTTATGTAAAATAAGATCCCTAAATCCATACTGAATCACCTCAGTATATTCAGATGGATGTTTCAAAGGTGCTAAGTGTCTTTGGCCTCCACTGGCTTTAGTGAAGCTTATAAACCTTCCATATCTTAAAGAGTCACACTATTCCTACTTAAGTGCCTAAACATGGATTGAAGAGACTATCTTGGATATTTAGGTCTAAAATGACTCTACAGATCTACAATAGAAAATCCATGTAAATCAGATTTTGAGGAGAGGCCGGAACATTGCATTGAACTTAAAAAGTACACCAAGTTACAGTTCGATGTAAATTAAAACAGCTCAGTTAATACCCTTAGGACTGAGTGCATAATGGAAATGTTGAATATAACAACACTTGTAAGAGTTGATATAATGTAGAGAAAAAAGCTAGTTCTCATCTAATTGTGCCTTTATATTCACTTATAGATTCCTTCAGTCTTCTGAATATTTTACAGCATATGCTAAGTTACATGGCCTTTTAATCAAATTGACTGTGTGAGAGGAAGAGCCGTTTGTGAGGGAGGTAAGTAAGAAAAAAAATCTCAGTTTGAAGGAAGCAGGCACTCAAAGCACAGTGCCCACATCTCTAGGCTGAAATATTAGGGAGAAATACAAACAAATCAGACCATAATTTACCCCAAGGCTTCAGAGTGATTTATGTTTGAGTTGACCCAAATTATCCGGCTTCTCAAAGTCTCCTCAGGAGCATATCATGGTGATGTTTCCAGCCAAGTTAATAAAAAACATGCTGCTTTTTGCATCCTGCCTGTATGCCAAAACACTTTATTCTTCTGAGACCCAAATCTGCCAATATGTGCAACTCAAAAAGAAAGGAAGCCACAGGTACCACCGTCTCATACGATCAGCTCTTACGTCACCTTAAGAATCTAATTAGTTTATGACATTTGTGATAAGCTGCTATCCCTTTTAGAGCAGGGCAAACTGGGGACCATCTCTTGGCTATATTGGATGGAAGGCGGCCTGGGACATGCTGCAGTCAGCAACAGAATGGTAAGTGATTCCTACAACAAAAATCCAACAAGAAAAGTCTGAAGGTATGAGATATATCTTTTTGTTCTTGTTCCCAGTGCACTTTGGGTATAACTTTATATCTCTTGATTCTCTAAGATTTCTGGGATCCAGAGGAACCTGTCAGTTGAATACTGAAAATCACTTGGGTAAGTGGCCTGTAATGCTTTCACCTAATGACTGGAGTCCTGTTGTCTTCATTGTTTGGACTTTTACACTTGCCACTGACCATAGACTCTAAAATCCAAAGGCCACAGAATACCTTTTAAAAATGCTTTTTTGGACAGCTGTCTCCAGGGTCCTCTCATCTTTTTTAACAAAAAAGTAAATGATGCTTTAGGCTGAATTATTTGAGGGGGGAAGAAGGCTACAAAAATACCGAGGATTCAACAAACTGGCACTCCTGTATCACGCTTATGCATAGAGGTATGGCATAGGCCAAATTGTCAAAGAGGATCCAAACTAGTCTTTGAGTCTGCATAAATATGTTCCCGGCACTAAATTTTCAGCACAAAAGATTCCCTATAATTATTCAGATCTGGTAATATTATTCAAATAACCCCAGTTTGCACGTGCAAATAAAATGTGCATTGGGAGAAAAAAACAACCCTATCTACATAAACAGACTTTGCTCACTGGCATTTGAGGATGAAGTAATACGTTACACTCACATCATACTACGGGAACTTAAAAACAAGCATCCACAAGTTAAAGCACGTTAACTCATGCTAAATGTCCTCTGAACATCTCCAAGTTATGCCAATTCAGGCAAGGGTTAATTTTGGGCTGTGCTACCCAGCTTGTTTTAGTGCAACTTCAGTCTACTCCACGGAGAAAAAATATGAGCAAACTGCAGTCCTCCGAGTGCTGTCCTCTGGCATTCCAGGATGCATTTCTCCCAGGCTCCCCACCCCCAGAGCAGGGAAGCCACTCAGGTGCCCTGGCTCCTAGCCATGCCCCTCCTTGCCAGCCCTCCAGTGGTAAGTCAGAGCTGTGCAGGCAAGAAACAGTATCAACCCTTAATACGAGACTGCTCCTACCATATTCTAACTTTAACGGTACTTAATATTCCAGAGATTTAGTATGGTCCAAGCGTACCATGGAACTGGACCATGAGATTTTGCCCCCACCCAAACTTACCCGTAAAGTGGCAAGGACCCAGTTCTGCAAGAGCTCTCAATAGGCACTGATTTTAATGAGATCACTTTGCAAGTCTGCCACCTATTGTATTTTAATTTTTGCCAAATGCTGAGCACCTCATGGAAGCCATTTATAGAATATACTCAGCATCACGTTGATTTTAGATCCTCAGAGACCT
Source organism: Crocodylus porosus (assembly GCF_001723895.1). NCBI lineage: Eukaryota > Metazoa > Chordata > Crocodylia > Crocodylidae > Crocodylus > Crocodylus porosus. Next base: position 63,933,140 of record NW_017728949.1, on the reverse strand, counting down.
AAAAGTACGCATTCAGCAGCCACTATGAAAATGTCCTTGCACACCATTCAAATAGCTAACATTCAATAGAGCCAGCTTCAGCGATGGGTGCTTTTTATATGCAACTCTCAAGGTGTTAAATCTTATGTGCCAAGTGTCATCTCTGTCTGATATGCTCATGCTTAGATAACAATACAGTGAAATACCTTAAAGTGAACTCGGATACAATGAAACTCCAATAATGAAGTAAAGGAAAGCCATGGATTGTTTTTAATCCATTGTAATGTGGAAAGTACATTTTGGTTATAACGAGCCGCCTCTTCTAGTGGAGCTGTCATTTAGAAAATAATGATTTCATTATTAGTAGTTTCTATTGTATAACAATATTGTAATAGCAAGTAAAGCTTCCTGTTCCATATTACCAAAGTTAAAGCAGAAATGAAATAACTGTGGGGAAAAAAGTGAGAAGTTTGGCCTCAATTATTCTATAGTTTGTATCAATAGAAGTAAGAAATCCTGTGGGAGGACAGAAAGCACTAGGCGATTTAAAAGGTGTAATGTCTCTTATTTTGTCCAAAAAAAGCTTTTTATTAGTTCTGCTATTGAACCATTTTTAGAGGTGAAAGGAATGGAACAGAAATGAATCAATGTAATATTTCTGAAAGAAAAGTCTTGTTTAATAACGAGCAGATGAAACGTATGAGCAGATACAAGGAAAGCCTTCAAGATGATAGTTTTGTGTCAGTTTCTGACAAGATGAAGATGTGGTAGAAAGATTATATATTACATTTTGCATTTGCTTCCTGTTACCTGGTTACTGTGAAATTGTGTTGTCCCCCCTTCAGCATATCACCATTGAAAGAAAGTGCCTATTTTTACTTATCTGATTGTGTTAACAGGTAACATTGTCACAGGAGAACCTGAGCCCTTCTGCTGTTTTTACCTATAAAAGATACAAAGACAAATGTAGAGTAGGGAAAATAAAAAACACATAACTAGTTAAGTAATTATGTTTTACTTTTCATATATAACACATTACATTGAAGTCAGTAGACTATGAACTGCTCCAGAAAGCTCAGAAGACTTTAAATGGTACCTTTGAAAGTCACTTTTTAGTAAGTGACTGGCTGCCTCCACATGAGAGGCTGACTGCAAAGTAGCCCAGGACTACTGTGCAGTAGTGTTGTGTGGCAGAAACTATGATGTGACGATACTGCACAGTAGTCTCGGGCTACTGCACAGTCAGCACCACAAAGAAGCCATTAATGGGCACTCCTGTCGGCTGTTGGGCAGTCTCATACCCACATCAAGACTAAATTGGATGCTTATCTTGCTGGGATCCTCAGCTGACTTCCTGCCCGTCAGGCGGGGGGCTGGACTTGATGATCTTCCAAGGTCCCTTCCAGCCCTAATGTCTATGAGATCTATGAAACTGCGGGACCTTCCAGATGAAAAGTGATCAACTGTAAATGAGACCTCAAGACACCGACATCCGTTCCGGTCTTGGATGTGGTAAGGGTGGGAGGTTGAAGCTCCATGAAGAAACCAGGGTGTGGGACCCAACAAGCCACCAGTGGGGAACTGTCTCCCAAGAAGAGAACATCAAGTCATGGTGGGCAAGCAGGAACAGTGACCAGAACATGCAGGTGGTGCTAACTCAGGGTCCCACCCTGATGTCACCAGGGAGAAGGATGCTGGTCAAGAGGGGACCCAAGCCCTACAACACTGGTCCCAAGAAGGGACCCAAGCCCTACAACAGTGACATAAAGATACAAGGGTAAGCCACCCCAATACGATGGAAGAATGGGAAGGGCAAAAGGAATCCGGCCTGGCTAGACAGAAATGTCTTCAAGGGGTGAAAACTGAAAAAGGAATCATATAAAAAAATGGGAACTTGATCATAGTACTAGGGAAGAATAAGTGTTTCACGTGGGTTTGTGGGGGGAAAACTAGGAAGGCCAATACACAATTTAAAATGCAGCTGGCAAGGGAAACAAAAGGCAGTAAGAAGGGATTCTACAAGTATGTCAAAAGTAAGAGGAAGACCAGAAAAAACACAGGTCCCTTATGGAATGCTGCAGGCAATCTAGTTATGGATGATACAGAGAAGACTGGAGTATTTCATGCATTTTTATTTCAGTCTTCACAAGTAAGAGCGGCTACCAGATGATGCATGCAGCTAGTAGCAAAGAGAGGGAACTAGACAAACAGCCCAAAGCCATGGTGTTCAACCTTTTGGCCCAATGGCTAGAGGAGTGGCATGGAGCTGATCCCCAGGCCAGATCCTGCACAGAATTGGGCCCCATGCACCCAGATCAAGCTCTGTGTCGCCTCAATCAGGCCCAGTGAGTCCAAATTGATTGAACACCGCCAGTCTAAAGTAGCAGAACAACAGATTAGGGATTACTTAGAGAAGCTAGATACTTTCAGGTCAGCATGGTGGAAGGGATGCAATGTAGGATACTTAAGGAATTGGCTGAGGAATTGGCAGGGCTCTTTGAGAAATCATGGAAGTCAGCTGAGGTCCCAGATGATTGAACAAGGGCAAATTTGGTGCCCGTCTTTAAGAAAGGGAAGAAGAAGGATCTAACAAATTATAAACCACTCAGCCTGACCGCAGTACCTGGAAAGATCATGGAGACGGTCCTTAAGGAATCTATTGTGAAGTACCTAGAGGGGAACAAGGTGATCAGGGACAGTCAGCATGGATTCACCAAAAGCAAGTCATGCATGACCAACCTGATTTCCTTCTATGATACAGTTATAGGCTCTATGGCTATGGGGGGGAGGGAGGAGGTACAAGAACAGTGGTTGCAAAATACTTTTACTTTAGCAAGGCTTTGTTAATGTTTCTCTTTGCTCAGCTGCCTGCCTCAAACAGAAGGCCTGGCCAACTGCACTCTTCCTTTAAAGTAACAGGAACTTCTGTCTCCCTGTTACAGCTGTATTAAGAGTGTGAAAACCCTTCAGCCCCAGAAGCTGGCACAAGAACCAAGGGGGAGTTCCCACTTTTATATAGAAAACCATAGGGGTCAGGGTCACAAGCCAACAGGCCAAAGGGAGGAAACAGGTAAAAGGTAAAGGAGCATCAATGCTGTAGTAACTTAGTCAGCACCTTAATTTGCCCCACACACTTCTGGAGATGTCTCCAAACAAGCTTTTAGTCCCTAGAGCTCTCAAACAACAGCCTGAAGCTGCCCGCAAGTCTGTGTCCAGCTCCTTCAGGCCACAGTCCTGGCTGATGGAGCCAGTGAGATCTCCAGCTCCACTGTGCTACTAGATTGCATGTTCACACTGCTCTCTCTTCCCCTTACTCCAGCCTCAACCTTCCTCCTCCTTTTTCCTTTGCCCCCCAGCCCCTGGGAGTTTCTGGAAGTTGTAGTCAAGTTAGCACCCAGTACAGCTCTTTGGCCTGCCCTGTGGTTCCTCCAGCTCTTACACACATCACAATAGTAGTGTCACTTGTAAATCAAGGGATCTCGTGGCTATCTATAAACTCACCAGGGGCAGAAAATAGGTAAGGCTCTGTTCCCATGGGCATCACCTGGGATAACAAGGCTACAAATTGATTGAGAACAGGCTTGATATCAGGAGGCATTACTTTACGGTTAGGGCTGCCAGGCTCTGGAATGGGCTCCCAAAGGAGGTGGTGCTCTCCCCTACCTTGGGGGTCTTCAAGAGGAGGTTGGATAAGTATCTGGCTGGGGTATTATGATCCCAGGGCAGGAGGTCAGACCTGATGATCTGTTCAGGATCTTCCAACCCTAGAAATTATTAAACTATCTACTCTATTAAACACTGCTGAGGCCTCACCTGGAGTACTATGTCTGGTTTTGGGCCCCAGCATTCAAGAAGGAGGTGGACATACTGGAAAGAGCCCAGCACAGTATGACAAAAGTGATTAGGGACCTAGAAGGTAAGGGTATGAGAAAAGGCTGAAAGAACTGGGGTTGTTTAGTCTGAAGAAGAGAAGATTGAAAGGGGATTTGATAACAGTTTTCAAATACCTGATCGGCAATTACAGAGAGGGTGGAAATGGGGTTTTTATTGTGTCTGAGGGAGAGGACTAGGAAAAATAGCCTCAAAAATCAGATTGAAGATTGGGAGGAACTTCCTGAGTGTGAAGGTGGTCAAGCATTGGAATGGGCTACCTAGAGAAGCTGTGGAATTTCCATCCTTGGAAATTTTCAAGAGCGGGTTAGACAGAAATTTGGCTGGGTGGTTTTGTCAAGAGTGAGCATGCACTTAGGGGGGCTTAAACTAGATGACCTCATTAGCAGGGCTGTGCAAAGCTTTGGTCCCTGATTTGATTCGGCTCCAAATCCAAATCAAATCAGGAGACCCTCTCTGAATTGAATTGGAACGCTCTGAATCAATTCGGAAAGATTCGGCAGTTCGGACATAGACAAAGCTTTAAATGTTTTTTTCTACATACCTCTAAGTAGCAGGTAGCTCATGAGTGCTGCGATGCTGGAGTGCATGGGGTGTCCCACAGGAGTGCGGGAGGGGGTGGTCCCCAGCACACTCGGCAGCAGACCCAGAAGCACTTCTGGTCCACTTCTGGGTCTGCTGAGGAGCACACAGGGGGGCCCTCCTCTGCCTCTCAAGCTCAGTGACTGATGCCTCCTGGACCTGGGGGAGCACAAGCTGATCGCCAACCCACCAGCACACCCCCTGGAAGACCCACTTCTATGTTTGCCACCGAGCACGTGGAGGACCCTCCCTCCCACAACACTCCTGTGAGACGCTGCATCTACCCTAGCATCACAGTATTCACAAGCCTCGAGGTATGTAGAAAAAACTTTTAAAGCTGTGTCTGTATCCAAATCACTGATTCTCCAAATCAGCATTGATTCTTCAGATTTAGATTTGGCCAACTCGAACCAGGGACAGCGATCTAAATCAACGAATAGAATCACTGCCCCTCATTCAGGCCAAATCCGAATCAAATAGAGCCCATTACACAAAACCCTAGTAAGTAGATCAAGGGTAGAAGACTAAATACAAAGGAGTCTAATATTTGGCCTAAGATGTCAGTCATCTGAGATCAATGGAAAATGAATAGGAGTACTGGGCTTTGGACTAAGCCTCAAGAGGGTAACAAGTTCCTATCCCTGTTATTCCAAACGAACTTGACCTATAGATGAAAAGTTCCACTTCTCCTGAAATTTTCTCTTTTTCTGCATAATGATTTTTTTTTCACTTGCTCATTGTTTATTATCTAGTGGTGGCATTTTCTGGCATTTCTGATAAAGCACTTAGTTCCAGTAAGCTAGTTTTGTATCTCATTTGCAAGAGAGCTTTTGGCTCTCTTTGGATAGATTTTCTGTGCTCTTACAATTAAATCACTAGCAAATGTAAAACCTACTTTAATCCCTTTTTAATGTGTGCAAATATAAATAAGGGGCAAGAAATAGATATTTTATAGGTAGAAAGAGCTGCACCTAGCAGGCTTTGTATATTCTTAGATATACCTATGAGTTCTTCACTGTATCATCCACACTAGAATCTTTCCTTTTATGTTTCTTCCAAGCCATTATCCAGTATTTTTTCCAAATGAATGAAATATTAGGTGTCACTTAACAGTTTCGATTAAACCGTATCCATTTCTGTGATTTTAGGAGATTGCAGTTAAACACTACAGGACAAATAATTCACTTGTGAAGACTTCAACGATAAGAATACTAGCTGCTGAGTTGGCTAGAAGTGTCACCAAAGAAAACCTATTGCATCAAAAAAGAGCAATAAAAAGGGAGAAATTAGCAGATGTAAGCAAAAGAACACAAGAACAACAATGGGTAGTAAAATGACAGATAAGTACAGAGTCATTTAAAGGCAAGTTGGATAATGTGTTATATGGGCGAGCTTGTACCCACTTGTCAGCTAAAACAGAGCCAACAGGCTATGGCAGGATGTAAATACTGAATTTTCATTGCATCTGGCATATGACAAGGAGATACGAGAATGAACACTATTGGATAAAATAATGTTGACAGACCCAGAGTTTTCCAAGCAATATTAAAGCCCCTGGCTTGGTCCTTTTACATAGTCATGATGGAATATGGCATAAAAAGGAAAGTAAATATCTTCTGCCTGTAACTGAAAGCAGAATGTAGCACTATATGTGTAACTTACTGGATGTGGCAAGTCGGTAGGTTTGCCCTTCAAACTGTGCGATCTGAACAGGAACACTCAAATAGCACTGATCCTTCTGCATCGTGCCGGGTGAGCTACTCACCATTCTTATTCCTTTGCTGTTTATTGGCTCTGCCTCCAGGGATATACTGTCACATAATAATGTGCATTACCACACCTACTATCCATCAAGATTGAAGGACTTACTGTGTGTGCTTGAAATGAAATGGCTGCAATACAGATGCAGCCTGTGTGTGCTGGGAATAGCTATAATTTGATTTCGAAAACTAAGGAAAAAATAGAGAAATAGCTAGTTCAAGTAGCCATCCTCAAAGCCACTCTGTTGACTGCATGGTTGGTCATGGGGTGACTGTCCCAGGCTGTCCTGACACAGCTGTACAGGATAACCCCTGTTGAACAAGTGGAGTCCAACATGCTGCCCAGTGTGATCTCCCCAACTCCTGGCCACCCCCAAGAGTTCAAAGATCATGGAGTCATGTCTCTCAAAAATCATAATATTTTAAATCAAAATGGTAGATGATTTGTATTCACCTTCTGTGAGACTTTGGGATTCTTTTTTTCACAACTGGAGGGGGTTAGATTCTTTTTTTTTAACTTACAGATGAGCTTCTCACATAATTGTAACGATCTGGCATTGGGGGGGTTGAGAAAAGTATTAGATATTACAAAAATAGTGACATTATTGAAATAATCAGTAACAATGAAGTAAAATCACTTTAGGTAACATACTTTCTTCATTCATTAGGGGAGTAGCTATAGAGGCCTACCGAAGACTCAGAAGCAGCATGCTAAGTTTCAGACAAAATTAGAATACAAATTAGGCCTCCTTTTTTTTTCCTTTTTGTTTTTAACTGAGAATAATTTTCACGGCAAGATTTTTGCATCAAGACCTTTCAAGCAGTTTTCACAGTGTTTGTTTCTGTAACCTGGGAACACCCAAGGGTGTGCCTATCCTCAATTGGAAGGGATAGATGAGGCAGGCGACAGTGCTGTGAGAGGGGCACTGGTGATTTGAGCACGGGTCCCTCTTTCTTCTTATAGAATCAACTCCACGCCAATGCTCTTAACTATTTGCAGCTTACTGAATTATAATATATATACTATTTCATATTATATATATATATATGTAAATATTCTAATAGGAAACAAAGGAAAACTTTCCAAAAATATTTTTAGCACTATCTTTTAACAACTCCAAAGGTATACAGATGAATATTTACAATACGATAAGCTAAAAACCCATTATATCAAACTAACCCAATTCCATAATATTTTGTGCAACATATTCATAATTATGGTAACAATTATACAAAAAATGAGGTGCAGTTTTACATGATATAAAGGGCGTTTACCCCTAGCTCCCAGCTAGCAAGGGGTGCTTTCCTTTCTATGGGTCTAGCTAGGAGGGAAACTTTCATCTGAGGTTTCCCCCGGGGGCGGGGGGGGGGCTGCCTTATTTCAGGAATGCCTCCTCTGCGGGACTCGGCTCCACCAGCAACTTACAGTTTTCTTCGAGAGACCATTGACCAGGCCTCAGAGGCCTCTGCTCAATCAGAGGCCCCCCCTGTGTTGTCTGCGTTGCTCCAAGACCTCCTGTACCCTGCTCTGGGCACCGAGGCTTCTTCCAGCTGTTATGGAGGGGAACCTAGCTACTGCTAGCTGGGTTTACCTCGCCTTATGCCTAGGCTTCCCCTTTCCTGGGCCCTGCTCTCAGCTTTAGGACTCTTTCAGTTCTTTGGCCAGGCCACACTGCAGGGCTAACCTTTTGTTCAGGCTGCGCTGTGGGGCTCTGGTTATCCGGCTTATGCCAGGACTAATCTGAGCAGCATCAAGCCGCTCCTAGGGCAGGTTCTCCATGTGCCATACTGCACACCGTGTGGGCCTGAGCAGCCTCGAGCTGCTCCCAAGGCCAGCTTTCTGTGTGCTGGTCTGCACATCGCTCCATCCAGCCCTCTGCCGAGGATGCAGGCTTGAGCTGCTTCGATGCAACTCCCAGAGCCTGAGCCCCATGCACTGGCCTGTGCACCACTGGGGTGAAGAAGGGATCCTGTAGAGGTTCTTCTCTCCCCAATGTCCTTCGCTGACACTGCCCAGGGTGCTGAGCATGCTGGGCTTTTATTTACACCCGAGGCCTGCCAGGCCTGCAAAGCACAGTCTTCAATCTGGTCCAGGGGCTCCTTGGCTGCCTCCCGCCCCCACAAGCAGGGACAGGGCAACTCCATCCAGCTATTACCTGATTGGTAGAAATGCTCCACCAGTTCATAGTGTCCTTCTCCAAGCCAGGCTTGCCGGGCAAAACCGGTGAGCCCGCCACATTTTTCAAGCAAGTCTATTAATTAGAGTGCTGCTTAAAGTGGGTGGCCACACACAGATTTACCACTTTGCTCATGTCCAAGTAACCAGGAGAGGTAATCAGTAATCCTAATGATCAGGAGAGGTCCCAGATGATTGGAAAAGGGCAAACATAGTGACCATATTTAAGAAAGGGAAAACGAAGGACCCAGGGAACTACAGCCCAGTCAGCCTCACCTCAGTCCCTTGAAAAATCATGGAGCAGATCCTCAAAGAATCCATGTCTAAGCACTTGGAGGAGAAAAAGGTGATTAGGAACAGTCAGCATGGATTCACCAGGGGCAAGTCATGCCTGACCTACCTAGTTGCCTTCTATGATGAGATGACTGGCTCTGTGGATGCATGGAGACTGGTGGATGTGGTGTACCTTGATTTTAGCAAGCCAAGGTTCTTTGTCTGCCTATGTCCTTAAACCAATACTTTTGATTTTAGCAACCTATACTCTTGATTTTAGCAAGGCTTTTGATATGATCTCCCACAACATTCTCCCAGGCAAGCAAAGGAAGTGTGGGCTTAAAGAATGGGTTGTAAGGTGGACAGAAAACTGGCTGAAGCATCAGGCTCAGAAAGTAGTAATCAATGGCTCTATGTCCATTTGGCAGCCAGTATCAACTGGAGTCTCCCAAGGGTCAGTCCTGGAGCCAGTTTTCTTCAATGCTTTCATCAATGACCTGGAAGATGGCATAGAGCGCACTCTCAGTAAGTTAGCACATGACACCAAGCTGGCGGGAGAAGTAGATATGCTGGAGGGTAGGGCTAGGATTCAAAGTGACCTAGACAAATTGCAAGAGTGAGCCAAAAGGAATCTCATGAGGTTCAACAAAGACAAGTGCAAAGTCATGCACTTAGGAGGGAACAATCCCATGCACCAATACAAGCTGGGGACTGACTGGCTGGGCAGCAGCTCTGCAGAAAATGACATGGGGGTTACAGTGGACAATAAGCTGAATATGAGCCAGCAGCATGTCCTTGTTGCCAAGAAAGCTAATGGCAATACCTGGCTACATTGGTAGGTGTGTTACCAGTAGGTCAAGGGAAGTGATTATTCCCCTCTACTCAGCACTGGTGAGGCCACATCTGGAGTACTGTGTTCAGTTTTGGGCCCCCCCACTACAGAAAGGATGTAGACCAATTGGAGAGAGGGCGAGAAAAATGGCAGAGAGACTGAGGGACCTGGGCTTCTTTACTCTAGAGAAGAGGAGATGGGACATAAGAGCAGCCTTAAACTACCTGAAGGGGGGTTTGAAAGAGGATGGAGCTAGGCTATTCTCAGTGGTGGCAGATGACAGAATAAGGAGCAATGGTCTCAAGTTAGAGCAAGTGGAGTTTAGGTTAGATATTAGGAAAAATTTCTCACTAGGAGAGTAGTAAAACACTAGAAAAGGTCACCCAGAGAGGTGGTTGGAGGTTTTTAAGATCCGGCTCAACATAGCCTTGGCTGGGATGATCTAGCTGGGGATGGTCCTGCTTTGAGCAGCAGGTTGGACTAGATGTGACCTCCTAAGGTCCCTTCCAACCCTCACTTTCTATGATTCTATGATTTGTGGCTGACAAGCCCAATTTGAGAGTGACATGGCTTGTTACAAGTTTCTCTGGTCCATATGTTTCCTAAGTTGGAGTCCAAATTTACAGCATGCTACTTTCTTCTGTCTAGCTTTTCTTCCATCCTCTAAATCAAAACCATTTCATGTTGCGCTGCACCAGTGCCAGGTGTTCCCTCCTGATTGGACAGGATTGAATGCACCCTTCCCAGCTTTCTACGTTGATGTTGAAGGACATTTTTTTTTTGCATACATGTTACTGCCATAGAGGGTGATCCTGCTTTCTAGAGCCATCTCAAATCTCACTATACAAAATATTCTTGCATACTGAAAACGGTCTCCCGTTTTCCTGACATGGCCAATCCATTGCAACCTCCTCTTCTTTATAGTGGTTTCTAAGTATGTCAGTCCTACATGCTCAGATATCTCTGTGTTTGGTATTCTGTCCTTCCACTTTATTTTCAAGCTCTTACACAAAGATCTCATGTAGAAGCTGTTCAGTCTTTTGATATGCCTAGCACATGTAGTCCATGATTCTGAACCATAAAGCAGGGATGACAGCACAGAAGTCTTGTAGATTCGTATCTTCACCTTAGCTGATTGTGCATGGAATAACAGGAAACTGTCTTAAGTTAGATGCTCAAATAGAGGCTACCTGAATTATACATCATTGTTTAAAACATTGGCCTTAGATTTTAAGCTTTACCTCCCATGTGGTTTCACCATATTGGCTTCAATGGTGCTACATTAAGTTAGGGCAGCTGAACAGTTGGCCAGAATACATTAGTTTCAAGAACAGTAGTTGTGTTCTAAACACAGAAGTCATTGCTGTGAAATACTAATCAACATCTTGGATATAACCCTTTCCCTCATTCTTCTCCTTCCTAAAACTTGATAGGAGTAAAAGCCAGACCTTTCACCCAGCCCACGTTGAAATATTCTTGCATGCTTTGCTAATATCAAGTTTGTATACGTCAGGAACATTTTACCAAATCCTTCATTGTTATTTACTTGGTTACAAGCTTTTTTCTTTCATCATAGTGCCAGAGTTTTCTTCTGCTCCTACTCTCTTCTGGTCTACTTCCAAGAACTGAACATTTTTATTTCTCCCATTAGATTTTAGCTTTTGTGTATTTTGCTTTATTGGAACTGGCAACAAGAAGCTATTTAAACGCAGCTCCATCTGTCAGAGTCAGGTCTTGCAGGTAGGGTGTCATGTTTGTTTTTACATTATCATTTGTTGTATAGTCAGACCTAAAGAAAAAAATTTGTCTGCATTAAAACACTTATTTCAGTGTAGTCCTTTGAGAGTTCATTCACTGATGTTGTAGGTTCTAACTGTACCCTTACAAACTCTCCATGAAATAGGTGGGAGATACAAGGTCATGACTAAGGGTACGGTCTAACTCTCAGCCAATGAAATGTCCTGTTTTGCCCGCTAATAAGAATCTAGAAAGGACAGAGGAACAACGATGTGCCACCTAAAGAAGTTAAGGATAATGGGGTAGAAACTTTGTTTTGTCCTTTCTCTAACCACAGATGAAATCATGTTTGAACTGGAGGACCAAGGCAGCATTAGGGGTGGACTGGAGGCCACTGGGTGCAGCAGAGGAACCCAGTTTAGAGCATTCCTAGAGGCTGGAGCCCTGGGGTGTTGTATGTGGGCAGTAGCCCAAACACGTTTCAAAAAAGGGGAACTGTGGCATGTCAGAGAACTGGGAAACCTCAGCAAAGACTGGGGGAGTTTAAACTCAAAAGGAGCATACATAGGGGCTGAGTGGCCCAGAGCCCATAGAGGATTAAGATGGGGCTGGGACCTGAAAACCTAGGGCCCTGGTGTGGTGGACCCTGGGCTGCAGGACCCAGCCAGATCAAAAGTGAACCAAGGCCCAGAAGGGCCTGAGTTCAGACAAGGACCCACCCCAAAACCTACATCTGCCTCCTGGGGCAGCCTCCCTGTGAACCTACAATATCAAGTCATGGTAGGTGAGATAACCTAGAGAGCCTGGAAGTGAAGGTGAGGAGGTCAGAGCCCAGTGGGAAGCCAAGCCAGGAGCCTTGTTGTATCGGCACTGAATCTTCTATATTACACATCTAGATAAGTAGAGACCTAGCAAATTCATGACCGAAGTGGGCTGCATGGCAGCTCCTTTAATCTTGCAGGTTCCCCTGTGCACCCACCAAGCTCCCATTTCTGATTGGCTGAAGGGCCTCAGTGTCCCTGTTGCTTGATGCCGACTGGTCAGGAGATAAGAACAGCACCATATTTAAAACCATGTTTTTCACCTCCCTTCCAATCAGAAGCGAATGGTGGGGCCCTTCCACCAACCAGCAAGGGAGGGGGGCACATGGGAGAGCCTACAAGACTAATGGGAGCTAGCATGAATCCCATGTCCGCAGTGAATTCAGTAGGTTCCTATATATAAGCATCTGCAGCCCCGTATGAATACTTTTCTTCTTGTAACCCACATAAAAGCACTTTGTGGCACTAGCTGATCAAATTTGCTCACTGACAAGCTTTATGTGCCAGTGGTAATTCTGTGGTATCATCTGACACAGTCAAGAGCATTTTTTTTTTGCCTGTCTTGAGTTGGTTGCCATAGCGCAAAGAGTTTTCTGAGCTGCTTCCCGGCCCTTTCAATTTATAGTTTCATAGTTTCATAGTTAATAGGGTCGGAAGGGACCTGAGCAGATCATCTAGTCCGACCCCCTGCCATGGCAGGAAAGAGTACTGGGGTCAAACGACCCCAGCAAGGTGTTCATCTAACCTCCTCTTAAACACCCCCAGGGTAGGAGCCTGCACCACTTCTCTTGGAAGCTGGTTCCAGGCCCTAGCCGCCCTGACTGTGAAGTAGCGCCTCCTGATATCTAACCTAAACCTACCCTCTGCCAGCTTGTGACTGTTATTCCTGGTCACTCCTGGCAGTGCTTGGGGGAACAGTGACTTCCCCAATGCCTGCTGATCCCCCCTGACTAATTTATAATTTAGATTTTTCATAGTCCCACAAATTTCTCTAAGGTTAGCAATTACAACAGAACACAGGCCCAATTCATGGCTGGTGAAATTCCAGTGTATTCAACAGAATTACAGAGAATAAAAGTAAGAGAGAGTATGGCCTGCACCTCTCAGGCTGTCTTATCTTAAGACATCACTAGAAAGTAACCAAGCACTGACAAACGAAGCATCCCTGCATTAGACAGATCAAGCAACGAACACAGCTCCCAAGAGAACTCACTTCACACTGGGCAGGGAGCAAGGGCCCTGTACTTGGATGCTGCAGCTTTATGGAAACATATAAAGAAGTCCGTCGTATTCTTAGGGAAGGCATAGACTCCAAAAGGGTCAGAGATCATAGATCTCATAGACATTTGGGATAGAAGGGACCCCCGAGGACCATCGAGTCCAGCCTCCTGCCTCAGGGGCAGGAAGTCAGCAGGGATCATAGGATCCCAGCAAGATAAACATCCAAGCATGTCTTGAAGGCATTCAAAGTGAGTGCTTGAACCACCTCTGGCAGCAGGCTAGTCCAAACATTGGGACAGTCAACAAGTTCTTCCTTATGTCCAGCATGCCAATTGGCATACCAAACTTAGTCCTCGTGCCATTTGGTGTGTAAAGCGGTTGGAAAAATTTCTAAATTAAATTCAAATGCAGCAGACTTCACTTTGAAGTGAAGTAAAAGGAAGCTGCAAGTTTAAATACTGGTACGTGGGTAGGAATTGGATTCTGAGGGCTTGTCAACAAGAGACATCAGTGCCAGTACCAAGCCACCAATCTGTATAGGAGCTCTGGTTACCCGGCCTAGAGCCAGGGCTAACTTGAGCAGCCTTGAACTGCTCTTGAAGTCAACTCTCCATGTGCGGACCTGCACACATGTGGGCCCTGAGTAGCCTTGAGCTGCTCCCAGAGCCTGAGCACTGTGCACCGATCTGCACATCACTGAGGATCAGGAATAGATACAGATATACATATAAGGAACTGTTAGCAAGAGGAATTCTGCCCCAGGGAGGGCATTCAGGTAAGTACCCATGCCCCAGGCCCAAAAAAGGGGTCATCCTGATGATGATCTTCTCTGAAGCTCCTCTCTGCTCACTGTCCCTCGCTGCATCTGCCCAGTGTGCTTGGCACACTGGGCTTTTATTTACACCAGAGGCCCCAGCCCTGAATTCTGCCAGACCTGCAAAGCACAGTCTTCAATCAGGTCCAGGGGCTCCTCGCCCCACCCCCTTCAGAGCAGGGGTGAGGCAAGCCCCTCCCAGCTGTTACCTGATTGGTGGAAATATTCCACCAATCTGAAGTGTCCTTCTCCAAGCCTGGCTTGCTGGGCAAAAGCAGCAAGTCTGCCACATATAGGTGCTGACAATCAAAGGACCACACTGGAAGATGATCAGCAGGCAAATAATTTAGCCTGTGCTCTCTATTCAGATGGGTGGCTTCATAGATTCATAGATGCTAGGGTCGGAAGGGACCTCAATAGATCATCGAGTCCGACCCCCTGCATAAGCAGGAAAGAGTGCTGG
>NW_017728949.1:63916470-63918567 GCF_001723895.1 Crocodylus porosus | reverse complement strand
GTTCAAATATTCCCGCCAGTGGCTCTGCAATGATGTCGGCCAGTGCCTTCAGTACCCTCGGATGGAGCTCATCCGGGCCTGCCGACTTAAAGGCATCCAGTTCTTCCAAGTTCTTCCTCAGGTATAAGCAGAATTTCAGACTTCAGTCTATTGCTCAAGATGAGCCAGCTCACCCAAGCAGAAAAATCACTAAACTTGTCTCAGACACTTGAGAGTGGAGCAGAGTTTGGACTACACTCCTATCAGCTCCGCAGTGAAGCCATTACCTAACAGACCATCTTCGATTCCTTCCAAGTCCATCACAGAGTCATATGCTCATCTCTGAGTGTGACCCTCACTATTTCCTTCTTTTGAAAGTACAAAATCAATTAAATCTTGGTTCACGTACAACTCAACCATCAGACGTTCAAGCTGCTAGCACAACTGCAGAAGAAAAGTAATCTTAATTTGTTTGTTTCCCCCCACCACCACCATTTCCAGCTGCAAATGTTGAACATTGGCACATGCACAGACCAAAAAATGTGTTTAAATGCTAGGATATTCTAGAACAGCTGCTGTGTAATCAGGGGAGCCATCCTTTAGAGCCAACATTGCTAACAATTGTTTAAATTTACATCAATGACAATGCAAAGAAAGCACAGCAGACTGTTCAAGAGTCAGTAATAATTCTCAGTTTGGCTGCTCTTTCCCTGGGAGTTATGTGCACTATTAGTTTCAGAAAGGACAGACATCAGAGAAGGAAAAGTCCTCTCAGAATAGTCAGACACCCATCTTGCCATGCTGGATTATTTGCTACAGTATATTAAAAATTTAAATGGTTTTATATTAAAATTGATGCTGAACATTTTTGGATAATTTTTCTACACTTTAATTGTACTGTATTCCAAACTGTTTGCACAGCATCCAAGTAACTCAGCAAGAGGTACTTGGAAAGTGAAATTGTAATGAACAACAATTCAGTTCAATATTTATATAAATGTTCTATGCAGTCAGTTTATAAGTGGACAAAGCAACTGAGCTTCCTCAACTTTTTTCATGATGTACGTTATGGGTATCATCGAGAGGCTCCAACCACATTCAGAATACCATTGCACTAGAGGCTGGGCTAATCCATGGCCCAGAGATTTTGCAATCTCAAAACAAGGCAGAAGAAAAGGTGGGAGATGAATAAAATATGCTTCCTTTTTTTATACAGATGAAGAATTTAAGGCACAGAAAAAATAAGCAACATGCAGTCGCAGAGCTGGGGACTGAACCCACTAGCCTGATTCTTGTAGTTGCTGCCTGACTATAAGACCAAATGTTGCATCTTCAAATCCCTGGGGACATCATTCATGACTCTTATTGATACTTCCCTCTACCTCAGGAAATCTTTAATCTTCTTCCTCCTTAAGTTTCTCTTACTTAGCCTCATCATCTTGCTCTTGTACTTCCCAAAGTCATTCTTTTTCAACAAAGGTATTTATAGCTTCAGATGCTCTAGACCCTGCTATTTTCAGTCCCCAACCTCACTGAACTCTTTTCACAAATGCACCTATAAACCAGGCTTGTCACTCTCTTTTAACAGTTGTTGACAGTCTACTGCTTAAGTGGAAGGGATTAAAATAACCAGAAAAGCGCTAGCATTTTTAATCAGACAAGATGCTCTGGTAATATATCAGGAAAGAGCTCAGGATGCAATATGACTTACATACAGATTTTGAATAAAAACTTACCTCTTCTTCCAAGGATGAAATAGGATCATAGGGAAGTGGACTGGAGGGGACCTCACAGTGTCATCTAATCCAGTGCCCTGCTCAGGGCAGCATCACCCCTGACTAAACCATCCCAGCTGACAGGGGTGTGCGAAACAGGCTGCATTCGATTCGGATTCAGCCCAAAGCAGGGCTGAGTTAGTTAATTCAGATCACTGTCGCAATTTGATTTGGCTGAATTTGAAGATTTGATGCTGATTCAGAGAATCAGCAATTTGGCCATAGGCACAGCTTTAAATGTTTTTTCTACATACCTCGTGGTACCAGACATGGATCGTGAACGCTGTGATGGTGGGGTGGATAGAGCATCCCACATAAGCATGGGGGGCGCTGCTGTGCATGC
>NW_017728949.1:63894237-63916459 GCF_001723895.1 Crocodylus porosus | reverse complement strand
GCCCCCCCAGCTCAGTTGGCCATGGGGGAACCCCAGGTGCCCCTCCCCCCCGACCTAGCAGGCACCAGTCATTGAGCTGGGGGGGGACAGAGGGAACCCCCAGCAGATCCAGAAGTGGACCGGAAGTGCTTCTGGTCCACTCCCAGGTCTGCTGCCAAGCATGCTAGGGACCCCCCACATTCCTTTGGGCCACCCCATGTGCCCCACCATCTCAGCATTCATGGGTCACCTGGCACCTTGAGATATGTAGAAAAAACATTTAAAGCTGTGTCTATGTCCAAATCATCAAACGTTTCCAAATTGATTCAGAGAGATTAAAGGGTCTCCTGATTCTATTTGAATTCCTAGATTTGGCCACCAAATTGGTCTGAATCTCCCCCCAGATCAAATCAGAGACTGAAGCTTCACACAGCCCTACCAGCTAAGTGTCTGTCCAACCTGATTTTGAAAATTTCCAGGTATGGAGATTGATCACTCTCTAGAGTAGCTTGTTCCAATGCTTGACTATCCTCACTGTCAGAAAGTGCCTTTTAATCTTCAACCTAAATGTTCTCTGTTGCAATTTGAGGCCATTGCTCCTAGTCCTTTCCCCTACAGCCAGAAATAAAAGGTTATCTCCATCGTCTTTATAATTGCCCTTCCAGTATCTGAAGACTGTATTCAACACCCCACCCAGTATTTTCACAAGTGCTTTTTCAACCTTTTCTCATAAGTCAAATTTCCAGGCTTCTAATAATTGTTGTTGCTCTCTGACAGACTCTTTTCCAGCTGTCCACATCCTTCTTGAAGGTGTCCAAAACTGGACACAGTACTCCAGGTGAGGCCTTACCAGTGAGGAATAGAGCAGAAAAAAGTCACTTCCCTTGATTTGCAAGTGACACTTATGTTAATACAAGCCAGCATGCCATTGGCTTGTTTTGCAACAAGAACACACTGTTGACTCATATTCAGTATATGGTCCACTGTAACCCCCAGGTCCTTCTCTGCAGTACTGCAGCCTATCTAGTCACTCCTCAGTCTGTATTTGTGCATGCACTTATTTCATTCTAAATGCAGAACATTGCATTTGTCCTTGTTGAATCTCATCTGGTTGACTGGGGATGATTTTTCCAGTCTAACCAGGTCATTCTGCTAATTCTGCCTCCCAGAGCATCTGTAACTCCATCCACCTTGATGTCATTCATAAATATGCTAAACATATACTCCATTCTATCATCCAAATAATTAATGAAGATATTAAAATGTAATGGACTCAGGACAGACCCTTGGGGAACCTACTTAATACCTCCTCCCAACTAGACATTGAGCCATTAATGACTACTCATTGAGCACAAGTATCCAACCTTGTACATACTTGATATTTCTATAACATAAATAAATGTGGGTTCTGATCCCATCCTGCTCCTTCACCTAAACAAACACAAGGCATTTCAGATTTCAAGTTAATTGCCATACTTTGTTCCTCTGCATCTTAAATTTCCATCCAAGGCTTGGTGCTCCAGGTTGTTTTTGATTTCTATTTAAACACCTTACAGTACTTTCATCTAGTCTGCATTTACTTTGCTTGTGGACAAGAATGTTGTGAGAGACAGTGTCAAAAGCCTTGCTAAAGTAAAGTATATCACATCCACTACTCTCATCTCACCCAAAGAGCGTGTCACCATCTCATAGAAGAAAATCGGGTTATTCAGGCATGACTTGCTCTTTATGAATCCATGCTGGCTGTTCCTGGTCACATCATTCTCCTCTGGGTGCTTCACAATACATTCCTCGAGGACCTGCTCCATGATCTTCCCAGGTACCGAGGTCAGGCTGACAGGTCTTTAATTCCATGGATATTCCTTCTTCTCTTTCTTAAAGATAGACTTTATGTTTGCCCTTTTCCAATCATCCAGGATCTCCCCAAACCTCCACGAGTTTTCAAAGTGTCTTGTCAGTGGCTCTGAAATTATTTCAACCAATTCTTTCAGTACCACGGGATGCCACCTACCCAGCCCAGATTACTTGAAAGCATCCAGCTTCTCTGCTACTCCAAACTGTTAATCTTCTTTCCTATATTTGCTGCCAACTGTGATCATCATTTGGTAGCTGCCGGTATTTGTGAAGACTGAAGTAAAAATGCATTAAGTTACTTTCAGCCCTCTCCTATCATCCGTAATTAGACTGTCCTCCATGTTCTATAAGGGATCTATGGTTTCTCTGGTCTTCCTCTTACTTTTTGCATGGTTGTAGAATCCCTTTTTATTGCCTTTTCTGTCTCTTGCCAGCTGCATCTCAAATTGTGCCTTGGCCTTCCTAATTCTCCCCTTGCACGTCCATGTGATACTCTTACACACTTCCCCAGTACTATGAGCAAATTCCCACCTTTTTGTAAGATTCCTTCTGAGTTTCAAATCATTGATGAGATTGCTGCTTAGTTACACTGGTCTTCTGTTGAACCTTCCACTCTTCAATTGCATCAGGATAGTTTGCCCTACACTCTTAATAAAACCTTCATAAAATACAGCCAGATATTCTGGACTCCTCCTCAGACTTGCCTCCCAAAAAAATCCTGCCCCTACATATATAAGAAGGTGTAACAGATCCTCCTTGCTTACACCTAATATCCTCTCCCAGATTCTTGGCTTCTAAATTGGGTAATCTCAGACTGTTGTTCAAGTGGGAAGAGCTGAAGAAAGTGGCTCTAAAAGAGGTATATGATAGAATAATGGAGAGATCTAACTCAGGCATCTGTTCCCTCCACAATGAAATGATCTGATTAGCAAGTTCAAATAGTTGCATGTCCTAGTTCATTCCAGTACTGTTTCTATACTAAAAAAGATATTTCTATAACACAAAGAACGTGGGTTCTGAATCCCATCCTGCTTCTCCACTTAAACAAACATAGGGTATTTCAGATATATCTCTCCCCGCCACACATACCACCACATCAGATTGTTTAATTGCCATACGTTGTTCCTCTGCATCTTAACATTTCCATCTATGGCTTGGTGCTTCAGGCTTTCTTTGATTTTTATTTAAACCCCTCTAATAAACCTCACATATTTCAGTAAAGCCTCAAAGCACCACAGCAGGGAACCAAACAGAGTACCTGAAAGCATTAATAATTTCAAAGAATGACATGATTAGGAATGGACAAGCTGAGATGACTTAATTCCATATAACATTAGTCACAGAGACTGCCCTGGGATTTTGACACCATATGTGAAGTGAGGTCCCCATAGCACTGGAGCCCCTCAGTGAAAATGCCTCCGGCTGTAGTGTATGCATCTCCTGCAGTTGCTTGTGACAAGCAGTGCCCCACCATTGCAGGGTGTCATACCAAAATTTTGCCCCATCTCTACAAAAATCTACCTAGGTCACCGGGAACTAAAATCTTGTTTTGAAAGTGTGTACATTATCATAGAAGGACAGGGCTGGAAGTACCTCAAGAGGTCATCTAGACCCTCATGAAAGACTCACTTCCCATGAAATGTATAGGATATACATTTTAATTCATCCCAGAATACAGGTAGAGGTAGTATGTATTATTCTATCCCATCTAAACAACCCTTTGTATGGTATCAGATTGATTATTTAAAGAGACATCTTTCAGTATAAGGAGTGCATTAGCCATTGAACTAATTTTTTTATTGCTAGAAAAAAAGAGAAAAAGGTAAAATGGAACCAGATATTGAGGTGAATCTGAATTTAGGATGTGCGACTCTTCAAAGTTCAGATCAAGATGCAATGAGGGAGAGCATACATGTTTACTTTGGGAAGTATAACATTTTTGCAAGCAGCTTTTGTAAGATTTCAGACCAAAATGTCAGAAATGTCATGAGATCAGTTCTCACTATAGTATTTCTTGGCACAGCCAAATTAAAAATTAGAAAATAAGCCCCTACTGGTTTCATATTTGACCAAGAATCAAAGATGTAAGGTTGAGTTTAACTGAGAAACTGACATCAAAGTCATCCTCACTCCTGTATTGCAATGGGATTTGAATCCATCATTCCAATTATGGATCATAGCTAGTCTAATAAGTAAATATTAGACATCATTCAAGTGAATCCAAATAGATGATGACCTGGGAGGAGTGGAATCTTCACTTAGTTGGAGAACTAAATTAAACTACCTACTAGTGAGAGGTAGCCTACCAAAGGAAAATGAGGCAGAAGTTGTCCATCCTTCCCCTGATCCCTCCTCTCCATGCCAAGGAGGTACATCCCTGCTCTTCAGCAACTTCCAGGGGCAGATACAAAGGGAGTACAGTGCCATAGCTGCACCCCTCCCACTTTGGATTAGAGCACAGTGTGGGAGCTTTTACTTTTTTTAAATTGATAAAGCAGGTGAAAATTCTCCCTGACTTCCCCTTTCCTCACCCTTTCCCCTCCCTACCCCTACCTGCCTTTCCTGGTGTCCCAGAGCTGTCCCTGCCCCCTGCACAGGGGCTGGGCTCAGCTGAAGACAGAGACAGCAACAGCATGCCTTCCCAGGGACTGAGCTGGGTTGGAGGAACTATATTCCAGCTGCCACTGCCCCCTGACCATCTGATCCCATCCCCTGCTCAGCCTGCCTGGCTCTGGAGATTCCCCAAGCCTGAGCAGTGGAAGAAGCAGAAGCAGCAGGAAAGGGAATGAGAAGAAACAGCATAGAAGGGGCAGGAAACAGAGATTTCCATCTGCTTTAGGGATTTAAGAAGTCCCCTGAGGGTCCTGTGCCTTGGTTTACCCACACTGATAGGGGTGGAGGAAGCTGGAAGCATGGAGTGCAGCCACCTCTGCAGTGTGGATTGCTGTTCCTGAACCCCCTTTAGGAAATCCTGGATCTGCCCCTGGCAACTTTCACACAGGAATGTGAATGCAATGTTATAGTAGTGTAATGAAGGCAGGTGGGCAGTGTGGCAGCACAGTAGGGGGAGCTATTATGCAGAGCCACCCACCTCACTGTGCCAGGCCCAGAACCATACTTCAGGAGTCTCCCCTGGGGAGCCTGCAGCCGGCCGTCCCACTTCCTGGAGAACACCTGCAAGCCTGGGGTAACACCACCACCACCCAGGTGTGACAGCTAAAAATTGTATCTAAGGTGCTTGCTGAATGCTGTGAAAATTAGACCAAGTGTTTTTCTGTCATTTGTTCAGATATTAAGCTATATGTTGTTAAAAGCCTAATTAAAGTAAAAGATTAGTAGAGCCTTGTATGTAGTGAGGCCTTATATGTAATAAGGCCTAGTAAATTTAACAAAGACTTATAAAAATAGTAGACCCTGTGGCGTAGTAAATATTAACCTTATCAGAAGAGTGCAAGGCTTGTACTGCTATTCATTAGTCCTAAGAATAATTATAATGGGAGAATCTGGATGGCTGTAATCATCAGCATCGTTCAGAAGTTATAAATTGGCTAGCACATACAGAAATCATTTAAAAGAAAAATGCAGCTCTATAAAAGAAGCTACTGATTTAAGATTAGCTGCTAACCTAGATTCAGTGGGCCCGTAGATCCCAAGGAGCCTGAGGACTGAATACCAGGGTACTTCCCGGTACCCCCTCAAACAGCGCTAATCAAAGACACCTGGCTTAGCTAAGCCTTGTACAACAAGTTCTTTTTTTACATCAGGCAAAGGGGACTGCCAATAAGTTGCCAACGTGAATTGTTTTCGTCTGTCATTGCAGTCTTATAATTTACACATAGTCGTGTGTTTGTTAAGTCAATAAACCTTTCTTACCTTTCTAGCCCCAACCACAGTCTCAATCCCAAACCCTCTGCTGGCAGCTGGGACACCAGGCACTGGTCTCTGGTAGGGCCCTGTGCAGCCCAGGGCACACAGACCCTGCAAGCCTTGGGGGTGCTTTGCCCACAGTAATATTTCAGGGTGCTTCTTTCAGCCCAAAGCAGCCCAAGATAACCTCAAGTAGGACTGAGGGACCATAAACAAAAACCTGCCAGGCTGGAAGTAAAAAGGCCTGCCTCTCCCTCCTTCACAGCAAGGCACACAGTAACCTGATACCTTTATTGGTCAGAGGGATGGGAGGGTAGAACAAGGAAGTCAGAATACAGTTTGAGCAAACATCAGCACACAAGTCTCCTCAGAAATTGTACGCAATGATCCTTTTAAGATGTGACTGGCCTACACATAATTCCCAAATCCATACTAGTTTCCAGGTTTTTACATACAGAAGAAAAAAATCTTCAGGCAGCAGCCTGAGGTCTTTGCTTGGTGGTTTCAAAGTGCCTGCTGGAGGAAGAGGACAATCCCCGCTCCCCTCAGGAATTTATCTGGCCAGGTCACTTGACTGACCAGCCTGCACCAAGAAGAAAACCAGAAGACAAAGGGCTCACCTGGTTTGGCCCAAGTGAGGGGCAGACAGAGGGGTATTTCTTCACAGGGGGAGCAGCAACTGAGGTACCATCCCTGGGTACCAAGCCCAAGGAGCATGAGGGGGTGCATTTCCAAACTGGCTGCCACCATGCCACCAACTGTGTAGCAAGTGATGGTTCCCTTCCCATGCATTGTTGCTGCCCAGGGCACACCAGCATGTCGTTATGCCTCTATCATGATGTTGTAACACTTGAGGGAAACAGTTCTGAACAGTCTCTTCCGCCTCTTAGCTATCTGCCAATGTAATTTATACTCACATTAATGTGCTCCAGCCACCGCTCCTGTTGGTAATGCACAACATCTCAAAGTTCATCCTGTTTTCATGTAGAGATGTCAAAATTAAATAATGAACTTTCAATACAGCACAAATGTCACAGGGTTAACAGACGCCTCTGCCATCTCTTCCTACAGTTCCTAAATAAATCCATTTTTATTGATTTTGTTCATTCTAAGTTTCAGCACTGCTTTGACTGTAAGAAATAGGTTAAAATATAACATTATTTCCAGTAAAAACTTAAATATCCTTTTGGAGTTATAAAATGTCAACCCTATGGACACATCCTGTTTCCCTTATTACCATGAACAGCCCACAAATCAGTGAGCAGGATTTTGCTTCAAATGAATAAATGCAGCATTTCAGTGCAAGCTTCTATTCTGGAAACTTACTAAAACATTTCTACTGGCAGAAAGTACACTTACCGCTGGAATTTTATTTAACGAGAAATCAAATAACTCTCAGGGACTTTTATAAGTATTAAAATGATAGAATAGTCTATAAATCATTTAATCCCTCTGTACCTCAAATTCCAAACTTCCCTTGTATGCTGCATCTCTGGATAAGCTAATGGACTATTCACAGGGAGGTAAAAGTAGGTGGAAATTAACTGACCATCAACTGCTCTGCAGCAATTGCCTATGTGCATATGTATTTAAACTGCAAAAAATAGAAGTTACACTGCAGTAATTTAGCCTCAGTGAAGGAGGACTGCCTCCCGTTACTTACCTTGCCCCTTAGAATATCAGTTTTTCAAGATATGGGAATGGTAAAGGACTAAAAATGCTTACAAACATATGTCCCTCAAATTGATCAATGGGGCAGGTTGTGAGCAGGAACATCTGGCCACCTTTAAAAATTGAGATTTTTTTTTAATATTACATTTAGAGGAAATATGCCAGATTAATTGATTACCTATCCATCTATGTACATAAGCGGCTGGATTATCTGAACATACAAAAATATTATCAAGTGTATCCTTAAAACAATCTTGTGAAGTAGTTCAGTGATTTTGTTCCTATTCTAGAGACCACAGAACCACAGGGTTGGGAGGTACCTCAAAAGGTCATCTTCAACCCCCTGCAGGATGCACTATTCCTAAAGAATCCTAGATGGATGTTTCTTCAACCTCTGATAAAAGAGACTGTCCAACTTTCCTGGGCAGCTTATTCCTCTGTCCTACTGTTTTCAGTCAGTAAATTACCAATGGGGAAATGAGTCACAGATTAGCTAAGTGACTTGTTCCAAGTCATCAGAGCAGTCTATGGAAGAGCTGGAAATTGAATGCATATGACTTGCTTTCTTCTGAAGTACCTTCTGAAGCCAATGGCTTTACTTGAGCATAAATGAGACTTGAAGTTACCATATTTCATAGCTATTAGTCCTGGAAGGGACCTCAGAAGATCATCGAGTCCAGCCCCCCGCTCCAGGGGCAGGAAGTCAGCTGGGGTCACAGGATCCCAGCAAGATAAATGTTGAATTGACTCTTAAAGAAGTCCAGAGTAGCTGCTTGCACCACCTCTGGTGGCAGTCTGTTCCCCAGGACTTGGGGGCTCGGACTGTAAAGAAGTTTTTCCTTATGTCCTGAAACTGTCTTGGAGAAATTTGTGACAGTTTGACCTTGTCATCCCATGGGGCACTCTAGTGAACAGGCATTTCCCCAAATCCTGATGCACACCCCTTATACTTATACGCAACCACCAGGTCCTGCCTCAGCCTGTGCTTTTCCAAGCTGAAGAGTCCCATGGTTCTCAGCCTCTTATCATAAGGCCTATTTTCCTGCCCTATGATCATGCACATGGTTCTCCTCTGGACTCTCTCAAGCTTCTTCACATCCTTTCTAAATTGTGGAGCCCAGAATTGGATACAGTAGTCCAGCTGCAGCCTCACCAAGGCCAAGTACAGCAGGAGGATAACATCCTGGGATTTGCTAGAGAAGCATCTATGGATGCAAACCAGAATTTTGCTCACTTTGCCAGCTGCAACATCACATTGGTGGCTCATATTCATCTTGTGGTCAATCATGAGCCCCATGTCCCTTTCAGCCATGGTGCTAGCAAGCGTAGCACTGCCAAGCCTATACACATGCTGCAGGTTTTTCTTCTCAAGGTGGAGTGCCTTGCATTATTTGGAGCTGAAGATCATCACGTTTTCATCTCCTCATTTTCCGAGCCCGTCAAGGTCAGCCTGGATCACTATCCTGTCCTTGGGTGTGGACACTTCACCCCAAAGTTTTGTATTATGAGCAAACTTGGCCAGTCCGCTTCTGACACCAATGTCCACATCATTAACAAAGATGTTGAAAAGGATAGGCCCAAGGATGGAGCCTTGGGGGACCCCACTGGTCATGGCACACCACAATGATTGACTTCCATCGACTACCACTCTGTGGGTCTGAACTCAAAAGCCAGTTCCTCAGCCAGTGGACTGTGATGTAGCCGAGACCCCAGTTGGCCAATTTTTCTATAAGACAATCACAGGATACCATATCAAAAGCTTTTTTAAAGTCGAGCTATATGATGTTAATCTCCCCTCCCTTGTCCAGGTGATATGTCACCTGGGCATAGAAGGAGATGAGATTGGTCAGGCAAGACCTACCGACAACAAACCTGTGCTGGCTGTTCCTGAAGAAGTTGCCTTCATCCAGTTTGTCAAGAATGGTCTCTTTGATGATTTTCTCCAAGATCTTCCTGGGGGGTGGAGGTCAGGCTGATGGGCCTGTAGTTCCCCGGATCTACTTTCCTCGCTTTCTTGAAGAAAGGTACCACACTGGTTTTCTTCTAATCTTCCAGCACTTCACCTGAGTGCCATGAGTTCTTGAAGATCTGTGCCAGTGGCAGAGCTATGCTGCTTGCCAGCTCCTTAAGTACCCTAGGGTGTAAGCTGTCTGGGCCAGCTGACTTGAAGGTGTCCAGCCTCTCAAGGTGTTCCTTCACGTGGTCAGCATTGATGAAGGATAACAGCTCTCCCTCACCCTGGCCATCCAATACCGTATTGAACAGGACCATCCCTTGGGGCTGGTGAAAAACTGATGCAAAATACCTATTGAGCAGGTTGGCTTATTCCTGGGAGTCGGTTGTCAGTTGACCCATATGGTTTAGCAGGGGTCCAATGTTACCCTTGCTTTTCCTCCAGCTCCCCACATATCTATCAAAGTCAGCTTTCCTGAAGTTGAGGACTTCTGCTTTGCTGACTGACTTGCCTGCTTTACAGAGGATGGTGAAGGTGATCAGCTCAGTCTCCATCTCCCAGCTTCCCTTACATCATTAGGTCGCTGATTAAGTCATCCCCCATTGCCAATACCAGGTTGAGCAGAACTTTGTCTCTCATCAGTTCATAGACTTCTTGAGTCAGCTAGAGCTCATCCACACATGAGAAAGCTTTGCGACCATTTGGATGAGGCTGAGTGCTCTTCCCATAAGATGTCAGGGTACAGATGTCAGGGTGAATCACAGAATCACAGAATCATAGAAGTCGGGTCGGAAGGGACCTTGTAGATCTTCAAGTCCGACCCCCAGCCTGGGCAGGAGAAAAACTGGACTCAAATGACTCCAACCAGGTAGGCCTCAAGCCTCTTCTTAAAGATTCCCGGAGTAGAAGCCAGCACCACTTCACTTGGAAGTTGATTCCAGATCCTAGCCACCCTAACTGTGAAGTAGTTCTTGCGGATGTCTAATCTAAACCTACTCTCCAATAACTTGTGTCCATTTTTCCTTGTTATGCCAGGGGGCACTAGGGGAAACAGTGTCTCCCGCAAACCCTTCTGGTCCCCCCTAGTGAGTTTATAGACAGTCACCAGGTCCCCCCTCAGCCTTCTCTTGTGAAGGCTGAACAGGTTTAGGTCCCATAGTCTTTCAATGTAGGGTCTGCCCTGTTGCGCCCAGCTCATGCAGGTGGCCATCCTCTGGACCCTCTCAACATTGTCCACATCCCTCCTGAAGTGGGGCGCACAGAACTGGACACAGTACTCCAGCTGTGGCCTGACCAGCGTCGCATAGAGGGGGAGGATCACCTTCTTGGCTCTACTTGAGATGCACCTGTGGATGCACAACAAGGTGCAGTTAGCCCTGCCAACTGTGACCTCACATTGTCTGCCCATGTTCATCTTGGAGTCAATAATGACTCCTAGATCCCTTTCTGTCTCCGTGCTCTCAAGAAGGGAGTTTCCCATTCTATAAGTGTGCTGCTGGTTTCTACTGCCCAAGTGCAGCACCCTGCACTTGTCAGTATTGAAATGCATCCTGTTTATGTCAGCCCACCCCTGTAACCTATTCAGATCTTGCTTCAATCTTTCCCTCCCTACTAGCATGCTCACCTCACCCCAAATTTTAGCATCATCAACGAATTTAATCAGGTTGCTTTTCACCCCATCACCCAAATCGCTGATGAAGAAATTGAACAGTGCAGGCCCAAGGACCGAGCCCCGGGGGACTCCGCTGCCCACTTCCCCCCAGGTCGAATATGACCCGTCCACCACCACCATCTGAGTATGACCCTTGAGCCAATCTGCAATCCATCTGACTGTGTAGGCATCAATGCCACAGTCACCTAGTTTTTTAATGAGAATGGGGTGGGAGACGGTGTCAAAGGCCTTGCTAAAGACTAGAAAGACTCCATCCATGGCGACACCTGCATCCATTGCCTTTGTGACCTGATCATAAAAGGCAATCAGGTTGGTCTGACATGACCTGCCCCTAATGAAACCATGCTGGTTGCCCTTGAGCATCATCCCTGAAGCCGGCCCATCACAGAAGTGCTCCTTGAGGATCTTCTCAAAGAGTTTCCCTAGGATTGAGGTAAAACTGACAGGCCTATAGTTTCCCGGGTCCTCTTGCTTCCCTTTTTTGAAGATGGGGACCACGTTAGCTATCTTCCAGTCATCTGGCACCTGGCCCGAGCACCACAAGCCCTTGTAAAGCTGTGCCAAGGGCCCTGCAATAACCCCTGCTAGCTCCCTCAACACCCTGGGGTGGAAAGCATCTGGACCTGCTGACTTGAACATGTCCAGCCCCTCCAGAAGCTCTCTAACCCGGTCCTCCCCAACCTGAGGTCTGGAGGCATTCCCCTCGAGTCCATCTGGCATCACAGCGAGTAAGTCCCGGTCCCTGCACAAGAAAACGGAGATGAAGAATTGGTTAAAGAGGTCCGCTTTCTCCTCTGGCGCAACCACCAGCTTGCCCAGCGTACTTTGCAGGGGCCTCACATTACCCGGTGCCTTCTTCATCCTCCCTATATATTTGAAAAAGGACTGTTTATTATCCTTGATCTTGGACGCTAGTCCTAGCTCTATGTCCACCTTGGCTTTCCTGACATAGTACAGAGATCAGCAACCTATGGTTTGCAGGCCACATCTAATCCATGAAGCCATTCTGTTTGGCCCATGAACCTGGGGCTCCTGTGGTAGTTCACCAGCAGTGGGGCTTTCTGCAGATGGCAGGGAGGAGGGCGGGTGGAGGTGGGCGTGGGGGAAGAGGGGCAGGCAGCCAAGTTGGAGATGCTGGTCCTCCTCAGACTGAGCTGGGTAATTTTGGCCCATTCCTCCTAAAGCATTGCCAACCACTGCCCCAGCAGGTCTGAATGCAATAGCAATAAGGGGCCAGATGATCAGTTTGTATGATCGAGTATAATTTCTACAGCTCGGTAGAAGTCAATGGAGCAGTGACATTTTATGCCAGCTGAAGATCTGGCCCATAGAGTGCCAGGACTGATTACTATCTGTCTTAGATAAGCTGCCTTAGGGAAAAAAAATATAAAGCAAAGCACATTTACAGTGTTTTTTAGTTTAAAAATAACTGACAAGTGAGTGATAGAAAAAGTCATCTGAGCACAGCAACCCTGCCAGCATAGTGCCAAGAGGAAATATCAGATTTTAAACTGATATTGCACTTGATCTTCCCTCGTTCAATTGTCAGCATTATTTTAAAAAGAAAACAAAAGATGAGGTAGAAAATGTAAAACCATTTACTGCATCAACAAATTATAGTAAATGATGGCAACAAAACTGTTCATTCTTTAAGTGAAGACAGCATCATTAGACATGAAATGAATGTTTATTGGCCTCTTTAAAAAATCACCACATTACATACCTTGTCCACATAAGAAATTAATTTAGACTGAGATTCTCCCTTCTACTTTTTTCTCCCACTCATTCAAGGTGCAGGATTTCTATCTGATGGTAAGAAACGCAGCAGACATTTCCTAGCTATACAGCACCCATGGGCTGCTAGCAAGGCAGCATAACCAAGTTGCACCCAATTAGACCATGTTACAGTGTTCCAAAAGCTTTTCCAGATGCTACCCCCATGCTTGTCTCTCTGAGCCTCGCTTTCTTTTTCTGACTGGAAATACAATAACAGGAGAGGAGACTGGGTGGAACCAGTGCTAGTCTTGACGCAAGAGCCTGGGATCCCTCTTAACTGAGTCCCTGTGTAACCTAAAGCAAACCACTCCTCTCTACCAAAAGCTCTATGGGTTGGCACTTCTTCTTTACTGTTGTTTCAGACAAAGCCAAGCACACTAAAAGCCTGATCTTGACTGCGACATGCAGGTACTACTTTAATTATCATTATTGGTGCTGTTTTTATTAATAAATGTGACTGAATCTGCTTCAGTACCTGCTAATGTAGTATGGACAATCTGACAGCACTGCTGCTAGATTCAGGGTTATTCCCCTTGAAATGCATTTTCTAACATTTCCAAAAGATGAACAAGTCAGTGGAAAACTCCAAAACTTGTGCACCAAATTAAAATACTGTGAGAACGTACTGGCAGAGAAAAAAAAGACAATCACAAAACCCTTGCTCATATAAAAATCCTCAGTTTTTCATTGTGCTAGAAAAAACTGCTTTAAATGCCATTCAGTTTATAATTAGTTGTGCTCATAAATAGAGTAACATTCATTTCATTCAAAAACCTGAACTTAAGCAGTGATGAGCTGTTGAAAACATGTTTTAAACAAAGGAGGAGTTCAAATAGAGTCAAAAACAGAAAATATATTTAGATGAATAGTATTATCAATCTAGGATATGAAGCTTGAATGTTAATGGAGAACTCCCTTTATTATAAGTGTTCTAACATGTTCAGTTCATTAACTCCATTGAATCACGAAACATCGCACGTTCATACAAGACCTATTCAGTTTAAACATTTTAACTATCTATCATCAGGAACACATTTCAAATCAAACAGGTTTTCACTTCATTGCATGTACAGTATATCTGTTGGAATATCCATTGTGCATTAGAGTCAATGGAAACACGTACATTTCCACCAATTAGCATGGAGCCTTTTAAAACTCCTACCATGCACGCGCTGAACCAAAATAATATTCTACGCTATGTTCTGTTAAATCTTTTCATTGGCTTATTTGAAGAAAAATTGGGATTTTGACTGAATGCAAATTTTGCAGGGTAGCACCTTATAGATTAACTTGTTCAGAGAGGCATGAGCTCTTATAGACAACAGCTTACTTCATCAGCAGGGATCCTGGTTTTCTTGGTTTCAAAGTCCAAAATTCTCCAATTAGAAACCCCCAAATCTGCATTTTTCTGCAGTTAAAATGAAAGACCATGATATATATTTAATTTTCATTTTAATTTATATATATATATAAATATATATCATGGCCTTTCATTTTAATTGCAGAAAAATGCAGATTTGGGGGTTTCTAATTGGAGAATATGTATATATATATATATATTTCTCACAACGTTTTATTGATATATTTACCATTTTAAAGCGATTTGGAAGTCTACCAGTACCTCAATCATTACAATAAAATATATTCTAAATACCTATATTTTTGGTGTTTGATTTTGGTTGTTTTAATCATAGAAAATCAGAGCTCTGCCTGCCCCCTTCACTCACCAGGACACGGGTCCAGCTGCGGCTGTCCTGCCTGCTGCACTGTGGCTCTGGTGCCAGCCCCTGCTGTTCTGCTCCCTGCACCTGTACCCAGGCCCCAGTGGTCCCCAAGCCCTTCTTGGGAAACCCTTTACTGGGGCTCAGGGACTGGGCTGGGCCTGCCTCTGGCTGCCTTCCTTTTGAGGTCAGCCTCTCCCCAGGAGGGCTCCCCAGCTCTGCAGACCACTTCTACTAAGAGTGCCCTTCTATCCCACCATCTCTCTCTCCCTCTCTTACACACACATGCTGCCAACCCCAGCCCATCTCACACACACACACACACACACACACAGACACACCCCCCCCCCCCCCACCCCCCCCCCCCGCCCCGAGTGGTTCCTAGCACCAGAAGCCCATCCGGGGTGGGCAAGGTTGCAAGACCCCAGGCCAGATGGGGCAGCATGCGGGCTAGCCATGCCACTCCTCTCCTCCCCTCCCTGCACCCTGCCATGCAGAGTGCCCCCAGTCACTGCCTCCAGTGCTATCCCCTTACCCAACCCACAAGGAGACAGCAAGAAAAATCTCACAAGCCTATGGTAGCTGAACAAAGGAGGAAAGCTAGGCAGGGGGTCCATTATTACAATGTCTTGAGGAACTACAGTTACATTAGGGCTAGCAACTGTTCCCTTTTTTTGGGTAGATGTCAGTGCGGATCCCTCACTGTGCAGATATGCCGGTGTGAGAGACTGGCAAGTGGTATCTATTCAGGATAGTGGGAGTGAGGAGTTGCAGTTACGTCAGTCAAAGAAGGATATTCAGAGGCATGAGAGGCGGGGGGGATGTAGAAGAGCAGCATGCAGCGTGCCAGTGTGTGTAAGTGTGTGAAGTCCCTGCTCTACCACGCTCCTGCATCTTCAGGGAGTACTGTAGGCACTAAGGGCCCCGTCTGAAGTTACATTTATGGTGTGATTAAGCTTGCTAAAAATATGCAACATGACACACATGAAGCCAAATTATGGCACCGTCAAATGGCAAACCAGCCACTAACATGCTCCAATGTTATGTGGTGCATGTGTATAGCACCATAAATTAGACATGTGGCATGTCCCAGATTTGAGGCTGCCTTGTCTGAATGCCGACAGTCAACTTGTTGTCAGTGTGGGGAAAGGGCAGGTCTAGACATGGAAAGTTTGCTGCTGTGGGGAGAACAGGGCTAGGTTCTTTAAAATGCTGTGTTTCAGGGAGACACAGGGCAACCCCATGCCTAATCTTAGGATGAACCACAGGGTAGCTGTGTCCCAGACACATAGGCTGCCCCCTCTCCAAACCCAACAATCAGCTGCTCATCAAGATCAGTGCAGGGGCACCCTAGCAGCCAACAGCAATTAGTATGACTGTGGCACATGTGGCATGGCAGGTAGCAAGCTTTTAGGGATGGGAGAAAATTCTACAGACCCCAATCGTGTGACTGCCTTAATGTTCGCCTGCAGCCTAAGCTACTGACTAGGTTGGGGTGGGCCTTTCACACGCACCACAGACAGTGCTTGGAAGAACTGTCCCCAGTGAAAGTTTATTCAAAACAAGCAGACTTCCATGGGCACTTCAATAAATGGGCACTCCGTGCCAAAACCACGTTTTCTCAGAAATCTCCAAGATTTTTTTGTGAAAAACTCATAAATCTAAATAGTTGAGAGAGAGGAAGCACTAGGGAAAGAAGATACTATTATCCACGTCTTACAGAAGGAAACTTGAACCTCAGAAAGGTTAACCATCTTGCAAAAGGGTTTTACCCACAACACTATTCTAAAAACACTCGTTCCTTTTTTACTCTTCCTCTTAAATAATAAGCTGTAGACAGCTGCATGCATTCTGTTAAAAGTGACTCTTTCATTCTCTTTCTCCATTATCTATTTTAAGCAGCAGAGTATAAATTTACTCTGATAAAGCTCTGGGATCATAATATTCAAATCTGTTTGTGATTTATAAATGTCAGTGCATACGGTACTTCGGTATCTGATTAGTAACTGCCTCGAGCATATAAACTAGCATATTCAAACCTTAGAATTCTTGTCAGACTTAACACATCTTAATACTGCCTTTTTAAACATCCTTATTAGGCTTTTGTGATTTCTTTCCAGGTTCTAAAAGTGTTCTTGCAGGTGAGCTATTCTAGTTTTGCTTCCTAGAATTTGTTGCAAAGTGCCCAGCTGACATCTGGTTTAAGAAAAAATGTCATAAGAACAAATGATAATGCTTCTCTGATCTTAAAACTAACTTTACAATAAGCAGAAGCTTACAAGTCTGCATGGAAAATTTGTGCGCATTTCTGTAGAAATCTTTTTTTCTGTAATGCCCAGAGCTGCACATATATCTAGAAATTTGATTCCAGCTAATCACAAAACAGCCCTCGGAAAAATTCCTCTGTGGGGAATTTTAATTCTCAGCAAAAAAAGTTAAAAATAAAAGTCAGCTAAAATTGAACTATGGAGTCCACTATTCTAGGTTCAATTCAAGCATAGAACAAACAACATTTGCTTTCTACTCCAAAAAGTACATAATCCAAGTAATTTTCATTGGCCCCAGTATTCTGTAAATCCAATATCTGGTCACTTTTGAATCTGGCTCTCAATACTATGGCAAGCTGAGTAACTCCTCAAAGAAATGTCAAAGTGAACAGGACCAGTAGTGTACCAGTTCTATCATCTCTTTTTTATAGATAGAGGAAACAACACAGAGGCAAACGTCTTCATTATTAAGCCCCACTATGACAGGGAGCGAACTCCCAGGCCCCGTCACAGTACCAGCCCGCCCACCTGTCTAGGGCAGTCTGCCCCGTCTTTCCTGCCATGCCTTGATGTTATGCGAGATGGTGTTACAATAAGCAGGAGGCTGCCCATTTCAATACCCTGATCCCAAGAGGTCCACACATGAATCCAACCTTCCCGTATCGTGTCCCATGCCTCGCAGCTGTCATCCTTGAGTTGCTCTATGTTCCAGCTTAAGGCTGAACTAAACTCAGCCCCTTCCTAGGCCTTACACATCCATCATTTCATTCCGCCCCAGTGGGCCGCATTCACACCACCCTCTCTCACCGGCCCTCTAACACGCCGCCTATTCTCACTGGGCCTCTTACTCACTGCCCCACACTGGGCCACACTCAACCTGCCCTGCTCCCCTGAGTGGCTCCCATAGGCCATCAGGCTTGCCTGCTCATACTCCTTAGCCAGCCAGCATGCAGCCTCTCAGGACCTCTCGTGATCCTCATCTGCACAGTGACTAGTTAATTTGCCTTGCCCTGAATGGAGTTCTGACTGAAGTCTCTCTCCAGGTAACTCCTCAATTTCACTCCCTGATTAGGGCCAATTACTCACCATCTTGGCCTTGGGCCAACTTGCAGCCTCAGGCATCCAAGGACTTACCTGGGCCTAACTGCCCCTAGGGCTAACTCTACAATGGCTCCCCTTGCTGGGTCCACTGGGATCTTGCACTCCCTTGGGCTCAGGTGCTTCCTCACAGGCAAGCCTGGCCCCCTACTCTTAATTGGCTCCTTTGCTAAGACCCGCAACACTATCACGGCCCCTCCTTGGGACTACTGGGGCCTTATGCCCCCATATGGGGCTCAGGTGCTTCTTGACAAGCAAACCTGCCCTCCCCTCCCCTACTCTCACACTGGGCTCAGGTGCCTACCCTTAGGCATGCTTGGCCCCACTACCCTCCAGTCTTAATGACCCACTGGATGATAGGGGCTGCAGTTATCAGGGGCTCCTACCCACCTTTCACTGGAGAGGTAAGTGTCCTGGTATTTCTGGGGGACTGTCCCACCAGGGACAGACCCAGCAGACAACACTTCCCCAGTAAGGTGCAGTTTTCAGTCTTACCCAGGACCAAGCAGGCCTACTTGTCCTGGTCTTGCCCCTATTAAGTTCCTGGGCTCTCTCTCTCCCTGGGCCCAATTCTCACTCTAACCCCATACAGATACCTTGCATCCACAAGCAGTAGTGTAGCCTCCTTCATAACAGCCTGCATGCTGGCTGAGCCCTTCCCCAGGGGGTCCCAAACTCTGACAGATTGTGCACCACCAATTTAAAGTGATACAACCTTAAGTACCACCCACAAATTTGTCATATAAGGTAATTATAATAAATCTGTTAATGCATACCACTGCCAGGTTGCCTGCCTACCACTGGTGGTACCTGTATCACAGATTGGGAACTGCTGCCCTACCCTCTTTGGCTATGATGTCTCCCCCATTCAAGGGACCTTCAGCCCTTCTGGGCTCTGGCCCCACCTCCAGGCCAGCTGGGGTGTCAGACAGCCCATCATGGCCCTGACCTGCCCTTTGTGTTAGGCTCAACTGCTCTTTGGCCTTCTGGCCCTGGCCCTCTTGCACTGACCAGTGCAAGAGATCAGAAAGTTAGCCTAGCTGCTGCTGACCCCCATACTCTAGAGGGGTCGCTCCTGGGCCTCACCATAGAGCGCCCACCTTAATTCAGGTTGGCCTGCCACCCCCACAATACAGCCTCGGGCCTAGCCAACTGGGCTCACCTGAGCCCCTGGCTTATCTGCCAGACCTACTCAGGGGCTTATCTGGCTCCTTTGTAATCCCACAAGCTGTTAGCCCCCCTTACTAGGCTGAGACTTGTTCACACTAGCTGAAGCCTTCTCCCTGGGGCACTGGGCCCCACTGGGGCCATAGGAACCTCCTGCTGTCCCCATAGAGCCTCCCTTACCTCCAAGGTGTTCTGTGAGCAGCAACTCAGCTGGGTGTTGTTGCTCCTTCAGCTGCTTGCAGCAAACTGCTGCCTCGGTCCTGAGAGCCAGGATCTAAAAGAACCGACTCATCAGGGCTGGCCTGCACCTGCTGGCTGCCTGCTCTCAGCCCTTAAAGTGGCAGGCACCAAAGGTGCTCTATCACGCCCCTTCCCCTTAAAATGGCTGCTGTGGTGGGGACCTCCCTGCTGCTCAACATGCAGACTCCTCTGTAGCCTGCAACAGCCCACTAAGTGGTGAGCACCCCGATGGTGCTCTGCCACACCCACATTTCTGTTTCATATTCTAGTTATTCCACAGGTTTCACTCATCTTAACTCTTTGGAGATGCAAATTTTATGCACTGTGCTTAAAACTGCAATAATGGAAGAAAATAGCAGTGTTCAGGTAGCCACATGCAAATATTAACAGCCAAATAAGGCACAGGTGTGCACTATATTTTTTAACAACGGGCTTTGTTTCTTCTTTGTCTCAACCCAAATAGGTATGCACTTATTACATATTAGGATTTAATCCTACTCGTTTGGTGTTTTAATTCAACAAAAACAAGATCGTACATTTAAATAGTTGAGGGTCCAGAAATTTTTAGAAGCCGAACAATGCTGAATTTTTCATGCTGGGAACACAATCATTCTGATATAGAATATAGCACAAAAATCCTTCCCCAAATTCAAATCAATGTTCTTATTTTCCTTTCTAAATATATCATTCCAAGAAAGGAAACCACCATTAGAATCATTCCATTTTTAATTAATTCAAACTTCATTATGTAGCAATGACTAACCATTTGTTTATTTATCCAGTTTACACAGGATGACGTGACATGTTTTCTGAATTTAACGGGTTAGAGGAACACATTGTTTTATTTCATTAAATGATATCCTGAATCAAGACGAAGGATAGATAGGTATTAGGTTAGATAGGCACCTGGCTGGGGTCATCTGAACCCAGCACACTTTCCTGCCTATGCAGGGGGCCGGATTCGATGATCTATTGAGGTCCCTTCTGACCCCTAACATCTATGAATCTATGATAACTAAGCAAATGATATAGCACTGCCACTTGTCCAGAATTACAGTGCTAGCCACAGAAGCTTTTTAGGATCCCATACAATGAATGGTAAGAGTCCTTCATTCTCCCTTTCAATTAAATGGAAAAGCAGTGAGAACCCTAATAGTCTGCCATGGGATAGTGGAAGACTTCCATGGTCAGCACAGTATGCAATTAGTGAAAAACATTACTTTGTACCATATTGTCAGCGTGTTACAGAAGGAATTAGATACACTCAGCCTCCAGCATGCCTAATTTCTCACATGCTGCCTAGAAAATTTACCCCACTGTAGCTAGCTAGTGAATAACAAACAAGAGAGAATATACTCTTACATGTTTTTTATTCTGGTTTTCTGATTAAATGAGAAGGGGGAACTGAAAGTCAATGTAGATGAGCATACTAGAGCCAAACTCCAAGTGTACAGGAGCCTGATTTACAGGTGTACATTAGCCTAGAAAAGAAACAGGCTAAGGCACTGGCCAGCAAATCAAGAAAGATATGTTCCATTCCCAAATTGGCCAAAGACTTTGGAGGATTTTTAAAGGAGACTAAAGGTATCTGATGCCTAATGCCAATGGGATTTGGTTTCCAGAATCCTTTGACAATCCCTGGTGTAACCTCTCCATGCCTCAGTTCTCAGGATATGAACAAATGAATAAAGTCACAACAAATAAAAAAGAAGAGGACTTAACCACAGGGCTGCTGAGCTGCAGCAACCATCCATGTGCCTATAGTAAGTGGAAGCAAAAATAGGCAGATTAGACCTCAGTGAGGCAAAGCTAAACTACCGTTTACCATGGGATTTAATTTCTGCTTACAGTAGTTACCACTTAACACAAGGTAAGAGCACGTACACTGCACATCAGCTGCTCTACAACAAGTCGCAGTCCTCTCTTAACTCACCATAACGTGTGTGTTTGTTCATACTCTCAATCAATAAAATAGGCATAATACATCTCCCCGTCTCTATCAGCCATTTAACTTGTAAGATCTTCTGGACAGAAACTGTGTTTTGTGGTGTCTTGCATAGTGCCTGACACCACAGATACCATCCATGGCTGGGACCTTTAACAACAACTAGAATAGTGCCCCTTACCTTGTCTGTGATAGTAAACAACACAATATCATTTTGAAATGGGAGGGTGGAAATGGAAAGGGAAGATGACAATTGAATGAATGGTGAGGTTATGGAAGTGATAAGAGGTTGTCTACATTAGTGTTTCTCAACACTGTGGATCACGCGGATATATGAAAGGGTCCTGAACAAACTTCAAAAATGGATCAACAGACTTTTAAAAAATGGATTTTCCTTTAAAGGAGAAAAATGTGGAAAACAATGGCTTTTCCCTGGCAGCCTGGCAGAGTTCCAGCCTGCGAGGGGCTGCTTGGGGCCCGTCATGTCCCACACCCCACCCCTACCCCACACACATACCCCTTGGCCCATACATTGGGGGACTGGGGCCTGGAGTGAAGGACCCTGGCTCAGGACCGGCCATCAGTGTTTACAAACGGGCCCTGGTACAAAAAGGTTGAGAACCACTGGTGCATCAGGAGGTTACTGAAAAGTACCTTAAGATGTGAATTTACAGTTCACTGGTATCCCTTTACTAATTCCCCCTGCAGACACTGCAAGTGCAGAGTGTTAGGTGGATGTTTGAAATGTTTCAGTAATTATAGCAAGATTTTACAGCAACTTAGAAATTGGTGTAAGTGGCCTTGCACTTTCTGTACATGAAGTGTCCATGTGAGCAGTTAGTAAAGAGTCGCTGATGCATTGTGGATTCACCTCCTTGCATCTTTGCAGTAACTTCTCTATATAGACAAGTCCTCAGTAAAATAATGATAGGATCTACTGAGTTAGCAACAAAAATACACACACACACACACACACACACACACACACACACACACACACACACACACACA
>NW_017728949.1:63879930-63894137 GCF_001723895.1 Crocodylus porosus | reverse complement strand
ACACACACACACACACACACACACACACACACACACACACACACACACACACAGAGTTAATCCTAGTATAGGCTCATGCTGAGATGGGCCAAGAAAAGAAAATAATGACTACCTTTTCACCTTTGCATATTTGCGTAAAAAATTCCTGAAAAAAGTGCTTTGTATGTTTGCAAAGCAAGTAAGTATTGATACTGAAAGCAAAGAAATGCATATGTATGCACCTGAATAAGGATGTCTTTGTCATTTTAAAATTTAATTAATTAATAATTGTTCCTCAACTACTGGAATTCTGCATGGGTCCATCCTGTGAATAAAGCAATTTAAAATTAATGGCATACTGATTCCAACTTATTAACAATTTAACAGTTATGTGATTAGCATTTTCAATTAAGAAATTAAATTCATGCAGAAGATGCTCAAGCCAGGAGCACCCTCAGCTGAGCACTGATTGTATCTACAAGTGTTCTCTATTGCCTGCAACACTTCTTATGAGACTCTAGGCCATCTACATCACATTGGCGATACAGTCCACTGTGTACATGCTTCTCAGCCGACACTTTTTTTAAATTGCTACATATGTCAATCATGCATGTCCCTATCATTAATGGTTGATTGTCTATTAGAGCCCTCAGAGAATTCTAGGCACAACCACCTGCAATTTTAACATTATTAATTTTATTACAACTGTGTTATTATTAACAATAATAATAATTAAATCTTCCTATGCTAGTAAGAAACCCTTATGTTTAAATGTCCCCAGATAATTGGGTCTGTTCTGCTCAATTATGGAAAGGTTATATGTTTTTATCTTTCACTTATATTTTTACCATGTAATTAAATAGTAGATGTCATAGAGGGTGCCTGAAATAACGAAGTAAACAGAAATGAAGTTTTCTTTTCCTCAAAAGCCATAGAGCTGTAAATTTCCCTAATGTGCATACCTCCTTGGACATGCTCAGGACAAAGGGGGGCTCACCTGCTATGTGTTAAAAAAGATCACAATTCTGCTGCGCGTATTATTTTCTCTTGACTTCCACTGGAGTGTGGACTTTGCCGCTTTACACAAGGAATCCCATTAGAACACAAAAAGACATTTTGTTTTATTACTAGGCACCGCCAACACTTATACTGAACCAAAAACCAGGCTGCGACATTACATTTTTTCAACTTCTTTTACAGGACTAGGATTTTGACTGACCAGAGCCAGCAAGTCAATGTGCACAGCCATGGCAAACAAAAAAACCCACACACACACACACACACACACACACACACACACACACTAGACTTTGAGAGCAAATACACACACACACACATACACACGACTTTGAGAGCAAATAGTTCCAGTCTAGCACAGCAATGATATCTCTTTTTTTAGAATACACATTAGATTTCAACCTCTTTTCAGCAGGACCTTCATTTGCATGTATTATGCGACCTGCAAAGCATTAATAGAACCAACTTAAGTAAGGTTCATGCATACATATACCAAGAATGCTCATGGTTTGCTGATGCTTGATAAAGCCCTGCCCCCATGTGGTCTCTTATGTAATGCTGTTCCTTTCAACAATGCAGCACCAATTTTAAATGTTTCTTAAAGGTCAGATGCTTCCTCTCCCCTCTTTTTTCAGGTACTCAGTGCTCACCATCCACTTGTTTTACAGTCCCACTATTCAGTGTTTCCCTCAACTTCCTTCCTTTTCATTTTTGTCCACCCAATTGCTCCCATCCTCCTTCTAATGCCGCAGTTCTCAGGTAGGTATTAAATATGCCTAGATCTTGTTTAAAAATGGGTTTGTTACTAGTTGTGCGCAATTGCATTCAAAGCATTCAATATTTCTTCAGTTCAGGAAAATACATATTGAACTGAATCAGGATTTCCCATTTCAGATGCCACAGCAGACTCAAGGAAATGCTTAAGTTCATGTTCATTCACACATGGTCATCTATTTAAATGAAACTAGAAGTAGGATGTGCCTTCACTTCTGGTATAGTGATGAAATTCTGTGCTCAAAGAAACATTTCCGTTGAAACTCGTTCTGTAATTACTATATGAGAAGTAATGACAGAGTATTCCCTCTAAGTTCCGGAAAATCCCCAAAGTAATAATGGCTCAGCTACTGCCTGTCAGAATCAGGGTTATAAGACCAATGTTTAGAAGCAGATGGTAAGAAAATTACCAATTCTAATTGAAACTTGAAGACAAGCCATGCAGAGATTGCTCCCATGCTGGAATTTACAGACCTTGGATCATAGCCTTCGAATTACAGGACATCTCCAAGAGGCATAAAAGAAGAATGTGGCTAGGGACTGCTTCTTATATAAGTCCAGATATATTGTATGTCACAAAACCTGTTCTACACCCTAGCAGACATAAGCCCCCAGAGTACAATAGCATATTGTGCTTGGGAAGGAAAAAAAAAAGCTGTTCATTGAAAAATAGTACAAGTTTCACATAAATACTGCCAAATCACAATCAATATGGGAAGCTACCCCCGCCCACCCACTCGCTATACCGTATGACTTCACTTAACCCTCCCCCCACATCTTTTGCTAACAACAATTCAGCAATTTCTTTACCCAAAGCCTTCTCAAAAACCAGATCAAGATGGAGCCCACAGAAGTTCTCTCTTAAGCTGTACTGCATACAAATTAAGCCATCTTGAAAACAACAGTATTGCAAATTCAGGCACTCAAGAATTAGGAAACACCCCATAATTAAAGTTGCATAGACAACTCTAATTCCACCTCGCTGGCCTGAAAAAGGCATGGAAAATTTCAGCTGACATGTTTAAAATTTACTAGCCCAATACAAGTGGGTTGCTTAGCCTGCTAGCCACTGCAAGCTGGCTTTGTACCCTGCAGAGCTTAGCTTGTCAGCCAGTCCTTCAAAAAAAAACCCAAACCCCAAACCTCCACAATCTTTATATATCAAACAAATAAACCAACAAGCAAAAACACTTTTAGCCCTATTTTGGGCAGTAGGAGTGGTCCTTTGGCTCTGGCCCCAGCACAGAAGCACAGCCGCTTCCTCATAGCAAGCTTATTTGGGTCTGTCTGCCAGTTGCCTACAACTGCTCTTTCAGCTAGTTTGCTCCCCTTGTTCTCTCCTCTGGGGGGGTTTTTTGTTTGTTTTTAGAGGGACACTCTACATGCCCACAGCTGGGCTCCTTCAACAGG
Source organism: Crocodylus porosus (assembly GCF_001723895.1). Classification (NCBI taxonomy): domain Eukaryota; kingdom Metazoa; phylum Chordata; order Crocodylia; family Crocodylidae; genus Crocodylus; species Crocodylus porosus. The sequence continues at coordinate 63,890,957 of NW_017728949.1, read as the reverse complement.
ACTTCCTACTCTCCCTTAAAGAGCCATACCATCCTGTTTGTCCCAGCTATCATTTATTTCAAACAATCTTATCTGAAGATGTATTAGAAATAATGCATTTCTATTTCAACTCTTTACACAGCATTAAAATAAAGGGCATCACCAAAAAAACCTTACATTTCCTCAATTCCTTTACAAATCTACTCCAGACTTCAGAATTATAGCAGCTACACAGTTGGCATTTTCCACTCGTATTAGGATATGAAAAGCATTCTTCACATTATTCATCCAAATTTTCTAGCTTCCAGCTGCCAGTGAGTTGGTACAATGAATTCTTTCCATCACATAGGCATTTCTTTGTGGTAACAGAAAAGATGATTGGTCAGAGACTGAAGTTGAACAAAGGAAACTTTGGCTTAAGTTTGGTTCGTGAACTCACTTGGAAAAATACAGTGCAATCATCCTTACTGAACACCAGTGCACTGAAGCTCCTGAAGTTCAGTACAATGTCTTTACATTCAAAGGGAATGAACTCGGGTCTCCCCAATTCATTTTTTCCCCAAAGAGTTTGGATATCTTCCATTTCCTTGATATCCCTGTTGCACATTATTACATGTATAAATGACAGCAAATTGTAGTGCCCAGGAGTTATGTTTTATATTTAGAAAAGGTAGATGCCTCACCCGTGTCATAGCCTGTAGGAAACGGCCACCAGCAAACCAGCCTCTTTCCCTATCTTTGCAATTTCCAGGCCCCACCCATCCCAAGACTACAAACCCATGAAAAGTGCTGCCCATGGAACTGCTTGACCTACCACCATAGTTATCCAAAGATCATCTTTCTCATTCCCCAAACAACATTATTGTTTTCTGGATACCTTTGCAACTAAGGTGCACCTGCTCCTTTATGGCAAAAACTGCCTGGAGAGAGGGCCCTAGGAGCCAGGCAGAAACCCCACAGATGCAGGTTGCCATGGCAGCAGGCTAACGAGGGAATTAGCCTGCACCTGCACTGGGTCAGCTGACCAAAAGAAGGCAGGGCCCTGGGCACATATAAGGCCCAGGGGTGGGGTTGGAGGCAGTCAAATCTCTGGCAGCAGCCAGGGGGGAAGGACTTCATGCATATAAGCTCCTCAGAGATGCTTGGTTGCCTGTCTGGCTCCTAGAGCCTGTTAGTCTTACCAGCGGCTCCTAAAGTGCCTGGAGATAAAAGATACGCGTTGCTCAGGAAGAAACTGGCCCTCTTAAAGGTACAGAGTGTGGTCTTCAGTGTCATTGGTATTATTGTTAAGTTATAGCCCAGGCACTCATAGTTTTGTTGTTGTTTAATTAGGTAGACCAGGCTGGGGAGGAGGAGGCCTCATTGGGGCACACTACTGTGCAGAGCCCCAGCACCAGAAGGCCCAGCGACAGGGGGAGAGGAGACCCCAGCACCAGAGGGCACAGTTGCTGAGGCTAAGGGTATAGGGACAACAAGAGGCTGAACTAAACTGAGGCCTCATTGCTAGAGACAACGTCTAAATAGCACCTGTTAGGTATGAGGTTTAGTAAAGGGATGGTTTTGGAGCCACTCATCTGGCACATAAGGCTTAGGCTGTCTCAAGAGGCACAGACTTTGAGTAAGTCCAGGCAAGTCATCCAAGGACAGCAGGATCTAGTGGGGTTCAGCAGGACCATGACCACACAAACTTGTGGGCAGCCTTCCATCTTATTACTTCAACCAACAAGATGTTGCAGGCGAGACTAGAAGGCACCTGCAGAGCAAAGCTGGCATGGTTACAGGGCCCTAAAGACATCGCAGCTGTCTCTAGCAACCCCACCCTGTGACAAAGTCCATGGGGCTGTGCGTCTTTCTTAAAGTTTACCCTTCACCAGAAATCTTCATAGAATGATTCTCCTCATCTTCTTTATCTGATTTCTTCTCCTAACTCATGCACTGCAATAACTTTCGTCAGCTAAGGAACCATAGACCTGTTTCTATTCAAGACGTTCCACCACTTGGGGAGTCAACTCTTTGCATGCTTATTAGTCTCTTCTCCCATTAAATGGTAGCATTGCACTTTCCAGCCTTCCTAGCATCTGGTGACCTAAGGCATCCACATGCGATGTGATAAGATGCTAGCCATAGGACAACCAAGATGGGCCACCCTCCTGTATAAAATACATCACATTCCTGTGTCCTTAAGGATGTGCATAATGTGATTCTTCTGGCTGTGCCTAGAACCAGTCAGAAATAGATATAAATAAATGCTTATGACTACAAGCATTGCCTTCTGATGATAAACTACTTAATCATGTGCTAATGGCTCTCTTACAGTCAGCTATCCCAGTGCCAGAGTCTGCTGGCTTGTGTCACCCTATATGCCCTTGTGTTAATTACTTTGACTAACTACAGGAGAGACTTATTAAATTTACTGATTGCACCATCTATAAACCAATATTTTGTAATTCTTTTACATTAATAACCAGCATGAGGCTCTTTTCAGTGCTGATAACTTGTTGCTAGCTTATACTTCCCTTTGTTCATAAAGGGTGATATTTGCCCTTGTACGCAGCACCAGATCAAGCCTTATCACAGTTGGAGAATTGAAGCTCTAAGACATATATAAGCATTGTATAGCATTGTAGAGATGAAGTTCTTCCAACATCAAGGCTACTCACCATTCTCCATGACAAATGGTAATATATTAGGTAAATATCAACTACCATCTGGTATCCACGGGCTCTATACTGCTAAAATATCCAACTAGTTCAAGTTACATCTACCTCTAACACATCCTCCAGCTTCCAAAGATGATGGTATAGTGCCAACTCACCCTCATTGCCAGGAGTGACAAATTCAAAAGCACAGATAGGAACACTGGGTTTGGAGATGCATTAAAACCTCCCTGTACCTGGCAGTTGGAAGGGAAAAAAAAGAAGAAAAATGACTGTAAAGAAGTCAGACCTATCTGCAAATGTGGGGGAAGCGGTGTTAAAACTTACAACGTTTGGTCTGCATCTCTCCACAGTGAAAAGGGTTTGAATCCTTTCAAATCTGCCATTTAGTTGCATCATCATCTGCTACAGAACATAGCTCTAAGCTTCATCTTTTTCTCTTTTCAGATATTTGCGTACTGCAGCATAGTTTTCCAGAGAGGTATATGTAATATCATTACTATCTGTTTGCTCTTTCAGCAGTTTATAGCATTGAGTGTAACTTTCACAGCAGTGACAGGTGTCCCTTCGAGAGGAATAAACATTGCGGCGTCCTTTAGCATTGTTTGTAGACCACAAAGTGTTCAGAAAGGCTTCCAAATGCTTAGATACTTTACCAAAAATTTGGAATTCTTCTCTGGTCAGCCATATTTTTAGGCATTCCCTTAATTTCACCTCATCCTGAATACAATTCCCCTGCCTTCCAAGTACAGTCGGCTCTTTGATTTATCTCTCTGGCTTGGACCTAGTAACTGCCTTTCTTTTTTTCCTCTTTAATGCAGCTATTTATCTTCATGCCCCCCACCTACTCCTGCCCTTCATTTACCTGCAAATAGCACCCACAAAAGGGAAGCTGCTCTTCTGAAAATTGCTACTAGTTAACTGAGCCAAAGTTCCCAGCTGTTTAGGGCACAGCTAGAAACAGAACAAAGGAGCCCAAACTGCTAGTACCTTCCAATATGTTACAGTGCTGTTATGTTACCACCCCCATTATTTTCAGTGCTTCAGTCTCTTCCTACAGTTAAATATTAATATGCCCCCAAAACATATCTAAGCCAAACTACTGATTCCAAAGGCAAAGGCTCTGCTCACAGCAAAAAAGTGATATGAAAGAGTGGCGCTAATTATGTGCACTGGGAACATATTTTTACTATATTTGATATATAAACATTGGGCCTCTGACAGATTAAAACACTTTTACAGTGAAAATAACTTTTGCATTTCCCAGCCCTGACTATATTCTTGGTTAAATGTAGCCTCGGTTTTTTGGCCATTAAAAAGGCACGTTTAAACCGTGTCTTCAGTGAGATTGGACTGGATGTGCTGCTAAGAAATAAACTTCACCTATTTGTGCCTGGGTTGTTATGAGGTTCTCAGAAGCCAGTTTACAATCACAGAGCATGTGATTTGGGGCAAAGCTTTCATGGCTAGAGACAGGGGGGCTTTAGGCCCATTTGGTGCTACTTTAGCTCTTTTACCCGACATAAAGAGGCCAGAAGAGGGTTAGAGGAGAGAAAGGTACACACAGGGAAATTCTCTTTTACCACTTACAGGAAATATGATCACAAGCCCCCAGATAGCCATCTAGCAGTTTTGTGCAGAACAGTTTTATGGTTCCAAGGTGTTCTGGAACTGAGCCATGCAATAAAGTAATGAGAGGTTTGGATGTCAGCCACAAATAACTGATTAGAAATATTTCAGACTTTCCTATTGACCATTCAAAGAGAAAATGGCAACTCATTAGAAACAACAGGCCAGAATTGTCTACTGTGGCACCTGAGTGATTATGCAGGAATTTCAATCAAAACATTCTTGTTTTTAAAGGTGTTTTGCACCCGCAGACTTAAACTGGAGTAGTTTCAGTTCCATTTATAATGCTATTTCTTGCCATATAACATAATTAATTCCCCACTCCAATATCTGCCACCACTGGTGGTGGAGTTATAAAACCAAGGAAAGAATTGTGTGATGAAGCAAGTATCAGAAAATACAAATTAGTCAAAACCAAAAGGCTTCATGTTGTCATAGCTTCCCTTCTAGTTCCTGCTCTGGATTATGGCTAGCTTTGTCTCGGGGCTAGTGATAGACATTACGACCCCCCTTGCTGCTCACCCCCACCCTTCTCTCTCCCATCTCCCACAGCACAGACCCCAGGCATGTGGTTTGCTAGCTAATGCTGAGAGGTGCCTATGTGCGCGTGTCTCCAATTTCACTGGAACAGGCAGACAGAAAATGTTCACTTAGGGCTTTTTGGAGCTAATCAAAAGATCAGAGAGGCTACTGTTTTGCTGCTGGGGTGATAAACACTTCTATCATCCTCCGGCTGTCTGGCTTGCCTGTCAGTTTCCTGCAGACAGTATAAAGAAGCAGGAAGGAACATCGAAAAGCTCCATATCATCAACAGATGCATGCACTGCACACCCCCATCTTGCCTCAGAGTGCTAGCCCAGGGCTGGGGTCTGGCAACTCTCCCCCCCACCTTGAGCAGAGAATGGGGAAAAGCCTGGGATGGTGCAAACAGACCTCCCAAATCAGAGGTCCTGCTTGGGCCTGGCCACCTTCCCCTTCCCCACCCTCCCCCCAGCTCAGTACTGTGCAAGGGAAGGGAGGGCTCTCCAGCGCCCCCCCAGCTTCTAGCCTGAGCCATTGCAGGTATATGCCTGAATTTCCTCAATCCAGAGAGAATGTCTGTACAGTTACAAACTGGTTCAGCTTAGCCAGGTTAGACTAACCTGCAAAGGTTGAATCAATTCAGGCTCAGGCTTTTTAAACATCTTTCCCTAGCCCAGACTCCTGCTGCAGCTTTGCCCTTTGCCCAGGCTCATCACCCTACTTCCTCTTGGTCCCCCAACTCCTTCATAAATCAGTAGCTTCCAGCCTTGCTTTCTTTTTCCTGAACTTTTGGTTCTCATACAGACACTTTAGCTTTCAGTCTTGCTCAAACTGTTGCTACAGGATGCCTAAGCCCTGACTCTTGACAAAGGTTGCTTATGGCCAGGAGCCAAAGGCTTCAGGGTCTGGGTGGCTGGAGCTATTTTGTCATGATACTCTCTGCACAGTTTCCCCAGTGCTTTTCAGTGGTGAGCAGCAGTTAAAGCAATAAGTATCACATCCACATCAGTCAGTGACCTTCTTGGACTTGTGGAGAGCATATCTATTTTCAAAGACAAGGTTTTTGGTAAAATGTTGAAGGATTTCAGTTCCCCAATTTTTCAAATTTTTTGATTTTCCAGTTGGAATGAAAAATGTCCCCAAAACTGTAAAATTATAAAAAGAACAAAAATTCCATTTCCCAGCCAGCTCTGCATTAGGATGCATATATCCCTTTTACACATTTTGTTAAAGCCCCATAGAAGCCCATGATTTGTATGGATTTAAGGATTATTAATAATGTCAGCACAGAATTAGAGCATTTGAAAGGTCACGTGTGGTCACAGTGAAGTCAATTTATCTGCAAGCTCATCTTTAAGAAGTGCTGGATCAGCGCTTATGTCTAAATCTCTGGATCCCTGCTTTAAAAAAAAAAACATTTTTAGCAAAGGGCATTCAAAATGAGATAATATGTACATGGTTATGGTTATTGATGCTTAAAACTCCATTCAGGTTCCTTCTCAGGCTCCGAAGGCCTGATCCTTGTTCTACTGGCTATAATGGCAAAACCTCCTCTGATACAAATGAGGCAGTACTGACCCATGAATGATAACTCATAAGCCATATTTAATGTACTCCATTTCCTGATCTTAATTATTTTTTCTTTACTTTATCAAATTTCATACTTTATTTTGAACAATGCAAAACTAGTCACTTAATTTAGATGGCTACTGGTGTCAACAGGGATGTCAGACAACACCTAGGGCTAGATCCTTGTCCACCTATAATGCTACATTTAAGCCTATTCCATCCTGCTCAAATCCTGAAAAAACATTGGCATTTATATTTCTGGAACAGGCCTTCATCTTAGCCTTATATGCCTAAGTCACAGAAGGAGTGCCCAAATTCACGTGATTGAGGCATTTGTCATATAAGCGGAAGATTTGGGTTTAAGTCTCCACTAAGCCAAAGGGGTTTGAATCCTCATTTCCCACTTAGCAGAACGGTGACCCAACAGAGACCGACACTATTGGGAAAAGAGGGTGACTTCTTCCTCTATGCTGTATTTTCTGCAGGTTATTCCCAGCTCAATGCCAATAAAGCTATCTATTGACAGGATGGGAGAGAGAAACACCTTCCTGAACACAACAGAACTGCTCTCCTAAGGCAAGGCACTCATACTTTGGCCAAGCGGTAAAGGTTTAAGTGTCTAGTAGACAGAATAGACCCTGGCTGTAGAGTTTGCAAGTGTAGCATCAGCGATTACCAAATCTCTGGATCCTTGCTTTTGTTGTATATGAATCTGGTAGGGCTAAAACAATCCTTGCACCTTTCAAGGTTCCTCTGTTGACGAGGCTCCTCTGTTGAAAGCAGTACAAGGATTGTTTTTAGCCCTACAAGATTCATATACAACACTTTAAAACAAGGTAACCATTTTAAATATCACATTTAAAAAAATAGATAAAGTGAACATTGTTATGATTATTAATACTTAATCCTCCATTCGAGTTCCTAAGTCAACCTACCTCTGCTACCACTGAAGTCAAACTTCCATGGACTTCACTAATTTCAGAGCTTGGCCAATGCTGAGAACTTTATGAAAATGCTACACTTTACTGTCAGCTAACTACTCTTCTGGCAGGTGTCCCACTTCAACACAACTGCAGTGCTCCAGTTTAATTCAGGAGTGAAAGGGGTTCCTCTATTAGCCTATCTGCCTGCCTCTATTTTGAATTGACATAGTACAAATTTTTTATTTATACAGATTTGAGCAGGTTTGACAATAGGATAGCAAAAGTGCATTCACCCCTATGTGCTATAACTTCTAGCATTGCTAGCACTAGTGGAACTGCACTGGTTTTCTAAAGCTCTCTTTTCATAGCAGACACAATATAGAAGGCTGATCATCTGCTCTCAGTTATATTGGTGCAAAGCCACACAAACTCCAGGCCCAAGATATACCCTGACTAAAATATACCCCATCATAACTTTACTATGGATTAAAGGACTCTTGGGATTTGCCCAGGAGATGGAGAAAAAATCCTTACTGCCTGGAGCTTACAGTGACCACTGATTCTCATGGTAGCTCTAGAACAGAGGTGTGCAATTAATTCAGGAGAGGGCCGCTTACTGAGTTTTGGTAAGCCATCGAGGGCCGCATGACAGACAGCTGGGGCAGATAAATATTAATTTTCTAAAGTTTTTAGGGGTCCCATAGGCCAGATAGAATGGCCTGGCGGGCCGCATCTGGCCTACGGGTCGCGTTTTGCCCACCCCTCCTCTAGAACCACTCCTACTCCTATGGAAAACTTTGTTGAGTCTGTGTCTGCTCATTTCTTACAAGGGAAGAAGTAATCAGCTGCAAAAATCCATACACATCCTGACTGCTCAGAACCAAGGACAACCATTGTGAATAATATGGCCCTGATGCTGTATCCAGTAAAGCTTCAAGATTATATTAATCCTGCTATTAGGAAAACAGACCCATTCTATGCTGCCCTTTAAGCTAAAATACCTAGAGATTTCACTTAAGAGTGCATTAAACTCAAGCTTCAGAGCTTCCATTGGAGCCAGGAAGACATTTTCCCTACCATCATCTTGTATGCTTTATTGGGTTTAGGAGGTGGATTATTCACAAGGGATACTGGCCACAGTAGAGACAGCCTTTTAGGTGCCTGGATGGTGTGTTGTGCTCAGGGTTAATCTGATCACCAGCTTAGAATAAGGAAGGGATACTTCCCCTCAAGTTGCACTGGCAAGGAGTTTTCAGGGTATTTATCTTTTCTCTGCAGCACAGCCCACTTCCTAAGATCCTCCTCCTAATAACTTCCCGGTCATTGCAGGTGTCACTGGCCACATCCTTGCACTGTTCTCTTTTTCTGACATGATGTAGGTTTTTTGAGACTCCATTTTGGAGATTTTGTACTCTAAAGCTCCTGGGTTGGATATGAGATGTTAGAGGGTAGTTAGTAGTTGAGGCACATGGGAAGTACCATAAATGATTCCTGTTGACCTCTTTTGAACCAAACATCTATTGCATTGCCAGTTTGCAATCACAGGGTGCTGGATTTAAAGACCAAGGCATTTCCTTCAGCCTTATGTTCCATTAACTACTTACTTTTTTCAGCTCCCAGAGAGAGCGAGAGAGAGAGAGAGAGAATAAAATGAATACGAATACAGGAAAGGAAGTGTGGGATTGTATAAGAAAATTTGAATAAATGGAACAAACATAGAAGGGGGGAAATGAATCACTCTTGATCCCTTCTTAAAAAAAATATGAGAATACAATCTAATTCAAAAGTTAATTTATTTAAAAATGAAGGTGGTAAGATAACCCAGGGAAGAAATATAACAAATTGGTCCGGTGATAAGTTGATGATGAGCATGGAAGTGGCTTCCTTTCTAATGTCAAAGACTAAAGAGGATAAAGCAAACTTAAGGCTGTTATTTCAAACTGCTTGTTGGTTGCCAGTCCTACTACTGTAATATTCTACTACTTTGGCCCTTTATATTTAGAACTACAGTGAAAATTAGTCACTTTGAAATAGACTTACACCGGGTAACCCAAGGCACTGATAATTTCTCTGAAATACAGATCTCTTTCATTAGATCATTGATGCATATTTTACCTCATTAATATTTTATGGCTGTTTGCCAAAATGAATGGGAGTTTCAGTTTTCTAAGGGATAGTTTTATCCACATTATAAAAATCTCCGATTACAAACACTCATGGTCTCATACTGGAGGTGGTCCATACAAATCATTAGCTTGAGTGGGAATTTAAGTATGGGTTTTGCTGAATGCAAATCAAAATACCCATCTCACAGAGAACTTCCACTATTTCAACAACTGAGATCTTTCACCCCATTTTCCTCTTGTCAAATACTTGCTATTATCATTTGGAAGGAAAATCCCCAACCAGCTCAAAACAGTGTAATGAGGGAGGGAGAAGATAGCCAATTTTTGTGGTCTGCCCAGAGGGAAGATACCTGATTCTTGTAATGTCTGAAGGTGAGCAGCCAAAGGCAAAACAAGACCTGCTGGCAGGATGCTGACTTTTGCAAACTGCTGACTGGCTATGCCAATTTTTAATGGTGCAGGTAAAACACCACTGGGATGATTCCCTAGAAAAAGTAACTAACACCTTACAATTTGGTGGCATGAGCCTGAACTTTCTGCCTTTCTGAAAGATTTGTATTAGTTCAGCTATAAAATTGCCAAGTGCCATACCGGTCTTCACGGAGAAAAACCACTGCAGAAATTTCTGGGTAAAATGCCATGGCAGGATGTCAGACGAGATGGTCAGAGCATTAACTTCTGGCTTTAAAATTGATGCGGACTGTATCCTTGATGTGCACCTGCTTTGACCAAGTAACTGTATCCATTTACCACTGTGACCCTCTCCCCAGGGCTGTTACTGTTTTGTTTGCCCCCCCATTGTGCTGTCTGAAATTAGATTGTAAGGAGCCTTCTGAGCAGGGACAATGTGTACTATGAGGTACCTGGATATTAATAGACAGCCGAGACACCTATGATATTAGGCAAGTGCAGTTGTTCCTCTCCAAGCTGCAGCCACTCCACAGGTTTATGAATCTGCTAGTGGGCTTAGAGGTTGGGCCTGCCAAAGCATAATCAAGTGCATTGCCTTGCTCAGTTTAAAGGGAGTAGCCACACAGATAAAGCGACTTGCATAGGAAAGTATCGTGGCTTTAGAGCCTGCCTAGAAGTGGCTCAGTCTTGTCAAGGCTCAACTGCCCATACCTGACCTGGCTCCATCTTTGAGAGACACAAACTGTTTTGCAGGCTCTGAGAATATTTAACAAAGCAGGCTCCACACAAAATGCAGTGACACCTACCGCTTTCTTTTAAAACACAGGAAGAAGAGGTAGAAGTTTCTACAGTGATTTAGCAGTTACAGCACCTGTATAAACTGTAGGAAATCAGGATTAAATTTTCACATCTACTCAGGAAAGCAACCGATTCACAATGCCATAAGCTGCAGGGAGTGGGTGGCAGCGAGAGAGCTGAAGAGAGGATCGCTCTCCATGCCTCGTTTTGAAGCCATGCAAAAAAAGAATTCAAGTTTAATGGTAACAGAGGACAGGAACATCAGACTTTAGCCTGTAATTTGGGCACCCATTTGAGTTCTCTTGCTCCTAGGACCATTTCTGTATTTTATGTGGAAGTCACTGGGTAAAGTCCTCCAATGATACTCCATCTCTAGCACAAGAAATTTCATAGATTTCATAGACATCAGGGCT
>NW_017728949.1:63840988-63879919 GCF_001723895.1 Crocodylus porosus | reverse complement strand
CCACTCCAGAGCCTACCTGTGTTTTTGATGCCTAAGTGATGTACCATGCAACAGCTAAGTGATGTACCATGCAACAGCTAAAGCAGGAGACAGGGAAGTGTGCCGCTCTCCATGAGAGCACATGAGGCGTGCTCAGCCTGTGGACCAGATGTGCCCTACAGAGTCGTGCGATCCAACCTGCAGGCTCCCTGCAGCTCCGGTGCCAGGTGAGCAGAGGCAGCATGGACTGCCGCTCCCCAGCTTCCACATTTAGGACCTGTGGGGAGCCCTGTAGGTGGATAGCATGGGCCTGCACTTTAGATTGGGCGTCAGGGCTGGGGCAGTGCAGGGCGAATTCCAGGCAGTGCAAAGCCAGATCCTTGCAGCACAGGTCCCAACCCCTCAGGCTTACCCCACATGGGATCCAGCCCGCGGGTTGGCCCCTCACCACCCATTCAGCCCACAGGGCCAGTAAAGCACTCTCTGAGGAGACAAGACACGGCAGTTTGACTCTCCTCAGACAGAGAGGGAACTGAACTTACTGCCCACATCCTGGGAAACAGCCCTAACCACTGGGCTACTGCATAAATGGTGACACTCTTGCAGTGGTGGACATTTGTTGCCCTAATGACTTGAACCTTCCTGTTCATTGAACCTGGTGATCACTACAACTCCACCCCCATGCAAATGACACCAACCTATCTTGAGACATTGTGGGGCTGTGGCTCCTGAATTGATGGAGACACTTTCCTGTCACCCTAAGGCAATTAGTTATTTATACTACTGAGTCGGGGCACCAGGCAACAAAGCTTTTTGATGCATGCAGTGCTGCATTACAGCAGCTAGCCTACTTCCAGGTCAAGAGCAGCGTGGCACACCTAGTGCCGCCTGGCACCAGACTTGATAGTACAGATCTACTTAAGCCCAGGGAGAGACAGGGCTTAAGAGAGACCCTGGTTCACAGAGTTTTCTCACTGGCTGGACTAGGCAGCTCCTTGCCCTGTGTGCTTACCTATAGCAACAACCCTCTCAGCATGCTGGTTTTTGTGAATCCCAGTTATGAAGCACCTCAAATGTCCAAAAAATTATATAGGTAGTTAAAGTTCTTTAACTCCAGGCTCTGATTCCAAGGCAGGGACCCCGCCCCTAAAAATTAAGTACTGCTCAGCACTGTAACGCAGGTTAAGACTGGTTTTGGATCCTGCCCTTTTGTGTTTTCACTATACAGCAGGGGCCCATATTGTTAGTGCCGAAGGGCTTGAGTTGCAACCTCAGTGATGGTATTAACACAACATTTCGCTTTCAGTAAGTGTTTTCAAGGGAAGAGATCAAACTACGCATCAGAGTTTCTAGCTCAAATTGAGTGTGCTTTTCTACCAACTTAACTGCTAACTTTCAGCCTCAAATGAGATTTTATACGCTGTTCATACAACCCTGTCTAAAAACAGACACTTATCATAGAACTGCTGTTAGACTCTTAATGATACATTACATGTTAATGGTCTTAAAATTCCTAACTTGCGATCTGGTTTTTTTTTTCCCAGGAAATAATGCAACGTGCCCACTAATACAGTCATTGCACTGTGAAAGGATTCCAGGGTATTTCCATTTAAATGCATTACCCAAGGGTAGTTCACCTTTCAGTTGCCAGTAAAAATCTGGCTATCTTCATAAAATAGTTGCCACAAGGAATTTGACGAGAGTTGAACTCTCTCTTTAATGAGATTTTAATGAGCTAGCCAATGAAGACAGCAGAATTACACCAGGGATTCATTTTTTTTTCCTTTATAGCCACCACAGCATCATAATGAACCAAATTCATCTCTGGTGCAACTCCACAGACTATCATCATTGTTTGGGGTTTACAGCAAGGATGAATTAGGCCCACTTCCTTTTGTCATAGGCCCATTATGTAAATAGCAGGTACATCTTCACATTTCTCTCTCAACAACGGAATTTGTTGGCAATTGCAAATCCTGAATGGCAGGCAAATGGATAGATGGCTTCTTCCAGGCTTTGTGTTTAGTTACTGCCTGTTTGCAGAACAATAGCAAATTTTTGTTGCAGTTTCCTTTTTCTGTAAAGCTCTGCACCTTGCAGCACAGAACTGTGTTGTACATTTTTTACCTTCAGGACTTTACTATGTTGTCTGCAGGGATCAGGGAGAAATTTCTTCTCCCAGGGCTGGATTTTATTTTCTTCTTCCACCAACCTATCAGATTGGCAACAGTTTGACAAGGAAAACCATGTTTAATGCGTTTCATTTGACTCCATGATGTCTGAGAGCACTATTGATGTCCCTTTTCTTCTGGAACATAATCAAAATCTTAAAATTAAGACTGGTATCAAATGTTTCAGCCTACAAAAAGTAAACATAATTATTTTCTTCTTTATCCCTGTCCTTTTGATACAGCTCATTCCCTTAGCTGTATTTACCAAGTCAATGTAAATAACCGAGTGACTGATAAAGGAAATGGGCAGAACTACAACCTTGTTTTTGATGAATTTTTATGCAAATATACAAAATTCAAACATATAATCCTTATGTATAAAACAATGTGACATTGTCCTTGGGAAACTTTGTATAAGCATGCACACACACAGATAGCTTTGTTCCATTTCAGATAACAAAGTTTTCTCTTCCTTGAAATCTGGGTATAATGAGTAAGAATGAAACACTGAATGCAGACTTCCTTTCTGAAACAGAAATGTACTCATGTTTTCCTAAGGAAGTTTTCCTCTTCAGATGACCTGTTGATAACTCGCCACAGGGCTGACCATGTCAAAAGCATGGATATCAACACAGATAGACGCAAAAAGTACCATCATGCACATTCCAGACATAATTTGCAATTGCAAACTCATTAACAGAAAATGGATCTGAAAATACTGAAAACACCAGGCTCTGGGTTTGCGAAGTGTAAAGATATAAAATACATCTGTACAGGCTCCATTTGGATATTTTTTTTGGTTTGAATACACAGGTAAAAAAAAATCTGCCGCCTCCTGCTGTTTTATTTGAATTGAGCTTGACATATTTGTCCAAGTAGCCCCAGTTACTCAGACATCAGATCTTTTCAGAGACAGCAATGACTATATTTGCTGAAAATAAGATACAAAGATGGGTGTCCTCTTCTGTACCATTGATACTGATTTTGAAGTTGTAGTATATCTGATAGTCTCCTTTTGTGGCCTAACATGTTGCTTGACTAAGAAGAAGGGAGCTTTGCTATAGCCCTCAGAGCCCAGATCAGCAAAGCACAGAAGCATGTTTTAATTAAGCATGTGCTTAAGTTCCATTAAATCAATGGGATTTAAGCCTGTAGTTCAGCTTGAATAGGGCTGGTTTACTGATCTGGGGCTGAAGGAGGAGGTAGAGTCTAGAGTAAGGGAGGGCAAAGTCTGGCCCACGCAGACTATTTCCCAGCAGCCCCTGCTCACATCACTGGAGCCAGTTTCCATGGAGACCACAGCAACAGCAGTGCCGTGACAGTGTGGGGTTTCCATGGAGACCAGCCCCAGCAACACTGGCGGGGCGTGAAGCTGGGCAGAGAGCTGGTTCGGGGCTCGGATCCTGCAGCGGCTACAACATGATCCAGAACCAGCACAGAGCTGCGACCCTCTGCCTGCGTGCCTCAGGCAGGAGTGTGCGGGCAATGGATCGCAGCTCTGCCCCAGCTCCAGACCACTCTGTCACCACTGCAAGATCCTAGCCTCACTCAGCCATGCGCCCTGCTAGCGTGGCTGGGGTTGGTTTCCATGGAAACCATCGCATTATCATGGAACCACTGCTGCTGGGGTCTCCGTGGAAACCAGTCACAGCGATGCAGGCAGGGTGGGGCTCCTGGGAAATGGAGTCAGGCCACTGGCCGGATCTGCCATTTTGCCCACCCCAGTCTAGAACAGCGGTTCTCAACCTTTTTCATATCAGGACTCATTTGTTCAAGTAGAAAACAGTCCCCTGGCCCTCACGGTGCCCCTCACTCCCAATCCACAACCCCCAGCTGTCCAGCCGTACTGGTGCCCCTCGCTCCTGACCCACTGCCCCCTTGCCTTGAGGCCCCAGCCCCCCAGTGTGTGGGGCATGGGGTGGGTATGTGGAGCAGGGAGGTGTGGGGCATGGGAGGGCATGCATCACCCCAGATTTGTGCATGCACAGCAGGCAGAGGGCTGCAGCCTAGCTGAAGCAACATGGGCAGGAGCTGCCTCCATGGCCCAGCAGGCAGGACCCAGCATGGGAGGGCAGAGCAGAGCAGTGAGACTCATTGCTGCCACTGCTGTAGGAACCCCCATACCATTCATGCTGCCAGCAGTGTAAGCAATAATGGATGCGGGGCGCTGCCCTCACCTTCTCCCAACACCAGCTACTCACGTACTGGGGCTGCAGCTCTACCTTGCTGCCATGGCCCAGCCACCACTGCCACTCCCCTCAGGCCATGGCTCTGCCCTGGAGAGGAGGTGGGGTGGTGGGTGGTGTCACCTGTGCCCCGTGCCCTCCTGACGCATCATCTATCCATCCTTCTCCCCCCCTGGAATTCTGCCAGTTTACATAGTGAAAACCATGGTTTCCTACATTTTTCTCCTTTAAAAGAGAATCCATTTTAAAAATGTATCAATTTACTTTTTAAAGTATGTTCTCAACCCTTTCATATATTCATGCAATGCTCTTTTGGCTTGCAACCCATGGGTTGAGAAATGCCGGTCTAGAAGACACACTGGAAACACTCTGTGAATGGACAGAGTCTTCTTAATGTTAATCTTTGATCCCTTTCCTCATGCAACTGAAGCTCAAAAATCAGCAACTGTAGGCAATAAATCAATCCAGAAACGTATTCGTCTTCTATGGTCATAAGGAAATTATCCACCAATCCCACCAGTGTTATTTGCCATCCTCTATTAAAGATCAGTTTCCTGGATATGTACATACTGGACATGTCTACACATGCTATTAATAAGATTAAATAAACTCTGGTACAGTTCACGCCCAAGTCTATTGCTCCCAAGCATTGTGTTTGCACGTGGTCCTGGGCACTGCAGCATGTTGAGTTTGCAGCATGGCAAAAAAATCCAACAGGTCAGCCTGCCTGCCTGGAGCCACTCTGACCTGGCTCAATGTGATGCAGAGGAGCTGGTTGGGACATGAGGGTGCTCCAGTGTAGGGGTTAGCCCAGGCAGGCAGCACCCACACTTAAGCACCTCATGCCCCAGCCAGCCCCATCAGCTTCTATACATGCATTGCTTTGCACTAATGAATGCTGCAGTGGGTAGTGCTTGCATTTACAAATCCTAACCTATGGCAGAGTTGATTAGTTTATCGATGCCTAAGGACCACACATGTAAATGCTGAGACTTTACTACAGAGCTAATTAGGCAGCTCCACAGTAATAGGCTTGTGGACATGCCCACTGTCACTGAGGCTGAACATCTCAAAGCTAAGATTAGTCTGATCCATAACACTTGGCGCAGGTTCTAGACTGTAGCTTGTTAGTAATAACTTGTTTACTTACAATCATGCAAAGCCATTTGACTATGCCAAGCAGCTACATATTCTGTGCTACACAGGTTCTTCACCACAGCATCTGGATGTCTTTAAATAACGTATTAAGTGATGTGACTAATATGTCATACATGGTTTGTTTTCTCTCTCTCTCTTCCACCCTCTCCCCAAGGAGAGAATTGTGTGTGCTCAGTCGAGTTCCTTGCTTTGAACACATGCTCAGTATCAGGTTAGAGAGCTCTCAGATAATCCTTGCTTGGGTCAGAATCCTACTCCCACTGAAGTCGATGAACGTTCTGTCACTTGTTTTCATGGGAATCACAGCTGTAGGGTGTATTTAATAATCAGTCAAAGAGAGCTAACTCAGAAGTCCAATTTGTTTCATGTAAGCTCAAGGTAAGGCTCCTAAACAGCCCTAATTCAACTGACTTCCTTTCTCCTCTTGCAGCAAAAAAGCCGCTGAGATTCAACTGACTTCCCTTCTCCTCCTGCAGCAAAAAAAGTTGTTGGGGTTTTTTTCATACTAATTACACACATAATTGGGAAGGAAATTGAATCATTCTGATCAGTGACAGAGAAATAACAATACATGATATGGTATTTGTGTAGTATAGATATGCAAGTACAAGAGCCAGGAGCAAACAAGGGTGAAACATGTGTGTTGTTGATTTTCATTCATGCTCAAAGATCAGTTGCTTTAATTAGGCACTGAAAGCTGGGGGATAGATTTGGGAGAATTCAAGTGGTCAGTGAAAGCTTTCTTTAGCTGAGAATCAGAACCACAATCAGAAACAAGGAACAACAACGAGACGTCAAAAAAACTCCCCCAATCTGAGCTTAACCCAGCGCTGTCATGTATGCTACTTATCTTAGAGAACTTTAGTGCAAAAGGCCCATCACAAGAAAAACAGTGCCAGAGATTTTTTTTTTAAAAGATGCCCGTCTCTTACACAGTGGGCACATCTACATGTGCATTAATGCGCAGTAGTTACTACACCTTTAGTTTAGTACCTGTAATACTAAATAGGTCATAAACAGGTACTAAACTGAAGGTGCAGTAAACCAGAGCTACCATGCAGTAGCACCAGCACATGCATTCTAGGTGACACTAATGCACAGTAGACTAATTCTACTGCACATTAGCATAGTTTTTGCCTATCGCGCTAATGCACAGTAGATTAAATCTACTGTTTCATGTGGTACCCAGTATGTTTTATCCAACATTTTACAAGTGAGGGTCAGAACTCTTGCTCCCATTATACAGACAGAGACACCAACAGGACACTGTATTGCCCATAGGTGATTAGGCCAGTGGTTCTCAACCTTTCTAGCCTCAAGGCACCCCTCCATAACTTTTCTGAATTCAGATCTCTCTCTGATTTTTCAAATGGGGTGCCATGAAATTCAGAAGAGATACAGAGAGGGGGCCTCAAAGATAAAAATAAAGTTGAAAATTACTCACCTAGCTGGTGCCACTTAAGAGTGGCAGGGGCAAGGCATCACTCTGCTGTGCCCTGCTCTTTCCACTGTCTTTCCCCTCCCAACCCCTGGCCTGTACTTCAAGAAGGAAGGGCAGCCCCTGCTGCTCTGGCTACTCCTGCAGGGTCTCAAACTCTGTCTGCCACCCTCACTGCATCTCCTGCCAGCCCCAGAAGCATGGAAGGAGTGGAGGGGATGAGCCAGGCTCCATCTGTACATCCGTCTGACCGCCTGCTTGCAGCAGAGTATGCTGCTGGGACTATGGTGGGGGGTGGGCAGGACAGGGGCTGCCTGGAGATGGGGGAAGGCAGCAGCAGTGTTGACAGCCCCAAGGGGAGCAGCCGCAGGTGCTGCTAAAGTAACTGGTGTAGGCTCAGGGAGTCAGGCAGGGGAGGAGAGCAAGGGGATCTCACTGCACAAGTCCATTGCTCTTTGGGCATCACTAGGAGAGACAATTCTAGAAATCAGTGCACATTTTGAAAGAACCACACTAGTAGCCCCTCCACATCCATATTCCCCTTGCATAGGTATCTACATCTGTGTACAGCCGGTTTAAAATCATTATCAGGTTCACTACATAGGGTACCAAGCAATGCTAAATCAAACCCTGCATTTTGCAAGCAGCCAATTTACAGTTCTTCCCCCGAGTACCAGTTAAAAGGCAATTGCGCTGAGGTTAACAGTTTGTGGACAGGGGGCTTGGTAGTGCCTTTACACTCTTACAGATATGGTCTTTTCCAATTTTCTGTAATTTGTTAAGAAAGAAAAATAAAATCAAAAGCTCAGAGATATATTTAGTTTAAACCACCCTAAACCAGTTCTTCAATATTGGGCTTTCCCCCTCCTGCACACAAAATACATTGTCTAAATTGGCACAGGGACTCTATTGGGGGTGATTTATTGCTATGATTTATCGAACTGAGCAATGACAGAGCTCCCGCCTGACAAGTTTTCGTTTCCTCATGGCAAGTAATTAGCCTTCATATTGCCAAAGGGCTCTTCAGCTGCCCTGTCAATGCTATTCCAACCTAATGAAAAAACACCATCTTATCACAGTGAGACATTTACATTATTCACATCCTCCTTTCCACTGGTTTCTCTCTCACTCCTGACTGTTTTTGCTTTGGAGGGGTGCACCTACTGTAACAGAAAATATAAAAATATATTGCCTGAGAAAGTATGGGTACTGCTCAGAATCAACTTTGTCATAGTGATGGACTGGAGCAATGCTCTCCGACATTCCTCGTGCAATGATTTCAGACAATGTATGAAGACGAAGTTCACAGAACAATGACACACACATATTTTCACCTATATATTTAGTTTCTAGCCTACACACAGCTAGATTTTGGCTTTCAACAGACTTGAGTAAAGGGTAACGCTATAACCCCACAGTCACCCAACTCAAAGACATGCCTCTGAGTCACAATTGTTCCCCTGTTTCCTCTTTGCTCCTGGGATGTAGTAATGTATTGTTGATGTATCTCAGCAGCAAATTCTTACCCCTGCCTAACTGGCATAGTTACTCTAGCCAGTTAGTGAAAAGTGTACCCGTATCTCCACCCATTCTCCCATGGTTTGATGGAAGAAGCAAGTGGGTCAACATCTGTCAAAGAAGCAAGTGGGTCAACATCTTTGCTCATGCTTAGAGGTCCGAACTGGAACCAGAGTTCAGAGAGCCATTGGAGCTTTAACGAAAGCTCTTACATCTGTGTATGGGTTTCTCTTACAGTTTGCAATCTAGACCACAATGATGAGAGATGGAAGAGAGTTCATTAGAAGAGAGTTCTGTTATCTACAGAGGCATAAAAGGGAATTTTTGCACCCTGGGAGACAGCAGGAGCAGCAGGGACGATGGCAGCAGTGCTGCTGGTAACAGTAGTGCCCGTCATTCTTGTGCCACTTCACTGGCATTCAGAGCTGGTACCCTACTTTGCCCACCTTGGTTATATTCCTGGTCGTCTGGTCTATCACCTCAAAACTGTTCTGATTTGCTTCATAGAAAATCAGAGAGAAGTTTGGCTGGAAGGGACCTCCAGAGGTCATCTAGTCTAATCCCCTGCCTCAGGCAGGGTCATCCTTATCCAAACCATCCGATACAATCATTAATCTTAACTCTTCATAAAACTACCATCAACCCTGACACAACACAAGACATAACACCCTAACCTGTCACAAGTAAAGCAGGGGAACCATGACCGCCAGCACCCTGATCCTATAAATGGTTAGATCAAGGGATCCCAGGTAGAGGGTGGTGACTACAGCTAGAGGCTCCCACCCCCACCAAGCACATACCAATTTGACCACTAGGTAAAATTCCTTCCTGACCCTAAATATGGTGATCGGTCTGACCCTGAGTGGAGGGGAAAGACCCTCTAGCCAGGAACCTCCAACTTTTGTCCCTACAATACATTTTCTTTTCCACTCTAGTTTAAATTTCCCAGTGGAGTCATCTAAATTGTAATGCATCTCACCTTCATAGATTATGTCTACACTGCAATCAGAGATGTAGCACAAGGGGGTAGGAGAAGTAACTATAATGTAGCTCGCTCCGAACCAACAGCAGCAAAACTGTAGCAGTGAGGGCTTCATTCAGGGTTGAACAAGACAGTCCAGGTCCCTGGATCAGTACTGAGTAACTAGGTCAGGAAAGCTGTGTTACTCAATTTAGACTGGTGAGCAACACAATCAAAATGCACATACTTTATGATACATTGCCATTGATTGGCAATTCATGTTGGATTCTTTCTAAGCTTTTGAGAATTATGCCGATTCTCCTTGACATTTAAATTGACTCTCCTCCGATTAGATTCTGGCCATCAAAGCATTTTCAACATCTACTTTCTTTGTTCCTCCACCTCCCCAAATTGCAGCGAGCAAGTATAAAAATTCTGTTCACACTAGTTAGTGTTCTTCAGATAAGAAACTCAGTGTCTTATCCATAGAAAAATGAATTTCTTGTATTCATTCTGAGTTCCGGCTGCCTTAAAAAAAAAAAGATGTGCAAGGTAAAACATTATGGGCTTTCACAGGAGGAAGCAGAGCCCCATTACACAGATATTGCACCAACCCTCCCCAGTCTATTCAGAAGTTAAACAAAATACAGATTCCACGTGGTACTCCTAACCTGTTGGCATGCTGCTGAATAGGCAGCAGACAATTGCAATGTGCCACCAATAAAGAGAAAAGAGGAAATTAATCCAGCTGGAAAGCTGGCACTTGACAAAAATATTGGTCTAGAAAAAAGGCAGTTGTTTTCGCTGATGACATCCCACTGCTTCCCCTCTCAAAGAAGTGGAGTATTTAGTGCAATTATTCTTAACCGGGATACCGGAGCACCCTGGGGTGTTGCCAGATCCTTTGAAGGGTGCCATAAGGTATATAGAGATAAGAAAGGTCTAAGGAGAAAAGTAGATAATCTAAGGAGATAAATGCAGGCTTAAGCTTGTTCCTGTCTGAACAATCCCCCCACCCTCACTGCCCAAACCCTGTGCAAGGAGGTAAGCGCTGTGATATATAACTTCTTTTCGGAAATTGGTGCTGCTCAATTCACAACAGTTATGGGAGGCTGCCACAAGGCCAAGGAGGGCTGCCTTGAACTGAAAAAGGTTGAGAACCGCTGATTTAGCATGAGCAATTTAAACGATGACAGGCAAATAAAAGTCACTAATAAGACTGTAGCCCAGGTACACCTGGGGGGGTCTGCCTGTCCTCCGATGACAGTGGTGGTGGTCAGGCAGGGTGCTGAGGAACTCCTTTGGGAGGTACCCCCAGCACTTCAGCAAAGCAAGCTCCATCGTGTCCTTCTCCTGATGGGTTTCTCATGGGGAGATCACAGAGAGCTCAAACGGCCTCTGGCTGCAGCACTTCTGGGGCCTGAGCAGCAGTCATCTGGGACAAGGCGTCAGCATCAACATTTTTATGTCCAGCCCAGTAGTGGAGGCTGAATGAAAAGTCTGCTAAAGCAGCAACCCATCGATGCCCGGTGGCATCCAGCTTGGCACTGGTCAGAATGTACATTAATGGGTTACTCTCGGTCCACACTTGAAATGTCCCATACAAATAGCCCCAGAACTTTTCAGTAATGGCCCACTGAAGGACAAAAGCCTCTAATTTATGCACCGGATATTGAGTTTCACTGGGCGCGAGGTTCCATTTGGCAAATGCCACAGGGCGTCTTTGCCCCTCATGTACTTGGTAAAGCACTGTCCCCAGGCCAGATAAGCTGGCATCAGTGTAAAGGACAAAGGGTCTATTAGGATATGGATAGGCCAATGCAGGGGCATTAGTGAGATGCCTCATAAGCTCTCGGAAATGTGCCCCACATATTTTACAGATGCCTGGCAGAACTGGCACTTGTCAATAGCCTTCCTTCCCAGCAGGGACGGGAGCTTCCCAGAAAAAGTCCTGAGCCTCGTATATGCAGCTCTGTCATTGGAAGAGTCAGTCACTTCCCTAAGCACCTGCTTAACGACGTTTACCCAGTCTGCTGGAGCAGTTGCTCCTGGTGCCCCGGTGGTCCCTGCTCCCTCAGAGCCCTGGGCACCGTCAGGGTTCGACATGATGCTCTATAGAGAGGCGCAGCACCAATAACAATGTTTAATCTGCCACCAGGATCCTGGAGGAGCCCCCAAAACGCAGCCCAGGTACACCCGGGGGGGTGCCCTGTCCTCAGATGACAGTGGTGGTGGTTAGGCAGGGTCAGCTGAGGAAGGGGTCAGCTACTAGAGCAGCTTCCTCCCCTCTCCCTGGAGTTAGGCTGAAACCAAATACTTAACTATGTACAATTTATTTAATATTTACAAGGCATAACATATAATACTATATATAATATTCCACAATTCACCTATAATACCCAAATATGAACCAAATAACTTACAACCTATACAAGACAATTAACACGTAGGGATATTAACCTATATAAGCCAAGTAACTTAACCATAATATTTCTTTAAACCTTCACAAATAGCAATACCAATATACACACTGAGACGTTAAAACACTTAAACCATCTAAACCCCCTTACAAATACCCCTAGTTATACAGCCCTTAACACAACCAGCTCAAAATAGGGATTGCACTCAGCCCCTCCCTGAGGGGGTTCCCTGAAGCACCTCCCCTTTAGGGCCCTGGGATGTGGACACGCCCCTCCCACAATGGGGGGAGGAGGCGGTAGACCCTCCTCACCCATGTCAGCCTCCCCTGCAGGGCCCACTCCCCCAGTAACTCACCCTTCCTCACCGGAGAAGTCAAGGCTCATCCCGTGGTGGCCCAGAGCCTCTCCCCAGCGGTGCCTTCAGCTCTCCTCAATGGCCTGACACCCCACACTGGGCACCCAGGGCTCTCTCTCTCTCATGGGAGCCAAGCCCTCGCAGGCTCCGACTCCCCGGTCTCACACTGTGGGTTCTCCCCTTTCCTGGGCCCTGCTTTGGGCACCAGGGCTCTTTTGGTGAAAAGTGGAGCTTTACTGCAGGGCTCCAGTCCCTCAGCCTGGGGCCAGAGCTAACATAAACAGCTGCAAGCTGCCTCCAAGGCAGTTCTCCGTGTATTGATCTGCATACCAAGTGAGGCCTGAGCAGCTGCGAGCTGCTCCCAGGGCCAGCTCTCCATGTGCTGATCTGCACACCAACTGCCCAGCTGCTTTCTGGGTTTACAGGTTCGAGCTACCTCAAGTGGCTCCTAGAGCCTGATCCTTGCGCACCGCTGAAGCTCAAGCGGGGTCCCGAGGATGGCCATCTCTGGAGCGCCCCTCTCCTCACCGTCCCTCGTCATCTCTCCCCAGCCTGCTGAGCGTGCTCCCTTTTTCTACCCTTCAGGGGCTCCACCCCTGAAGTCCTGGAGGCCTGGCTGGGGCAGTTCTGATTCAGGTCCAGCTGCTCCTTGCCCCCTCCCTTTAGAAAAGGGCAGGGCATTGCTTCCCTTGTGCTGCCTCCGGATTGGCGGGTGGGCTTCACCAATCAAACAGCAGACCCTCGATCCTGGGACTCAACCCAAGCTCCGAAAAGGTAAGCCTGCTACAAGATCATGCTGTTTTGACCATGAGCTGTTTGAGCCAGGTCATGACTGACCCTGCATGAGGTTAATGGAAAGCAAAGGCACATCAATGCATGGGAAGCTTAGGAAGTGTGCCCAACCCATTTGATCGCAGCATACACCAAACCCCCCAAATTAGGCTTGCTAGGATCTAAGTATGCACCAAGAAGGGAGAGTCTGAGAGCAGCTCTGGACACACTGCTTCATTTTCAGGCTTAAACACGTGCTGTGTGGGAGCAAGTAGGTAAGGGCTGCCCTAGAAGGACATGACTGGGCTTTCCACAGAAGCAGTGTAGACATGCCCTAGCACCCCTCTGGGGGTTTCTCAGAGGATCTCTCTGCAAGTTGTGAGGCAGAAGGGAAAGAAGGAAGGGCTCAGTGTCCCTTGGTTAATCTTCATGCAGGAAGCTGTATACAGTGGGGAATGGGTGGATCGCTCCCCTCTCCAATGTGCTTGCTGTTACTGCCAGGGGATGGGATTCAGCCACTGGCTAGATTACTCCTCGTACACTACTGTTGTCCACCCCATGGTAAGTTATTGTGGGAGGAAGGAGTGGCAGGGATAGAGGGGAAGGAACTGGGTCTCAAGCTCAGTCGCTTCCTGAAGTTCCTCTTGTGCCAGCATATAGCTACACACAGTTGCTGTCTCTGGGCTATCAAGAGGCTCCATACTGCAGCCCATCAGCAGAAGATTTCAAAGAAAGGGATAATTTAGGCCTGCTGCCTCCCTACCACACAGCCTCCATACCAGATGACTCCTGCTATAAATTCATCACTAAGAGAAGTCAGGCCAGAGCTGGGTTTGGCCTTGTCCCTCTTTGGCGTTTTGCTGGCACGTCATGATCTTTGAGGCACAGACTTCATCTTCCTCTGCATTTGCAAAGCAACACCAGTGACAGCATGTTTAATACTACAGAGTAATAAAACATTGCTTAAGAAGCTCTAGGTAATAACAACATTGCTTTCCTCCTGCCGAGAATCCTAACAAAAATGGACACATTGATTAAACCCGTACAATAAAGATTAAATCTTGTCATTCCACCCGCAAGCAACTAGACAGTTCATCCTGTGTTTGGTTTTCAAGGCAAAGGCTGACAAAGCTAATGCCTCAGGAGATTCTTTTGTCATCGTTTCCTTTCTTATTTCCAAAAAAACTAGGAAAAAAATGTCCCTATGTCAATGTATATAGGCATTTTGAGAGCTGTGTCATGAAGCAGATATCACTTTTAATGCTTAGATCAAAGGCTTCAGATGAATAAGGTTATGGTGACCCAGGAGAATGTGCTGTATTTTCCTCTAATTGCTTTTCTCCCTTTTCCTCATTTCAATCTGCATGTTTAACAATGAAGTTCTACTGAAATTCGAGGCAGGCGGGGCAGAAGAGAAAGGCAGCCAGTTTCAAGCAAACTTGAAAAGACTGCATTACATCCTAAGGTGGGGTTCAGTGGCAACGTCTTCACAAGGAATAACAGTTGGGAGCCAATGGTGCCGTAGCATTTTTAAAACCCAAAATGGCAGCCGCAAGGACAGGGTGGTGCTAGCTTTGCCCAATGCCCTGAATCCTACACACGAAAGTGAGATGAGGCCTGAAAGGTTCAGAAAAGTAGAGGTCTTTCCGGAAGCATAATGACAGCTAGAAAATCCCACTAGGTCCCTCTTCTCCTGCTTTGTCCTATTTATTTTCATTTTTATTTCATTCTTGCCTTAGGTCACTCAACTGAGTTTTTGTATGCCACCTCCCAATTCACTGAGCACCTTCTGGGGAAGCAAGAAGTTCAGTAGCGCGAGAGGCTTTCTAATGGAATTCTTTTCTTTTTTTGCTTCAAATCTATCTTTCTTTGCTTCTATTTTTCTTCCAGGCTCTCTTCAGTAGTCTCCCACTTTCTCTGTTTTATTTATGTTTGTCCCAGGTCTAACTGCTTCCTCTACTGCATTCTTCTTTCCTTTCCTCTCCTCCTCTCCATCCCCCCAGCCCTCCTCCCTTCCCCACCCCACCCCCAACGTCTCAACTCCTCCTTGTTCCCCTAATGACTTGCATCTCTCCATACCACTTCCTTTTCTGGTTACATCCTATTCCTATTATACTTTTAGATATTATTTACATTGCCTCCCTCCACATGTTTTAACTTTCATATAGTCTCCAGCCATCACTAACCTTCTCCTTGGATGTGTCCTTTTACACTGCACTGGAAAAAAAAAAATGAACACCTAAGCTGTATGCAACATCACCTCTAACAGAATCTGTGCCCTTCCTTGCACTAGTGTTCAGCTCACCTGCATGACTACATACAGCTGAATCAAATAAAAAGGGTAGGAGAAAGAGACTTGAGAACCCATAGGTGGGTGCTCAAGTGTGCAGTAGCCCTTCCCATAACACACTTGGTTCTAAGATACTTTGCTTGCAAAAGATCTAGCATTTACAGTATTGTGCTAAGTCTTAATCCATGTAAGGGCTGGACTGAGACAGGTTCTCTTACTGTTCTGCCAAGCATGAATGACATGTGCCCCTGGTGGCTGGGGGGCTATGGCTGCACTGGTGGTGGTGGGAGTGCAGCAGCGGTAAGCTGAAGCTCCCACAGATGCTGCCAGCGCTGTTGGTGGCAGGGGGTGGTGAATGCCGACCAGGGGTCAGTGGCCACCCACAGACACCGCTAGCAGCGTTGGAGGCAGCCAGTGGCAATCGCTGACCACCCGCAGATGCCGCCGGCAGTGTCAGCGGCAAGGTGGGGGATGGTGAGCAGCGTCTGCCTGCAGGCACTGCCAACAGTATTGGTGGCGCCTTTTGATAGGGGTTGCGCCGCCACGCTCAGGGGGTGCACATACACCCCTGCATGTCACCAATACTACCAAGTGAGCAAATATTCCATGTTTCCCAGTTTTCTTGTTTCCATACATTTCCTGTTCTCAGTGTTACATGGACTGGATTGTGGAAGCAAACCTGCAGTTCATGGCGGGGGGGAAACCCCTAATACTTTAATCTGTTAAATTCTAATAATGTTTTTCAACATCCTTGCTATGTTCTTATTTGAAGCTCTGCCAAAAAGCATTCCTTAATGCAAACAGTAAAAAAAAAAAAAAAAAAAGGATTACAAGCAGGATCCAATTTTGTCTTCATAATTAGTGGCTTAGATATCTTTGAGAAGCACGTTCCTTGTATATGCAGTCTGGTGAAGAAGTCTCCCAAAATATAATAGGAGGCAGCTTTTCATTAATGAAGGGCAGATTCTGTTACAAGAGACACACATGGTCCATTCTCCAAGGGGCTTACAATCCAAGTAGAACAGAGAAGTAGTGGATGACAAAACAAACAGCCTTTTCTCATTAGCTGGCCAAATCCAATTCTGGTGGCCTTAGAGCTGAGTGTACCAGATACCTGTCTTCATAGACAGGCACATGAGTGGATCTAGGATTTTGAAAAGTTGGGTGCAGATGGTGCAGTATATCATCCCAAATAACACAATGAATTTTTCCCCAGTCAGAAAGAAATCAGATGCTTTATTAGTAGGCTAGAAGCTTAGGGTTACACTATTACATATAAAAATGAAGCAACAACAAATACAACATTTTGGAATGTGCTCTGATTTGATATTATGTATAAAAACACAACAAACTAGGCCCAAATAATCAAAAGATGCCAGTTATTTAGTTCTGTGGTAATTACAGTTAAATGTACATCTCTTTCAGATTCAAAAGCTAAAACTAGTCTCCTTGAGCATCATGGCAGTGCATCCAATGCTTCACTGAAAGTTATTCCCACACCTGAGTTAATGTTCACTTGACTTGATATTTTTACCTAGAGGGCTATGCAGTAAGAGCTACATTATCAGGAGCAGCTAACAGACAGAAGTATTGCTGAAGAAAGGGTAGCTTGATTGGTGGAACAAAACCATTCAAAAGAAGACAGAATTGTTAACACTAGTGGAACAAAGAATTCAGAAAGAATCAGGTAAGTTATAATGAGCCATGAAGTCAACTGACTCTCTCATTGATGCTTGAATAGAAATGCTACTGCTGCCAGGTACTTGGTTTTAAGCTCTTGGTGGAGGGGAATCAAAAGGGGTGCATCTGCACCATCCCAAATCTGCCCCATGACAGACAAAACACTACATCAAAGAGGTGGAAGGAGCCAGAACTAAAAGTCTAGACCTCTAGTTCCAGAAACACAATAGCTAGTTCTATTAGCTACCATTTAAGTGAGCTAATAGAATTCACTTAAATGGTAGCATCATTGGCTCCTTTAGCCTCTTTAGAGGTCAGCCATTCTAAAGGAGTAGGACTGTAATAATAGATGCTGTGGTGAGCCAGTAGGGGGTTCTTCTGTGCCAAGACACCCACCTCACTGCACCCCACCAAAAACCAGGCTTCGGATGCCTCCCCAGGGGTATCAACTTCTGGCCAACCCCTTTCCGGGAATATACCCACAAGCCTGTGGTACCCACTGCCACCACCTGGGGTCTGGTCTTTGTTCAGGCTCAATGCCCCCTGGGGTACACAGGCCTTATGGACCTTAAGGTTGCTTAACTCACCATGAGAGTTTGGGGTGCTTCCTTTAATCTGAAGCATAAAAGGTAGCCTCCCTTATTAAGCCACGCAACTGGAGCAAAAAGGCTTGCCCCAATACCTCCCAAACATGTATAATAAGGCTTGCTATGATAGATAACTCTAATGATTGGAGAGGGAGCGCTTAGGGAAGGAATGCAAACCAAAAGGAACTTTGAAAAAAACTGCCTTGAGCAAAACAGTATACGAGGCTCATGGGCCTTTGAGTATGAGTCCAGAACACTTAGGTCCAAGTTACTGGCTAGTATTCAGATAAGTTACTCGCAATTCCATCCAGAGGCTGATTGAGCCTGCTCTAGAGGCAGCATGGCTTCCTGGCTGTGTCCCCAAAACATGTCTCTCCTCCTTCCAGGAAGAATGGACCTTATATATCCCTGTCGTGACCTCATCATTATGTTCCTACCACAAACCAGTATCCTCAGACTATGGCTGATGCCAGTTGGTCAGTTTGAAAAATGTCACCAACCTCACATGAGGGTTTAGGGTTACACACAATGCAGGGGAGATCGAGCTCCCCCCATCCCTCAGGAATGTCTCCAGCCTAGGTTGCAGCTCAGTGCTAAATGAAGCAGATGCTTCACAGCAGTGAGGCAGATGGGGTGAGGTGCGATTCCTCCACAGATGCTATTTACACCAAACTAAAAGCATCACTGGTGGCCTTCAGGCATTCATATGACTGAGAACTCAGGAGAATTGCTGATCCTTTTCCTTGAAGCTCATTTGACTAACCCTTGAAGTCCTCACACCAACAGTTCTGCATTCCTCATGGAGAGTGTTTGCGACAAAGTGGAAAAGTGGCCAAGCAAGCTTTTAAGAAAAATGTAATGAAGATATAAAATGGAAGACATAAAACTACCACCAAACAACTACTTACATTAATATATGTAGGCATGTCCTATGTCTTATAAACTGTCTGATGTGCAATCCTGTATATGCATATTGATCTCTAAGCACTTCAATAAAGAATGAAGGTTAAACACTAGGGACAGACATTATACATAAACCAGTCTAAGTGATCATAAACTGGTTTAAACCTGTAACAGAACAGATGTTCAGTGCACATAAATCAGCTTGAAAATGGCTGAAACAGGTTTGAGATAAACCTGGTTGAATGTGGTATCAGACTTAACTGATTTGGGTCAAACCGGTTTGTGCAATGTCTGTCCCAGACGCATTGTTGGTTTAAGTTAAACCAGACTCCCCTACCATCTCGGCATGCTCTCTGGGCTGGGTTCTCTGCTCCACAACAGAGATGGCCCCTCCCCTCTGCTCCCTGGCTGCAGCCCTGGCACAGACTGCAGGTGTCTACCTGGCTTCACCCTGTACCGCCCCCCCTGCCCCGCCACCTTACACAGACACTTCTCAGCATTATCTAGCAGACCACATGCTGGCTATAGTCCATGCTGTGGCACACACGGCAAAGGCAGAATCAACAGGCAGCTGATAATGTCCCTCTGCTTTCTTAATGGGGTGATAAACACCGAGTTAGTGGGGATAAACACTATTCTCAATTCCCTGCTGGGCTGCTCAGGAGTGGAGGGAACCCTTCTCTAATCGGAGCATCCTACCGAGGCCTGGTCACACTTCCCCTCAGCTCAGCACTTTAGAAGGGAAGGGAGGGCTGCTCTAGTGCCCCCAGCTTCTAGCCTTAGCCACTGCAGACATGTGCCTGCATTTCTGGCATGTCTGTACACATTCAGCCTAGCCAGGTTAGACTAACCTGCAAAGATTGAATCAATTCAGGCTCAGGCTTTTTGAATGTCTGTCCCTAGCTAAGGAGAGTTAAAATGATACACTGGAGGGGGAAAGTAGGGGAGGGGGAGGGCAGGGAAGAAGTACATACAGTGTTAGGTCCCAGTCAACATAGCCTCCCCCTCCCAGATGGTTCACATGGCCTGAAAATCTGGCCTATGTTCAAGCAGAAATAATGTCATTACAGAGCCAAGGTCAAAGTTAATGAATAATCTTCAAGCAAAAAGTCACTTGACACAGAATTTTAAAGATTTTTCATATAATTACAGAAATATCACTGGATCTCAGTCACATCTGCTAATTGCAGAGTGGTTACCCATGCATTCCAAGGACATTACCACCTCAGGTACAAATCATAACCTAGAGAGAGGATATGAAAGTTCAGGTACTGAATCACAATTACCTATTCGAATGAAATGCAGAAATAGAAAGGGTATTTTCATGCTAACCAGTAAACATTAAATAATACACATAGTAAAAAAAATACATATTTAAATCTCTCTCACGTGCACACCCACATACACACACAATCCTATGAAGCGGACCTGAGAAAGAAAGACTTATTGCACCGATAAAAATCAATACCTCCCTACTTGTGAATATCCTAGGTTTACCACAATGAAAGAAATGAGAAATGTGCAAAAAATGTAAAGACCAACTCTTACTCCTGGAAGTGCTAAAAGACCCAGCTGTCCCCATAAAACTGTCAGCATCGCAGCTCCCTGCTGAAGGCTTCAAGACCGAAGCTGTGTCATCCATACCACATGCTGTGTCACTTTGGGCATTTCTCCACAAATGGTGTCAAACAATGCTCAGAAACACTGCTGTGAAACAAGCCGCACTCACTCTATTCAAGTCATATGCCAAAAATATGCTAAGTACTACAGACAAGGTACACCAGCCAACATCTGCAGCTTATACATGGTCACAACAGTGGTCCTGAGCACAACATCCTGCTGTTCTATCAGCAGCTACGTTACATTTTTGGCATGCAACATGACCATAACAGGAGGGAGTGTACCTCCACAATAGCACCTCCTAGTTTTTTCTGATGTGGTATAGAGACATCCTTAGCAAGCAACTGAATTGGGAAATGTAAGTCAGAGGCATAGCAAGTTCCTTGGTGCCCTGGGCAGAGTGGTAGGGGAGGATGGGGTCAGAAGAGCTTGTGTCTTGGGCAGATATGGGCTCCAGGCAAGGGTCCTGGCAGCTGCATGCTGCTCAGAGAAAGAGATATTAAAAACCAGATATTAAAAATCAGGAACTATCCATATCATAATGAAGTATCAGTCCTCATAACCGAGAACAAAGAATATACAATACTAGAGGTAATAGTAGTCCTATTACAGTAGGACACATTGTGAGCTACACACACTGTTACAGGGAGAAGACAGACAAATGCAAGGTGCTGCATCTAGGGAGAAGGAACCAGCAACACACCTATAGGCTGGAGAACAACCTTCTTGTCAACGTGGTGGCAGAAAGGGATCTTGGAGTCATTGTTGACTCCAAGATGAACATGAGCCACCAAAGCAAGGAAGTGGTCAGTAAGGCTAACCACACCTTGTCATGCATCTACAGATGCATCACAAGCAGGTGCAGGGAGATCTTTCCCCTCTGCGTGGCATTGGTCAGGCCACAATTAGAGTACTGCATCCAGTTCTGGACACCACACTTCAAGGGATGTGGACAGCATCGAGAGGGTCCAGAGGAGGGCCACTCATATGGTCAAGGGGCAGCAGGGCAGGCCCTATGAAGACAGGCTGAAGGCCCTGAACCTATTCAGCCTCCACAAGAGAAGGCTGAGAGGGGATCTGATGGAGGTTTACAAACTCACCAGAGGGGACCAGCAGGAATTGTGGGAAGCTCTGTTTCCCCGGGCATGACCTCGGATTGCTAGGAATAACAGCCACAAATTGTTAGAGAGAAGGTTTGGGCTGATCATCAGGAGACATTACTGTACAGTTAGGGCTCCCAGGTGAGGTGGTGCTCTCTCCTACCTTGGGGGTCTTCAAGAGGAGGCTGGACAGATATATGGCTGGGATGATATGATCCCAGCACCCATTCCTGCCTGGGGCAGGGGATCGGACCTGATGACCTGTTTAGGTCCTTTCTGACCCTAAGTACTATGATACTGTGACAGGGTAGATATGCATCTTATAGGCTCACTAACTAAAATACAGACAGCGCAAGCTTTTGTGATCTCAAGTTTGCGTCATGAGCTGAACTACACACTGAGGAAGTTTATTTGAGTCTGAGGAGCCCATTTGTATCCCTGTATAAGTTACCTACCTGCATCACAAGACTGTACATGGGGTGGGGGAAAGAGCTACCAGTTATTAGTAGGGTACCCTGCTTCTAGGTAGGTGGGCTTGCAAAGGTTGGGAAGTAATGGCTTGGTCCTCTCCTCCCCCTGCCTCTCCCTCCCCCCTTAAATCTACCAGCCAGAAGAGCTGAGATGCCACCAAGGAGGAAGCTGTGCCAAGAAACCCAGCAGAGCTTAATTACAATTGAAACCTTGCTCTGCTCCTATGGTAATGCAATTTCCCCATTCTGCCCCCTGTCCGGGCCGTGTTCCAACATTTGCAGCCAAATGCAAGTACGGGTGGCCTAAGAAAACTCCAGATAAAGTAATAGTGACAACAAACATTAGCTCTAGTGGAAGGCATTAAAAATAAGGGAAGGAAAGATGCAGAAACGTTACAGTTAACTTGTCTGGCCTAAAAACACAGAACGTCATTCATTCCAAAAAGTTTAAGCTCCAGCACAAAACCTTTCCAAAAAAAAAAAGAAGAAAGAAATGAAATGAAGTAAAATGAAATGAAATGACAATTTCACCTTCGCATAAAAGTGACCAAAGGGAAAAGAAAGCACAAAATGTAAAAGGATATTTTCCTTAAAAAATTGCTTTACACATTTCAATTCTTGTATTTCCCTTGGGGTTTGCATATTGCGGTCACATCGTTACCCAATTAAAATGAAAACTCTGTGCATTATCCTTTAGGCGAGGACAGCTGCCAGCTGCTAAGTTTTATAAAGTCTTTAATCTTGTCCATAAATATTTAACAAGAATTGGTTGGTACACAAGCTGAAGTAAAGTAAGAAATCAAAGGCAGGAGCTCTGCAGTAACCTCTGTATTGTTTGAATGGAGATGAAATGCCAGAACAAAATTATGACTTCTCTCTTTTTATATGGAAATTATTATTAAAATGCATACAGGGGACTCTCTGGATCACTTTCCCTATATTCTGTCCCTCACATAACGTATTAAAAATAGCAAAAGGATTTCAACACTAAGAATGTTAGTCTGCACTTTGCCTGAATTTTGATGATAGTTTCTAACGTGGCAAAAAACAGTTCTTGTGCTTGTATATCCCATACACCTTCCATACAAGGGTCTCAGAGTGCTGTATAAGAGGAACTAATTGCTCTGTAGGTGCAGCTCCTGTTGAAGGACAAAATGCTTCCAGGAGGTCCAGAGTACACAGAGATTGCATGCCCAGCATGACACATTTTTGAGAGGGCCGTGTACTCCCCTAGCACTGCAGACAAGTTCATAAACAGCTCTAAGAGTTGTAATCTTTTCTCTTATTCACCCTTTCGGCAGCAGTGTATATCACAAATAAGTAAAAAGGTACTGAAATGTGCTTGGTGGCAGAGTCAGGCCCAAACCAAAGTAGTAACTCTTTAATACTTCTTCACCTGAAATGAGATGGATAAAACGCAGCGAAGAGGAAAAGGCCAGTATATTCAAACTGAAATGGCTAAATGTCAATTGTATACACTCGAGCTTAAGAACCAAAGAAAGTTGGATTTTCGTCACATCTGAGAATCCACAGCAAAATCTGGCCCCGGGTCTGCGCATCAGGTCCAGACGGCTGGACCCAAAGATCTCCCAAGATCCTTTCTGGCCTTACAATCTACAAATCTATGAAAATCAAAAACACATCATGTGCAAGCTGAAGGTAGGGAAAGAATTTCAGATATAATGCATTTAATAATACGTTTGGTAACCTAGGAATAATCCAGATCCACCGGGAAAGGTTTCGGTGATCCATGTAGCATGTTTTCAGTGCATCAGCCGTACAAGACTTATTCTAATGGACCACTCTTTAGAAAAGTTCTGTTGAGATTTGTGCTCTAAGCATTGATAGAAGCCAAATGTTGTAGTTCCCTTATGATCAACTTACCAATAATACTAAGGTTATGTTTACACCTACTACACACCTTTATCCCGCTACACTATCCTTATTTTCATAAAAGTACTTCTAGCACAAGGTTGGATTAAGGCAAGCTGGGGCTTGGGGCACACTGCAGTTTAATGTAATGTATATGACTGTAATGTGGGTAATAGCAGGCGGAGCCAGAAATCAGTCTTTAGAGCTGGGCTCACTATTAGGCTAGGGACAGAAGTTACCCATAAACCAGTTTAAGGGACCAGAAACTGGTTTAAACCTGAAACAGAAGCTCAATGTGCACAAACCAGTTTCAAAATGGTCAAAACTGGTTTAAAATAAACCTGACTGAATGTAGTGCCAGACTTAACTGATTCGGTCAGTTAATGATCAAATCGGTTTATGAAACTTCTGGCCCAAACCTCTTCCTGGTTCAAGTTAAATAACAGTCCCCCAGCATCCCAGCATGCTTTCCAGCCCTGGGTTGGCTGTGCTGTGCTGTCTGCCCCAGCAGAGAAGGGATGGGGAGGGAAGGAGAGGAGAGGAGAGGTAGGAACTGCTTCTCCCCCCAACAGGCAAACCCTGGCTGCGGCCAGGGAGAGGGTGTTAAACCCCTCTACCCTGCTAAATTTACTGAAACTTACTGCTGGCTGTGACTGTGGACAACAAATCCCACAGGCAACCTGAAAGCAGGATGAGGAAGTGATGAGCAACCCTGCAGAGTCCTGTTGCTGGGACTCTGGGCTGCAAATCCCAGAGATCTTGGGGGCAGCAGGAAGAGGAAGCGAACACACAGCCCATGCTGGCTATGTGCCAGAGATCCATGCATTAGTGCCCCCTGGCTTCTGGCCTGAGCCAGTAAAGGCGTGTGACTGCATTTCCTGAATCAAAGGTAAATGTGTGTTCAGGTGCTTTTCAGTTTAAACTCTGCATTTTATACTAACCTGCAAAGACTGAATTGATTCGGCCTCAGGCTTTTTGATTTTCTGTACTTAGCCTTAATGTGGACTACAGCTCCCAGAAACCACCAGAGGTGGAGGAAGGGGGAAAAGGAAAAAAGAAAGAGAAGACTGAGGCTGGAGTAAGCGGAAGAGAGAGCTGCCAGCATGTGCAATCTGATCAGCGCTGTGTAGAGTGCACAGTGGAGCTGGAGATCTATGGACTATGGCCTGAAGGAGCTGGACTCAGACTTAGGGGCAGCTGGAGGCTGCTGTTCGAGCGCTTTAGGGACTAAAGGCTTGTTTGGAGACACCTCTGCAGGTCTGGGACAGGGGGGAGGGAGAGGGGAATTAAGATGCTGAGTGTTTTACCACAGTTTTAGTATTTCTTTACCTTTACCTGTTCCCTCCCTTTGGCCCATTGGTTTGTGAACACAACCCCTATGATTTTCTATATAAAAGTGGGAACTCCCGCTTACTTTCTGTGCCAGTTTCTGGGCTTCCGGGTTGGCATACTAAGACAAAGTCTTTTTCCACAGACTTAAAAGAATGATAAGAATTGGCAAGTCCAAAGCTAATTTTGAAATATGCTACTTAACTCAATCTGGGCACAGCTGTAACAGGTTAGACAAATGATTCTTAACCAAGGTGCTGCAGTACTTGGGGTGCCATGAGATCCTTTCAAAGGTGCCAAACAATTTTTAGCACTATTAGGTATACATGATTTCCAGGATAAACTCAGAGATTTCAAATAGGAATGCACCGTGTCAAAAACATTCAGACCTGTTGTGGTCTCTCCAGGTTTTTGCAATAAAAGAACTGCTCCATTTTTTAATTTTTTTTTTTGACCACAGGAAAAAAGGGACTGAAAGCTGGTATTTTCTGAAGGGTGCTCCAAGTCTTGCAGAGGTGTCTTGAATCCAACAAGGCTGAGAACCACTGAGTTAGACTGTATGCAAGAAAAAGAAAACAGATGATTCAATTCCTCTCCATTTATACATGCATATCACATACCCTCTAATTTCTGGTCTGCTCTGTTCCTGTTCACGTGCTCTGTTCTTTGCACATTTCATTACGAAGCCTGCAGAAATGCAAAGCTGAAGAGACAGCACGACCGGTAGTCACATATCCATAAAAAAAAAATTGGCAAGGATTCCTTCTAATCCTATCAGCCTTGACAGTATCTTTTTAAGCATCAGAAGGACAAAACATTGAACAATGCATTTATCTCTGGGTACAGGAGTCATTTAAAAAGGGGATGGAATAGAAGACCTAATAACTATTATCTCTGTGATACTTCAGTTGAACCCAACTCCAAAGATCAGAGTGCCATTTCTAACGTGGCTGAGTATTCTGCTAAAGCCAATACATTCAGTGTAAACAAAAATCATATCCATTACCAGAAAGAACATATCACTTGCAACAATACAAAATAGTAACCTGCATCAGAATATCAACCTACAATTACCTTGATGCATACAGACAGCTGGATAATGGCACTGTGCTCAGTAAACTAAAGCAGCATATGTCATAAGTCAGTTATAGAGCACACGGTGGCACCACACAGTACATCCTGCTCTAAGGGTTTGATTCTGCTCCCTGTCAAGTCAATAGAAAAAATGCTCACTAGCTTTATTGGAGGATAACGTCACTAGAATTAAGGTCAGTGGAGTGGCACAATGCAATGGGTTGTGGCCAAGACTTCAATGAGTGACCAATGATTTTCTGGGACTCAGTTTTTGGCATCCAGTTTGCGATACCCAGAGGTAAATAACCCAATTTTTAAAGGAGGATTCTCAGCAGCTTCTGAAATTGAGACA
The DNA here is from genome assembly GCF_001723895.1 of Crocodylus porosus. Lineage (NCBI taxonomy): Eukaryota > Metazoa > Chordata > Crocodylia > Crocodylidae > Crocodylus > Crocodylus porosus. The sequence goes on along the minus strand of NW_017728949.1, from coordinate 63,853,685 downwards.
CCTCTTAAGGTATCTCAATCGGGTTATCAAACCGTTGACAGTCCCACAACCACTCATCACTTCAGAAAGCGTTGCTCTACACGGATTGATTCATGATATGATCCATGACTCAAAATGCTGAGCACTGTTAAATCCTAGCAAAGTCACTGGAAGCTGCAAAGGCTCAAATACTTTGAACAAAATCAGAGTGTTGACATTCCTGCACTACAGCCTCCCATGTCTCTATGGTTAAAACTGCTTTTTGCGAGTGTCACAGGGTGGGCACCACTCCATGCCCTGGAGCTCGTTTTGCACAAAGTTCACTTCTTTTTTAGTGTCCACCATGTGATATATGTCTTATTAGGTTTTAATTAAGAAGGGAGGCTTTCATCTCACGAGGATGTTAATGTGGTGCTCCAAAGTCTCTAAACTTCAGTTCCCTTGCCACCAGTCCAGATCTTCTGCTTTTCTGATCCACTGGCCCCTGCCCTCTTGCTTCTCTCGGTAGGACTTCGCCATGCTCTGTACCTCTTTGGGTGCACTCAGGCTGCATTGCACACCAACCCACCTTGAGTCCCTTTTACTTGATACTCCTCCACAAGCTATCATTTTCTTACTTTGTATCTGAACCCACCTGGGCTCTTGTGAGGACCTCCTCTTCACCCCTTTTCTAGTGCCCCCTGGTTCTCCAGGTTAACTAAATAAAGTCAGGCCATCTTGGCTCTCACCACAACAGAAATTGCACTCCCCTTCACCAGTGTAACTAAGATGCTCTCTCTCCAAGCCCTGTACTCAGGCTTTAGTATCCATCTCTTTGGCTAGGGACAGAAGCTGCACATAAACCAGTTTAAGTGATCAGAAACTGGTTTAATCCTATAACAGAACATAGGTTCAGTGCACATCAAGCAGTTTCAAAATGGCTAAAACTGGTTTGAAATAAGCCTGGTTGAATGTAGTATCAGACTTAACTGATTGAGCTCAAACTGATTTATGGAACTTCTGTCCCAGGATCCTTCCTGGTTTAAGGTAAACGAGAGTCCCCTGGCATCCCAGCATGCTCTCTGGGCTGCGCGCTCTGCTCCAGAGAGCCCTGCTTCTGCTCAAAGCACAGCCCCCTCTACCAGGAAGAGGCTTGCGCTCCCTAGGAAACCCTGAGATGCCCCCATCACAGTCCCGTCCCCTTGCCGATCCAGCAGCAGAGGAAGGGGCACAGCTAGAGGCCAGCTGGCAGGGCCCCGCTAGCCAATAGGGGCATGAACGGGTTTTATTTCCCCCCTCCCTCCAGCATCTGGCAGAGGGGGCTTACCCAACACTTGCCCTGTGCAGGGCTCACAGACCTGGCTGCAGTCCCCTGGGGACAGAGGGGGAATAAACCCCCTCCCTGCCCCCTCTGCCTCAGGGGCCCATGCTAGCCAGCCTCTGGCTGAGCCTCCACCCCTGCCACTGCTGCAGCAAGCAGGGAGCCCCAGGCAGACCCAGGCTCCGACTTTTTGAATGTCTGTCAAGCCTTTAAGGCTTTAATTCTTCCCCTCTTCTAACCTGGTCTACCAGGTTCAGGTTAACTTCTTAAGCCTCCTCTTACTATGACCCTAGCTGCCCAGAAGGTTCACTCCTTTCCTAGTAGTCATTCTCTCTAGGTTCTGGAGCTTTCCTCCTTTTCCAGGTTCCTGTGTCTACCTTTATTGGCCTGGGCCAGGCTTCTAATTACTCTGCCTAGGTGTTTCTCATCATCACAGCTTGCCTCTTGACCACCTCCTCCCTCCAGCCTGTTAGTTCTTGTAACAACCTCAGGTGAGAGTTACTTTCAGGGATAAGTTTCAGATTTCTAACCCTCATTACCTGTCCCTGCCACAGTGAATAATTATTTGAAAAAAATTAAGACGACTCAGGACAGCGGCAACGGTTTGTTGCATTTAATCTGAGGTTGGGATGCCAGTTTAAAATTTAGGATCTAAATTTGGAAACCATTAGCCCATAGACCTATTATCTCTTTAAAACTGTCCTCTGGAGCATTGCAAGTAAGTTGAACAAAGCATTCATTGCTTTGGTCAATGTGAGAAGAACATGCTAAATATCTCCACAGAGGAATTCTTTCTCATAAGAAAAAATATTAAAGCACCAGTTTATCTCTGATGCATATTTGTTATAGGTGATGGAAACTCAACGCATAAGCAAGTTCATCAAGGGAAGTACTAGGAGAGCTTGAGAATAACTTGTGCTTAGCCTACCAAGCAAACTCACTTTTGTTAAAGAAAAGTTCTCCAAGCTCACAAGCCCCTAGGGCAGACTTAATTAAAGTTAAAAAAGGGCAGCAAGCAGTGATCAGCATGAATATTCTAGTGATGTAGAGAGCAGCCAAAGAGGAACTAGCGGGAGGCTGATGAGAATCACTGTTAGGTAAGCTACATCAAAGACAGTTTCCATGCAGCATTTGCTATCTGTAAAGAGATGAGTGGCAGGGCGAGTAGCATACAGGCCCATGTTTTACGGTGTTTGAGTGAGTCTAGTAAGTGATACTTCTCTGGTTCATAAAAACTTTGGCTGTCCTTTCGTTAACAAGAAGTTTTCTGGGCTCACAAGGACAGCATCTACTGGGACGATTCCAAGCCACTTAATGGAGTAAAATCCATACATAGGGGGTCAGTCCACGTGCCAGAACTAACTTTACAGAAAGTTTTGTAGTTATTCTAAGCTACAGTTATTTGTTGTAGAAGAAAAACCTAATAAGGGCTAGGTCCAAGCTGGTACGATTCAATGCAAACCCACTGACTAGGCCTGACACCAGCAAAAAGCTGGCTTTCAAGGACCAAGGAAGCCGTCTTGAAGTAGTCAGACCACTAATATTGCAAGGTAAGAAGGGTAGACAAGATGGTGATGAATGGAGAGCCTCCAGAAAGTACAGCACAGCTCGCTCACTCTCAGACCAAGTCACACACACAGCGACCACAAGACATGGCATGAGGCACGTGACCAATATTGAAAGCAGGATGTCCTGCTAAACCAGTGGTTCCCAACCCCGGGTCATGACCCAAATGAGGGTCACAGGGGCAATGCTGGTGGCACCGCACACAAAGGATGAGCTGCACCGCATGCCACAAGCTCCCCAACCCTCACCCCTGGGCTGCTGCTGCCACTGCACTCCACTCCCAGCGGCGGGTAATGGGGAAAAAAACAGGTTGGGAACCGCTGTGCTAAACTATGCTACAGTTCTTTCCCTACCTGCAGGAAAAGAAAGGGAAAGATTGCTATTATATTACTAAGAACTTTTGAAACAGCACCAGCTGACTTCAACTGATGCTATTACTTTAACTGATTACTTTAGCAAATGGCCAGAAGTAGCTTTCATTTCCCAGGCTACTTCCACTATAGCAATAGAGTTCTTGTTAACAGTATCCAGTCAGGAAGGAAATCCAAGAGAAGTAATCTGTGATAAAGCACTTCTGTTCATAGCCATGGAATTTGAAGTATTTTTGAAAGGGAGACATATTAAGCCTTGAAATTCTTCCATTTATTATCTTCATGCCAATGAGGAAATGGAACATTTTAATTGAGTTTTGACAGACTGTTTGCAAGCTGCTGACCTAGAAGGAAAGCCTTGCAAATCATTTCCCATAGATTTCTTACAATACTGCTGTGATACCCAACAGGCAGGAGAGCAAGAGGCCTCCCACAGAACTGTTGAATGGGAAGAGCATACAAGTCAAGTTAAATGTCGATATTCTCCATAAGGCGAAGCCATGAGCTATGCGTAGTCTCCGTTTCTGCAGTCACAGAATTTACAACAAAAATCCTCTCTGCACCACAGAATTGTGCTCCATGACTTAAACTCTCCTTTCAATAAAGTAACTATGGACCAGATGCCGGTCTTCCAGTTTTGTGCCCTGCTGAGAGCCATACAGCAGACAGGCAGAAAGTCTGTTTAAGCAACCAGTTGTAGCTTCCTCTGATGTGGGGAAACAGTAGGTATCAAAAACACTGGAATAGAGTATATATGTTCATGCTTAAATCTGATTACGGTGATACAGCATAATCAGTTTCCTAGTGTATTAATGAAAAACCTTGATAAACATGTTACCAGTAAGCAGTAACCTAATATTTGCTATAGTGCTACATATACAGAATCCCAACAACGTGAGTGAGTTGTCTGGGTTGATATAACTGGATTTCTAAAATGGAAAAAAAATTATGAGGTTAATGGTACACATCAGATTACAGGGCAAAATGTTCTTCACATTAAACCATTTTAGATGGCGGGGGAATGGCATGTTACAACCCTTGGTCATGTACTTTCAGACCAGAAAGATCCACAATCTTGATTCTCTTGACATTTTATATTATGATGCTTGATGTTCTGTTGCAAAATGCATTGGTGTCACATCTTTGTTCCTTCAGAACTTGAAAAACACATGCTGAACATTAAAGAACATTGTCTGCATGAGACAATGTTGTGTGAGCAAAGATAAAAGGCAATAATAGCCCCTCAGGATACTTTCTATTATTCATGGTGTGATTGCATTGAGATATTTTAATATTAGAAGCCCCTCTTTCAGTTAAATTGTCTGTACAGTTTTGAATTGGGCAGAGTTATCTCAGTTTTCTATTATTTGAGCAAAATGTACTTCATTTATAAGAGTAAGATTTAGAGAGTTAAATCACTCTGAGAGTGCTATATCTTAACGTGACTAAAAGACAGCTACATTTATAGAGCCACACCTGCTCCAGACTTCATGGGCATTTATACAGGAGTGGGCAGGGGCACTTTAATTAGAGCAGCTCAGAGAGCTCTAATTAAAGCATCCAGAGCATTACCTGTATCAGTATCCCTGCACTGAAAAATGGCGGCAAGGGCACTAACTAAAGCTCATCAAATGAGCTTTAATTAAACCACCCTTGCTGCCATTTTTCAGCATGGGGACACTGATACACATGACGCTGGAGTCTGCTGGAGCGCAGCAATTGCCACACTCCAGCAGACTTGATGAATCGAGTCTCCTCCAGTGCATTGTAATGCTCTGTTTGACAAAAATATTTTCCCTCTCTCCAGACACATAGCAGGCCAGCACTGCATGTTGGACACTGGCTATGAATGGGACAGCAGTGGTTGCTGCGGTGTGGATGACAGTAGCACCTAGTTTTGCATTGCCTCCTCTCTAAAGGGCATCATTATTCAATGGGCGTTCCCCGCTTCCCAAAGGGCTGCTGCCCCAGTCACTGGCCTTCCCACCCCCCATTGCACTTCTGCCTTTTTCTCCATCAGCATCTCACTATTTTCTGTCAGTCACCATCCCTCTGTAACTCTTATAAAATAACCTTCGTCAAATCAAGTATGTAGGGTCCCCAGAGTAGCTCCCATTTCCACACACAGCCCAATATTCTGGCATCTCTCTGCCTCTGGTTGCCCTCGCACTACATATTCACCATCTGTTTGGACTGTCACTGTTTTTCTACAGTGCTTAGCACAATGGGGCACAAATCTTGTTAGGGCCTTATGTACTATCATGACACAAATAATAATAAACTTAAAAAAAACCCAATCCATGATTTTCCCTTAAGTCGGAAGATGTAGGCTCCTGGGAGTCGCTGGCTTTCATCTGTGCTTTTAAACATGCATCTTAAGACGGTAAGGAAGGCAGCTATCGAACACAAGGAGTCCTGCCTCTCTGACGTACTCATGGCAAGAATGGACACAATTTAGTCAGACTTGAATAAATAAGGCATTTTCCCCCAATACATAAAATGTCATGCCCAGCCCTCTCTGTAGATCGTCTCCCATACAGAACTATGAAATGCTGCTGCGTTGCCAAGTTAATTAGCCAATAATGAGCATCTGGGGCTGGGGCTGGGGCTGGATCTGGTGTGATCTCATCAGCATTCAGCAGTGTTATATCATGCTGGAATACCAAGGGGTGAAAAACACCAATAAAAGGAAGACACAGGAGATAACAGGAGGGAGGAAGTAAAACAAGTAGTATTTCTCTAATTGCACAGTAGGCTCTCAAGCTAGTAGGTGCCCCCCCTTTCAGCCCTCAGAGTGGCAGATCAATTAGCGTGGGGTGTGTCCTGAAGACAATAGTATGATTATTTTTAGGCTGTGGGTGGCTAGGTTTTGAGGCACTGAAATTTCACTGAGACATTAAAAAGGACAAATAATCCATTTTCTAAACAGGATTTGCATTAAAACCAGAATAAAATTCCTTCTCTCCTCATCTCACTGAACTATGAAGCTAAGGAGATTACTTAAGTCAGCAAGAACCAAAGGATCTGGTCCTCTGAAGTCTTAACTGCACTCTGGGGTCAAATTCATAGCTGGTGCAAATGGATATAGATCCACTGAAGTGAATGGACCTCACTAAATGAACACCAACTGACACTCACTCTAATTTAGAGACAGCTGGAGTCTCCTCAAAGGGGAAAAAAGGAGCAGGAGAGTGTGCACGAGTGCTTGAGGAAGAGATTACAGTTTTAAATGCATCGAAGCAGGGATTGTCTATGATTGTTCCTTGCCTCCACTTCATATGCTGCCAAAATAGCAAAGGGTATTTTATTAATATGTATTTCAGGTTTTTGAAAACATTCAAAGACATACGGGGCAGGATTTTGCAAAGCAGTCAGCATCTGCCTAACTCTGCTCCTGTTGAAATCCATGATAAAAACCCCGTGGATTTCAATAGGAGCGGAATTAAGCTCATGCAATGAGTTCTTTTAAAATCTCCTGTATACAGTATTAAGCAGCACTCTGGTCATGTCTACACAAGACGATGACTGTACAGCCACTGTGTTTTATCCCTGACATGAGTGCACGTAGTATGAAGTGGGGCAAGAGGTGTTCTCAGACTTTGCAGCTCACAGCATGTCCTTGCACTCCTAACCAAGAGAAATGTGCCTGGCTCTCATTTACCAGGCTAACATTGAAGCTAGGCATAGAAATTACACCTAAATCACTATAAATGATTGGAAACCAGTTCAAATCTGTAACGCAACAGAAGTTCAGTGCACATAACCTGCTTTCAAAATGGCTGAAACTAGTTTAAGATAAACCTGGATGGATGTAGTATCAGACTTACCTGATTTAGGTTAAATTGGTTCTGTCCCACATCCCCCGCCCCCCCAATTCAAGTTAATTCACAGTTCCTCTGCATCCCAAGATGCTTTGCACCTCCCCTCCAAGCCCCTCCCTGGCAGGGTGGACAGGCTAGCCTTGGCCCAAGCAATCTGCTCCATCCAAGCTCTAGCACCCCCTGGCTTCTGACCTGGGTCACTGCAGGCATGTGGCTGCATTTCCAGAATCAAAAGTGAATGTCTGTTCATTTGCTTATCAATTCAATCTATGCAGCGTAGACCAGGGGTGGGCAAAATACAGCCCAGGGGCCAGATCTGGCCCACCAGGCCATTCTATCTGGCCTGCAGGGCCCCTAAAAAATTTAGAAAATTAGTATTTATTTGCTCCTGGCTGCCTGTCAAAGATGAGAGGAGCCAGGGGCAGTAGGACCCAGGGGAAGCCAGTGGTAGGACCCAGCAGCAAGGCCTGCCCAGCCCCACCCCACCCCCAACCAGAAGACCCTGCCTAGCACCAGAGAGGAAAATGCAGCCCTTGACAGCTTGCCAAAACTCGGTAAGCAGCCCTCTACCCAAAATAATTGCCCGCCCCTGACTTAGACTAACCTGAAAAGATTGAATCAATTCAACCTCAGGCTTTTGATTGTCTGTACATAGCCTGAAAGGCTGTATCTTCAGCCTGACTTGTCAGCAGCTGTCCACCAAGAGGAATGCACACTCTTGAACTGTATAACAGTGACTGTCCTCCCTCTGAGCATCCAATCCTCTATGAGGCATTGTTCCTCCTTGAGCTTCCATTGGGGTACCACAGTTTTGCCTCCCCTGAAAAGGTAACATTCAGTCCAGAGTTCCTATAGCAAGTTTAGACTACATACGGTATATGTCATGCACCGATGTATATCTGGAATAATTCCACTCTCTTCAGTGGAATGATTTTGACTTTACAATGGTATAAATATGAGCAGGATTTGGTAATAGGGTTCTGACTAAACAGCAGTTGGGAGGTTTGATTACCCCCATTTAGGCTTACCATGCTAGTGAAGAAACAGCAGCACTGGGTGATGTGAACTCACTAACCAGGCCCATACGCATGAATCCTGCTAGGCTTACACAGTTCACCCTGAGACCAGTGCTGCCAGGTCATCAGGGCTGTAGATCCCCTGCCAGCCACATTAAAACTAGGTCTAGAATGCCCACATAAACTGCAGTCACCCTTCCCAGGTGCAGAGTAGACAAGCTGTTAGTCTGTAGTGGTTTTATACAGATTAATATTGATCGCTAATGATGATTGTGCCTACATTACAGACAAGTGTAAAGGACTTTGGCTGGCACGTTTTACTTAAAACAAAGCTGGTGAGAGCTAAGCCTGCAAATTGCCATAATGAACCATACCACTGTAAATCCCACGGTGCAGCTGTAGAGAATACTGTCTTATCCCAGTTAGTTGCAGTGGTGCAAACTTATCTGATGCTAGTAAAGCTTCATAAAATCACAAGGATTAAAATAAAATACAGTGGGCCCATCTACATGAAACACACACACGCAGACACATACACACACACGTGCATGCACAAGCTGCATAGGCAGCAGGTCAGGAATGAAGGATACTGGTAGATCTGGGGGAGCAAGGGGGTGTAGGTCGGCAGTGAGGGGCACCAGGGAGGGGGATAGTCAGGGGGCTGCAGGTCAGGAGTGAGGACCATAGGCAGGGCTGGGGAGTGGAATACCGTCAGTCAGGAGTGAGAGGCAGCAGCAGGGCTGGGGGGGCTGTGGCTTAGAAGTGAGGGGCAGAGGCAGGGCACAGGCATAATCACTTCCCCCTTGCCCCCGCAGTCATATACCTCCCTCCCCCCACCACCACAGGTGTCCTCTTTTTGATACTGGAGATATGGTAACCCTAGCATGTTTTGCAGAGCAAATATTCCATTTGCTGCTGTTAATACAGCATATAATACAAGGTATTGTCTCCCAGTTTTACAAACCTATAATTGTGCTTGGCAATGAGTCCAGATTTGTGCGGTGGGGGGGGAAGCAGCATGCAGAAGATTGTTTGGTTTTTATGTTCATTTGTTTTTCCATAAATTGCTGGAGGGATCCAAACAAATGGTAGTTCATGTTGTTTTCTGAGCGTAAATATTTGGGCAATATTCCAGCATGTACACGGTTTAAAAAAATAAAAAATAAAAAAGAGAGTGTTAGATGCACTGAATCAGGAGCCCCCAAAGATGAGTTGTGGTTGAGTGAAATAGAGTCTTTCCTGTATCACACAAATACACATTTCATTGCGATAGATCTAGGGCTGTGCGAAACGGCAGCGTTCCATTTTGACCAGTATTTCGATGCAACAGCATTTCGTTTTGAATCGTTTCAATTCGAAACAGTTGTTCTGCCAAGACAGGGTCGAAATGGTGAAACTCTTTTAAAGTTTTGCCCATAGGATATAATGGGGAAGGACAAAACAGCCTATGACTGTCATTTCTTCGAGTTTTTTGCTTGTCCGCAGATCGAGGTGCAGTTATTACACTTTCAAGCATTATTTCACAACATATTATAGTTAAGGGAAACTTCTCTTCCGGATGGGATTCTTCCACTGACAACATTGCTGTATGTCAAATTCTGTATAATAAGACAAGCTCATTACTTAGTGAAATTCAGACAGACAGACAGTAACCTCTAATTGATTACTTATTCCTTACTACCAATTGCAACCTCTCATGTTCTATTTAAATTAGAGAAGCAGGCTTGATTTTTTTTTTTTTTTTTTGGCAATGGGCCTTAGGTAAAATCCTGTCTTAGGCTGCAAATCTATTGAAGTGATCATCTGTTGGCGAGTTATATACTGAAAAAAGAGAGTCAATAGCAGGCATAAAAGACGGCAGACAGTGATGTGGTTAAGTTGGAAAACTGGGAGCCCAAAACATGGCTCTTTTCTCGACTCCACTATAGAGCATATAAAGCAATCAGGACTCGCAGTAGAGATGATATATTTTATTAGACCAACGCGATTTGGTGTGGGGGGAATCTTTAAAAGTTTGGGGGCACAAACACTTCATCAGGCATTGGAGGAAAGATTGTCAAAGTTCTCCTGGGTAGAAATGAAAGTTCATATTTCATAGGATTTCACAGAGGAGTCAATAGATGGAAAACTCCTCTGGGCAGGCAGCTCATCGCTGGTGTGGAGTCTCTCACCTTTGTGTGAGGTTCTGTGATGATGCAAATTACCTTGAAACAAAGGGAGGGGCCTGTAGCTTGTATGTAAGATCTCAGCCAGGCCACTCAATCTTTCTATGCATTTTTTCCCCCCAGCTATAAAACAGAGATAAGAGTTGCAAAGCTAAATTGATTCGTGTACATAAAAAACCTTGAGATCCTGTGACAGAAGACAGATAAAGATATGCAAGGATTATCGGTTGAATGTTAATTATTTAGTATGTGCAACAGAAGTTACAGAAAGACACTTCAGTTGCAGAGTCATATACACGATGATTAGTAAGTACCAGATTTGTGGTTGCTTTAAATGTTCTCCTCTTGTGCATTAATCCTGGGGGTCCTGGTTCTCCACACTGCTACTCCCCTTAGCCCTGACTGGAGCGAGACAGGAGCAGCCAGGACAGCAGTGGTGGCAGGCAGGTCTTCCCTTCCTAAAGCCAGAGATGTAAGTAGAGAGGGCAAAGCGGGGAAGGAAAGGGAGGACTCACCAAGCATGGAGGGAAGGTGAAAATATGTTGGAGGGAGTGGTAGGAATTCTTATTTGCTTCGGGGGCTTGGAAGTCCCGGGCTGCTGCTGCCTCGGTGTAGTCTGCGTGCCCTGGAGAGGGGGACTCTGGGAGTGAAGGTGCAGCCAGGCATGCAACACTGGTCACCCCTCCTGCCCCTCCACTTTTTAAAATCCTAGATTCACCTTTGATTGTGAGAGGAAGTGTTGCTGGCGGCAGCCCAACCATTTAGCATGTTTGTGCTTCATTATTGCATTGGCCGTCTGCCGATATCTTCTTGAGCACCGCAACCAAGAGATGCTCAAGACTTGTGAACCCTGCTCTGCCTGCCTGGAACAAAGAGAAGGCACTTTTTCTTGCCCAAAGGATTTCCTCTTGCCAAATTTCCAGATTCTTCTATGAAGTAATAGAGATGGGAGAGCTTCTCAGAGAAAAGCTTACAGGGAGCAAATGTTAAGGGGAAGTCTTCAGCCACCTAATACTGGCATCACTAACAGCTCACCTAAGAGCGTGGAAAGTTTTCTGGTTCCAGAAAGAATAAAAATCGATCAAATGCCAGATTAACTCAACTATGGCTGAGAGCACTCTGCATGAAGACCAGAAGAATCCATCCAGGGCAGCAAAATAACTTTGTGCTAAGTATACCTTGCGCACAAGAATATTTTTAACTATTTATATACAGGAGGGAAGAAGGGACAACTGCATTGCGACTGAATCTGAAGTTAAAGAGGACTCTATTCTGGGCTCCACTTGCTCTTCTCCTCTTCAGACTGAGAAGAAGGCAAATGAAAGTTTCTAGCATGCAGCAACTCTACAGCACAACCAAGGAACTGGGCTACTAAGAGGGGTACTATATAACCAACACTATGGAGACCTGGTGATGAAATTCGACCAAGCCCACCTATTAACAGGCAACAGGTGTCTTTTGTCCAGTCCAAAGCTCTGCAGCAGGAAGGTAGAGCAGGTACTGTATGTAGAAAGTGGCACAGTCAGTATTCAAATTTACATCTTCTTAGCCCAATTGCTCTCTTTTCTTCAAATAGTTTATTTACTGTAGGAGTGTTTGTTTAAGTAGCCCCAAAAGAGGCTTGAGAAAGTGAGTGAGAAGTATCCCATGTCTGCAAAACATCACAATTTTATTGAGTCTCACAATATTTGCAATTTTATCTTAACTATGCCAAACCCTAGCACTAAAAGGTTTGATTTCATAGACATTTGGGCTGGAAGGGACTCCGGAGGATCAAATCCAGCCCCCTGCCCCAGGGGCAGGAAATCAGCCGCGATCATAGGTTCCTAGCAAGATAAGCATCCAAATGGGTCTTGAAGGCATTCAAAGTGGGAGTTTGGGAGCATGTCAGCTTTTCTTTAAGAAACAAAATAAATTTCTAGCCTTTGAGGTCCTGAAAAAGCCTTGAAAAAGTGTAAAGTGAGAAAATCGTAAATGCTGAAGAAACAGATGGAAACACCCCCGAATTAAATATTCAAGTATCAGATGTTTAAAAAAAACATCTCATGGTTTGGGGCATTCAATTCATGACTTCCAAATGCTTGGGGCTGGCAACACCTCTAATCAAGAATGTGATGAAAATAATGTCCTAAAATACTAGGAAACATGAGACTCCATGCGAGGCTATGTAGCTCGGGACAAGGCACCCACTACTCATCACGAAAAGGAAAATCTGACCATGGTTTATAGCACTGACCTCCTATTCTTCAGTGGTCCAGTGTTATGGGGAGGTCTTATATGCATTGTGTCTTACGCTTTATTTAGGAATGTATTTAAGCACGTGCATAAATTTAAGCACATAAGCAGTCCTGCTGAAGTTCCTTCATAAACCAAAAGATTCTGCAATGTCTAGATCAAAGGCACACCAGTTCATAGATTATACAGCCAGAAGGGGCCTTTGTAATCATCTAGACTGACCTCCTGTACAACACAGGTCATA